>NC_085021.1:14718818-15052529 GCF_963692335.1 Osmerus eperlanus
ACTGTGGCACGATTTGGATGAAAGTGTTGGCTAAATTAATTCATTAGGAACTATTATTATTACGAAGGTTTTGTGTTTTTCCCCAGCTTCTTTCTTTTAATTGCAACCCTTGACTGTTCTGAACGGCTACGTTTGTCTTCGAAATGTGTGCTTGAGGGCACACAACTGGGTTTTGTGAAGGGTTTGTAGGTAAGCTCTCTCCCCCTCGTTCTCTTCTGCACTCTTTTATACTCTCCCTGAGTATTTATACTCTTTCTATTCTCCATACTGTGTTCCTCTCTCTCTCTCACCCCCTCTCTCCCTCTCTCTCTCCCTCTGTCTCTCTCTCTTTTTCTTTCTTAAACTCTCTTTCTCTCCCCAATCTCCCCCTCTCTCGAGGTGGATCCTTCTAGAATCACCTGAGGTAAATCGTTCCCAGTGTCCCTGGTGGAGGCTTTCTTCTCTTCTTACCAGATCTGAGAGTGGAGTCTCTCCTTTCTCTGTCTCTCTCTCTCTCTCTGTCTCCCTCTATCTCCTTCCCTCTCTCTCTCTCTGTATCTCTCTCTATCTCCTTCCCTCTGTCTCTCACCCTTCACTCCCCCCTCTCTCTCCCCCCTCTCTCCACTGGGATTAGGCAGCCTCTCCAGACAGGCTGAGGTGCTTATTTAAAGCAGCAGGATTGTCACCAGGACTACTTTAAGTGGGAGCTTGAAAGCAATTGCTGCCGTGTTCCTGCGCCATGCTGCCTATGAGTTATTATGCGCTGCCTCAGTGGCGAGCCTTGGAAGCGAGAAGGCTTAGCCTGTTGCACTTGCATGGGGGGAGAGAAGGAATAGTAAGGATGGGGGGATGGCTTGGAGGAGAGGGACTTCAGAATGAGGGAACTCACCGCAGCCACAGACTGTTTCCAGGGCTGTGCTGGGACTCGCTTTGTGACTGGAAGGCTTCTTATGTTGTTATAAGACACTGTGAACTGTCTCATAACTCCAGGCTTGTACACAGGAGTCGGATGTTGTGTGTGCCTCAGAGGCACTGTAAGACCTGAAACCTATAGCTCTTGTTCAGGTATGTCATTCAGGGCTTCTCTGAATAGTGTCTGTCTATGGCTTATGCACACATTGTTTCTGACATGGTTCCTGCCCAGATTCAGCTGAATATCTGGAGCCAGTCCCATCACTGAGGCTTGAAGTCTCCTGGGAGGAGGGGCTGGGTGCAGCTGGGTCCTGCTCTGTTGACTGGCGCGATGTTAATGTTTTATTGATTTTCAGATGTATTTTTTCTGCTCCAGCCTCCATATACACACACTCTCACACGCTGGCTGCATCATCACCAGGCAGGCCCGGGTCCAAGAAAATCCTGCCTCACCTGGTACACCCTGTTACTATGACTACAGTGGGAGGGCGGGGCCATACACATGCCAAACAAACATATAACTTTTGCAGCTGTCTGAGCCTAACCAAACTACAGATCCCATAAAGCTCCACTGTCATCGGACATCACTGTTGGTCCATAAAGCAGACCCAGAATGCCTCACTGCCTCCAGCCTCTAGTTGCCCGTTTTTCTTGGATGTTTGGATGTTAAAGAGCAGAGCTGAGCTTAAAAACTAGCCAGCCCAGCCCATCGTCAATGATTCAGAAGTGCATTAAAATGAACATGGAGAGAGACCGAAAGGGAGAGTAGAGCCTTATTTGCATACCCCCTCTCTGATGTATGTGTTGGGGTGCTGGACAAGGAGAGAGGGAGACAGAGAGAGAGAGAGAGAGAGAGAGAAAGAGAGAGAGAGAGAGAGAGAGAGGGGGGGGGGGAGAGGGAGAGAGGGAGGGAGAGAGAGAGGGAGGGGGGGGGAAAAAGAGACAGAGAGAGATAGCAGAGTGCAACAGAGAGAGATTTTACGAGGAGATCCAGCAGCATCTGAAGCCACAGAGCAGGCTGTTGTTGATGCCACCAGGGCATTAGAGGAACACAGCAGTCCATTAGCATGGCCCCAGCGTCTCCCTGGCTGGATAAATCACTGCAGCTCCACACCTAGTGAACCAGCATATCCTGCCCACCACCAACAATTAGCTCCCCAGCCCTCTTTTAGATAACAAAGCATCCTATCTTAATAAGCATCCACCATGGGGAGCTAATGGTCTCCCCGCTCCTTTTAATTTTATTCATACCTAACTATGAGATATGAATAATGAATGGAGAGTAAACAACAGTTTAAGATGCTGGCCACGCCATTGTGGACTAATTGGCTCGTTAAATGTAACATTAGGTGGGAGAGAGGCCCTTGATGGGGGCTGGAGGAGCTAGTCAATGCTAACGCTGCCATATCATTGATCTCCACCCAGTCTGCATTACACGGATTAAAGAGCTATAAGACGACCCACTGCCTCACCAGCCATCTCTAACCCCCCCCCCCCCACACACACACACACACACACACACAATGACAGGTAGGCAGCTTGTGCTGCTAGCCTCCTTGGTTAGAGGACCACACAGTCAGACAGACAGATAGGCAGCTTGTGCTGCTAGTGTCCTTGGTTAGAGGACCACACAGTCAGACAGACAGGTAGGCAGCTTGTGCTGCTAGCCTCCTTGGTTAGAGGACCACACAGTCAGACAGACAGGTAGGCAGCTTGTGCTGCTAGCCTCCTTGGTTAGAGGACCACACAGTCAGACAGACAGGTAGGCAGCTTGTGCTGCTAGCCTCCTTGGTTAGAGGACCACACAGTCAGACAGACAGGTAGGCAGCTTGTGCTGCTAGTCTCCTTGGTAGAGGACCACACAGTCAGACAGACAGGTAGGCAGCTTGTGCTGCTAGTCTCCTTGGTAGAGGACCACACAGTCAGACAGACAGGTAGGCAGCTTGTGCTGCTAGCCTCCTTGGTAGAGGACCACACAGTCAGACAGACAGGTAGGCAGCTTGTGCTGCTAGCCTCCTTGGTAGAGGACCACACAGTCAGACAGACAGGTAGGCAGCTTGTGCTGCTAGCCTCCTTGGTAGAGGACCACACAGTCAGACAGACAGGTAGGCAGCTTGTGCTGCTAGTCTCCTTGGTAGAGGACCACACAGTCAGACAGACAGGTTGCAAGGCCTGGAGCCCCCTGAGTACCAGAGGTGTTTAATGGTCTGAGAGAAGAGATCGATGAAACAGGGACGGGCTGAGTCCATCAGATCTTAAATACCCAGGCCCTCACCTCACTGGTCATTGGTCTGTGTGTGTCTTGTGGCTCTGTCTGTGTATGTGTTTGTTTATGTGTGTATGTGTGTGTATGTGTGTGCCCAGACTCATCTCTCATGTCATGGCTGCCGCTGGGGTCTCTAAAGTGCTCCTGAGCTGTGCTTCAGTTCCCCTCTAAAATATTGAAGAGACCCAAAAATAAATAGGGGGAGTGGAGCCCGGGGCAGTACCCTGTTCTGCCAGGGCAGGACACTCTGCCAGCCTGGCACTGACACATCAGGCTCCCCTATGGACCAGCTCAGACACCGCTGACATCTCCATCCCATTCATACACAGCAGCCTCTCATTCACATACAGAGGCTTACCTATAGTGGACATACCGTGTGTGTTTACAAGAACAGCCCAGAAACGGAGACCTTGGTGTTAGTGACAGCGGCTCCGTCTGTGTGTGTCACTGTTATGGTGGCTCCAGCAGAGCCTGGCGGGTTTCTATGGAGTGACGGGAGAGCTGTTAGGGGTCCAGTGACATCTGGAGCGACACGCGCCTCTGACCAGCTTTCTTTATAGCAACGCTAAGGCCCCAGCATTGACTGGGGGTCCAATAAAGCTCCAATATGTTCTCCCAGCCTCACACACCACGGCCAGCAGTCAGTAAAAACACACAACACACACCAGTAGCCAGGGCTTGCCCTGCTGTAAATACCTTTATACAGAGTGTGTGAACCTGTAAAAGGCTGGTAATGACATGGGATGTTGGTTCAGACTGGGCCAGACGTCTGGTAGACAGAGGGCCTGTATATGGGTCTGTGAGGGAGGGGGAGGAAGGAGGGCTGGGGCTGAGGTACAGATGTCATCCTAGACAGTCCAGTTAGTCGTTATATACAGTATTGTACAGAACTTGGTTGTACTACACTATTTATGCTGTGGACTGTCCAGACTTTACAAGACAGTTGGATTTGTGTTAGGTGGGTAGAGGATGGCAGTTAACCTTTTCATGTTCCTGTTAAATTTGCCTGAAAACGCCTAAACAGCATACCCAAAGTAAATTGGAAGCTGTTCTTGAACCATTTGGAGTACATGCATGTAAATGATCTCTTTTGAAAGCTGACACTCTGAAGTTATGTCCCCTGTTGTCAGGACCCCTGTCAGTCCTTCTAGTGTTGAGTAATAGAAGCTTGAACACAAGGAAAGTGAAAATTTCTATTTCCGCCTAGATTTTGTTTTGAAAACAGAGGCCTGAAGAGGCCTAGAGGTGGTAGGTATTATCTGGAAGACTAAATTGGACCACAGGTTGAAGCCTTACCCAATTCAAATCAAAAGTCAAACATAATACCACAATATATTCATATTTGACACATGTTTTTATAAGAGTACATCCAGGAATTTTCTAAAAGGGTCTTTTGGAGACTCCAAAATGACCCTTTGTAACCAAGGTCAAGGTCAAATAAAAAGGTATTATTTTTCATAATTGTTATCTCTGGCCCATCTCTGGTACTTAGAAATATCATATATAATAGCTAAATCCCTAATTAGTAATACTGAAACACAAAAACTGAAGCATGAACACATTGGAGTGCTTTATCTGATTCCAAGGATTGGCGCACAAAGAACACTGATTCTGTCAACCATATTGCGCAATCGACTGTTATTTTGAAGGCTCCACAGACGCATACAAATGAGGTATTGGCATTTTCAGCTAGCTGTCAGCTACAAGGCTAACGAGCTAATTTCAGAGCCAGTCGAAGCCAGTTCGAGAAATTTGTTTAGAACGAGTGTGGGGGGGGGGGGGCGGGGGGGGGGCAGGACGCACAGACCTAGTTGGCTTTAGAGGGCTGTCAACGGGGCATGGAAGCTCCTATTGGGTCGAACAAGGTGTCAATCAAAAGGGGAGGGTTCAACGGACATTTTGAGACCTTCATTTTGTAAATACTCCGTTGATAAATCGGAGAAAATAACACTTTTATGTGAACAAGTTGTTTCTTCCGTCGGCTAACTTGCATAATGAAACAAAGGATAATGGCTATTCATGAACGTAAAACATTGTATTTGGACGAATTACTTTACATGGTTAGATACTTTGAACCCTTGGGACTTACGCAGATCAAGTTTTGATGGCATGATTTGCACACCTGGACCTATTTGAACAACTTAGGGTGAGTACAACTTTTTTCTTTGGCATTGTTGAAGGAATGTTCACCGGAAAAAGACGTTGACTTTGCTTGCTATTGCGACTTGATCTTGAATTGGTTTATTTCAATGGAAGCACAAGAATCGTAGCTTTCCAACGATGTATAACATGTGTAGCGTCTAAAAAATATATTTTTTAGAATTTAGTGCGTCGTAACTGAGGAAGGGGGAGGCAGCATTTTTGTCTCGCGGGCGAAACAGGAGCGTAAACAGGTTAAAATGAAACCATGTTTTTCATTTATGTCTAATCCCATTGACTTTGAGCCAACAGGCCGTCAACAATGCCCTGAGTTTCTAGTAGTCTAGCAAGAAATCACAGTCCCGATAACAGCTGCCTCGAGTCAGGTTCAAGACTGTGTTGATATCTTCCCTGTACAGCCTTTTTTTTACTAGGCCCTTCCCCCATATACACACAAACACACACACACACACACTCCACTCACTTGCAGAGACACACAAACACACACACAAACACACCCTCCATGCACACAGCCCTCACCGTCTCCTTCTCTCCTCGTTACGTGGCTGACTCTCCAGCACCCTTCTCACGTCCACCTCTGCCCTCTCCTCCAATCTCATCTTGAGCTGGAGCAGGTGCTGTGTAGAGATAGGGACTGGCAGAGAGAGAGAGAGAGAGAGAGAGAGAGAGAGAGAGAGAGAGAGAGAGAGAGAGAGAGAGAGAGAGAGAGAGAGAGAGAGAGAGAGAGAGAGAGAGAGAGAGAGAGAGAGAGAGAGAGAGAGGGTATATATAGAGAGAAGGAGAGAGAGAGAGAATTGAGAAGAGAATGAATAATATGAAAATAAAATGAGCGAATGATCATTTCAAAATAAGAAATAGGAGATACAAAGAGAAAAGGGCAGGAGAGGAAAAGAGAGAGCTGACAAGAGAGGGATACAGGGAAATAGAGAGTGGGGCGGGGGGGCAAGACAGGAAATTGAAAGGGAGGTAGAGATCCCCACCTGAGCTGATGGCTGCTGCTCTCTCCTGTCCTCTTCAGTAGCAGGCCAGGCATGGCCGGGTGGTGACAGGACAGGGCGTGCATGAGATGGGCACTTGCAGATGAGTAGGCATTGTTAAGTGTACACCATAATGGTCTCTCACGCACATTTGCACATACACACACGCTCTCAACAATCTCCCTCACACTCTGAGATACCTGCTTTGCAGTGTAGGCACACACACACACACACACACCCTGTCACACTATCCCTCTTCCCTACAGGGGTGCCAGCGTAAGACACACACACATGATCTCACACAAGGTTGATGCTCAGGCATCCTCCTGCTTTCTCGCTGCAACACACAGACACACACAGACACACACAGACACACACAGACACACACAGACACACACAGACACACACGCACACTCTGACACACAAACACTTCTGTCGTCAAACTGTGATATTCAGCCAAGGTCAGCAGTCGGCAGGAGGCCTGGGGAGAAGAGGCGGTTGAAAAGTTCACACAGACATACGCACACATACACACACACACCCACACGTCCACACACGTCCACACACACACACACACACACATGCTGTGCTGTGAGTCAGGAATGCCGCTGCCAAAGACACAGGACAGGGAGTGACAGTCAGGAACACACGCTTTGACACACACGCTCCATTAGCAAGCATACGCACACAAACACATGCAGGGATTCACTGGAATGTCATGCATGCTGTCACACACAGACATACCGGTACACACACACACACACACACATAGTATAAGGTGTTTGTCTCCAATGATAACCGACACACATCTTGTCTCACACAGTGAGGGGAGGCTCGAAAAAGAACCAGGAAACAGAAATGCCTACAATGGTCTTCACCCATTTAAGCAGGGTCCAACAGTCTCAAACTAACTTTGTGCACCGATATTAGAGATCACATTCTCTCACACATCTCTCTCTCTCTCTCTCTCTCTCTCTCTCTCTCTCTCTCTCTCTCTCTCTCTCTCTCTCTCTCTCTCTCTCTCTCTCTCTCTCTCTCTCTCTCACACACACACACACACACACACAAACACACGCACACACAAAGAGGAAGGCAGGATTAACGGATCAGTTCCCAATTTCCCCTGGCCACTCTGCAGTAATCAGATCCTCACACACCTGACGTGAGGCCTGAATTCCATTAGGCTTTATTAGCAGTAATTATCCCCTGCTTCCACCCCCTGCTGTTCCCTCAGTCCCCATCCCCTCTCTCTCCTTCCTCTCCATCCCTCCATCGCCCTCTTCTCTCTCCTCTCTTCCCCCTCTCCCACCGCCCACTGCGAGCCTCTCCTCACGCTTCCGGAAGTCTCATTCATGGCTTTTAATTATCACCCACAGGCTGGCTCTGTGGTCCTCCCCTCGCCCAACCTACAGTTCCCTAATGGTCCTGCTGGAGGTCACTCTGACACACACACACACACCAGCTCACTCTGACACACATTAGCACGCACAGTCACAGGAGCAGGGGGTGCGAGGGGCCCCTTCGAGCCTCCTGTGATAGTGTGGAGGAATGTGACAGACCAGTCCGTCCCCCGTCAGCAGGGCTGGCGATGAGACGGACACGCGCTGATGAGGGAGATAGGGCTCCTCTCTCTCCAGCACGCAGGATGGCAGGGCTCCACAGCAGGGAGAGACAATCCTCTCAGGAGCAGCTCTTTCCTGAGAGTTGGTGTTCATTTGTCCCTCCGCTCCCCTCCGCTGGCTCCCACAGCCAGTCAGCACTTGTTTTATTGGCCGTTACTGTGTGTCAGGGAGCAAATCGCTTTTACTCACAGGTGCGTGTGGAGGACAAGTGTGTGTGTTCTACTACCTTTTGTTTCTGGTAAATTATCTTGTTGTGTGTGTGTGTTCCCATGGGCTCGTGTGTGCTTAGTGTGCGTGTGTGTGTGTTTGTATGTGTTCGAAAAGTGAGCAAAAGAGCTCTTTTCCCGGTGCTGAACAGTGCGGGAGCAGCTATGGCGGAGCTGATTCCCTCTGTGGTGTTTATTATCACATTTTGTGTAATTATATAATTAGTCCTAATCACCCACCTGAGGTGGCGTTGCTGTGCCGCGGTTCACTATTCCAGAACAAACAGAGCGACCTCAGCACATCTCACACTCATTATCACACACGGCACCCTCTCTGTTCCTGCGCTCATTAACACTCACTTCCTCGTTCACATGCATGAACACTCGCACATACGGATACACGTACACACACACTTGTTTTCCTTAAAATGCTCCTTCCAGGACAGTACACCTCAATCAACCCTAATGGGACGAGAGCCCCCAGCATTCCAGAGACAGTGAGCACACGAGCAAGCGGAGCAGCGCTAGGTAGGTTCCAAAACCATGCAAAGAAAAAGGGAATCGCAAATCACATTTGAAGTTCCGGCTTTCAAGATGAGGAGTCAAGAAGATGAGGCACCAGAGCGGTAGTATATGCATTAGTTAATAGATTGTGGCCGTCTCCACTGGTTGAGCTTAGGAGGGGAGGCTATTCAGAAGCACAAGACAAATCTCACATTTCAAACTCCATTTCAAAGAACATGAAATTCAATCTCCCACTCCAATCTGCTGCACGCTGTCATTGCTCATACCCGTAACAGCAATCAGAGTTATTGTATCCACTCCTCTCAGTCTCCCGGTGTCAATTTATGTTTATGTTTGCCAGTAAATGTATTAAATGTCATTTAAGCCGTTTGAGGAAGCTGATTGTTTTGTTTTTGTTTGCTTCTATCTGGTTCTTTCTATTTGTCTTCCTGCAGGTCTCCCAGCATTCTATTAGTTGGCAGCCTGCATGGGAACACTCTCACCCAGCTCTGCCCCGTACTGTCAGCTGCCTGTGTAAATCTCCCTGTTCAATTATATTTTACCCAGAGAGAGGGCAGAAATAGAATAGATAAATAGAGGGATAGCAGCATTGTGCTGGTCATTTAAAAAATGAGTGACATTTGAGTCAGGCATTAAGCTTGGACATCTTGTGCAGTGTAATAGGCCCCCCGCCCTGCTTTCCAGCCTGCGAGGAGAATCCCACAGGGACAGAGAGGAGTGTGTGCAGACAGACACGCGGACCACACGCAGTCCTCAGGCTCCCACTGCGAGCCATTCTCCCCACTGACAGTGGGACATGATGGCACAGAGGGGCCCCCAAACATCCAGCCCACATAATGAGACAGGGCAGGAGCACAGGGGCCTCACGGGGCCTGTGGACGGGCAGGCGGGAGGCGGGGGGGGGGGGGGGGGGTGGAGGGGTGGGACTGTAGAAGACGTCAATCCTCAGGCAGCCCAGAGAGGACCCGGCCGCCCCCCTCTGTCACAGCGTGTGTGAGGAATGGCAGGTGCAGGCAGATGGTGACACAGACTCCTCAACCCTCCTCTCGTCTGGCAGACGGGAGGGCTTTATCAGTGGGCAGAGATGGACGCACGAACAGACACTGTTTATCAGATAGGGAAAGATGGAGAGAGCACGAAAGATAGACAGACGGAGAGACAGAGAGAAGAGCTCTTATTAAGATGGGTGCTGTGGGTGGGTGTGGCGATAGTGGTGGTGCTATGGAAAAATGTGTTTCTAGGTTGAGAGCTTGGATGACTGCAAATTTCCTTCTTCTAAATTCGGATAAAACCGAGGTTCAAATTTTCGGTCCTAAAAAATATAGAAATAATTTTTCCAATCTGACCTTAGACCTAGACGGTGTCAAAGTCTCTCAAAGCCAGCTAGTAAAAAATGTAGGAGTCACAATGGACCCAGACCTTTCGTTTGAGTACCATATTAAGCAAATTACTAGAACTGCATTTTTCCATCTACGTAATATTGCCAAAATACGAACATTTCTCTTAAAGGATGATGCCGAAAAACTAATACATGCATTTGTTACGTCCCGATTGGACTATTGCAATGTGTTGTTCTCTGGCCTCCCAATTACCCACCTAAAAAATTTACAGCGGGTGCAAAATGCTGCTGCTAGACTATTGACCAGAACAAGAAAGTTTGATCACATAACATCTACTCTTGTCTCTCTACACTGGCTCCCTATCCAAGCCAGAGCTGACTTCAAAGTTTTACTACTAACCTACAAATCTCTGCATGGATTGGCACCACTGTACCTCTCCGGTCTCCTTGCACCCTATTGCCCCGCAAGGACACTTAGATCTCAAGATGCCGGCTATCTGGTGGTTCCCAAAATTAAGAAAAAAACAGCTGGAGGTAGGGCGTTCTCATATAGAGCGCCTCTTCTCTGGAATAAACTACCCGTCTCAATTAGGGAGTCTGATACTGTTTCGACGTTTAAAATTAGGTTAAAAACGTTATTGTTTAGTCAATTCTACGACTGTTAAAGGTAAGTATGTTACTAGTTGGAGGCAACGGGGGACGGGTTGTTTCCATCCTTATTCTTTAAGTATAACTTATTTTAGAGTTCTCTTCCCCTGGAACAGATTTCATGTTCCAAATGAGGGGGGCTGTCGCTGTCTTGGTGTGTGGGGTTGCATCAAATTCCCCTTTTTTGCTCTGTTAAATTGCTGCACCAGTCCACACTTGACCGGTGGGGATCTCATTCTATTATGACTGTAACTGTTAGCTGCTCCTGGCATTCTCTAATCCCTGCTCTCCTCTCTCTGTCCCCCCCCACACACATCCCTTGTGGTGTGGGGGGTTTGAGTTGTCAGCACCTGCCTGGTCGTCGGTCAGCCAACGCTGGACCTGGTCGCGAGTCTCCCGGTCCTGTCCTACATCTATAAAGTTGAATAATGGATTTTGGTGTTTTAAAAACCCATCAACACTGTATTACTATGTTTAGCCTGTGTTCTGCTCCTCTCTCCCACCAACCGTCTCTGGAGGAGGGGATCCCTCTCTGAATTGCTCCTCCCAAGGTTTCTTCCATTTTTTTTCTCCTGTTGAGAGTTTTTTGGGAGTTTTTCCTTGTCTTCCTTGAGGGTTTAGGTTGGTTGAGGGGCAGTTCTATGGGCATATGTGAAGCCCTCTGTGACATGCTTGCGTGTAAAAAGGGCTATACAAATAAATTTGATTTGATTTGATTTGGTGGTGGGGGGGGGGGGACGTGTGAATGTGGGTGCATCCACAATCACAGTGAGAGTGTGTGTGTGTGTGTTTTGTGAAGCTGGAGAGCCTCTCTGCCCTTCTCTCTGGCAGGTAACCGGTAACCGGCAGCATTAGGCAGGGGAGAGAGAGAGGACTTGAGACAGAGAGACTTGTTATACTCTGTATATCCTTCTCCACTCAGACACTTTCCAAACCCAGAGCTCGGGTTTTGTAGCCATGCTAAAGTGCAGACCCAGCACTTTGCAGTCGTACCTAAAGCCTATTACAGCTAAGCAGTGCTGGAGGCCTATTTACAGGCCCAGATGTGCAACCATCTTCATTTCCATCAAGTATCACTCTGGGAAGTACTGCATTTTCAAGAAGCTAATGATAGAGGTAAATTGCTCTTGATCTGTTGAAGATTTAAAATAAGTCAGACCTCCTCTTGGTAGGGCTGGCTCGTGCTGTGGCCTGGATGTTAGTGCCACTTGGCCTGGTCCCTCCCACATCTCTGCAGCGACCAGGACCTGTGAGCCCAGTCTCCTCTCCATCAGCACTGGCCTAGCTCAGGCCAGAGCTGGAGCCCTCAGGGCCTGTCTCTCAGCTGCTCCCTCACTGGGGAGGAAGATGAGGGGGGGGGGGGGGGGGCAGACACACCCTGCCCAATCTGCACCAGCCAGATCGGGATAGGAGGAGGAGAGGAGGAGTGCGAGGAGGAACCTGCACGCCCACCAACCTCCCTCTCTTTCTTCTCTGGCTGACACGCACGCACACAAACACGCACACACGAGTTGGTGGAGCTCATATCTCAGTAAGCCATGTCCTCTGTCCCTCTCTCACTCTCCAGACGTGAGTCTGTCTGTCTGTCTGCCAGTCTGTCTGTCTGTCTGCCAGTCTGTCTGTCTGCCAGTCTGTCTGTCTGCCTGCCTGTCTGTCTGCCAGTCTGTCTGTCTGCCAGTCTGTCTGTCTGCCAATCTGTCTGTCTGCCTGTCTGTCTGCCAGTCTGCCAGTCTGTCTGTCTGCCAGTCTGTCTGCCAGTCTGTCTGTCTGCCAGTCTGTCTGTCTGCCAGCCTGTCTGTCTGTCTATATGTCTGTTTCTCTCTTCTTTTCTCTCTCTTTCTCCCTCATTCGCCCCTACCCAGAGGGGAGCAGCTATGGAAATAGGATAGGCAGCCTAGCATGCAAATTGCTGCCACAGGCAGCTTGCCGCTCTCAAACAAGGGCACAGAAAACTGCCATTTGATTAGCACGGAGGTATCAGGCTAACACTGTAAACATGTGTTTATAAGGCTCACACTCCCTCTGTGACTATCGTAACCAACACACACCCACCCACACATACATACCCACACACTCACAGAGCGGGGATCATTTGGTGACATTTCCCCTGGTGCACGTGTCATAAAGCTGACTTACAGCAGACATGCAGATAGATTGACTGTCATAAACATTGATGCCGGTTCATAACAAATGTCCCTTCATTTTCACGGCCAAAGTCATGACATTGTGCAATGTCATGCAACCAAGGCAGGTTTTATTTGGAGGGTACTAACCTAAGGCCCCGCACGTGTCACTGCTCTGACATGACCAGGAATTAACGAGTGTTTGGTTTAACACCATTTGTCAAAGGGAGGTAATTAAACAGTGTGAATATCATAATGAAAGTCTTGTTTACGAGCCTGTTAACCTGCATTATTGGAAATTGTTTGGTAGAAGGTTCTGCAGTTAGAACAGATGTAGAATACAAAAGAGCAACATGCTTAATCCTGACTATGACTATACAACGACTGCATCGGATTATCATAGGATTTCATCATAGGCTCTGAAACTAGTGGAACACTACATATCTTGGAATGTGACAGTCTTGTGTTGCGTGAGATATAGTACTGTCGATTGTGTGAAATAACCGATGCAAATCAACAACTTTTAGATGATGTAAGTCTTGGCTAAAACTTCCATCGTTGAATATGGATTTTTTCTCCCTCCTGAATTTGGAAAGGAGTCAAGCAGCTTAAAGTATGTGTGTGTGAGTGTGCGCATGTGTGGGCTTGCGTATGAGAGCTTGCACTTGTGTACACGATTGTGTGTGTGTGTGTGTGTGTGTGCACGGGTGTGTGTGTTGGGCCAGCAGCCCAGAGTCAGTGTGTTGGGGAGATTGGTCTGCTCTCATCAGCATGCACGACCAAGCCCCCCTGAGAACTCTTTTGTTCTTAATGATAACTGGGCCCATGCATTGTTTACAAGGATGACAGGTCCATTTCCCTCTGATTTATAGCTCTGTGGCATTCAAGGAGATACTTATTACTTTAAATGCAGTATGCAAAACCCAGTCAACAAGGCAGGCTTGGAAATCATAAATTAGGGGTCATTCTTCACCTGCTCGAGCAGAGAGGTTGTTTTCCTGGTCTAGACCAGTGAGGTCACCCCTTGTCCTGGTCCTGGTGTGCCGGACTGAGCTGGAACTGTCAGGGCTTGTCAGTGAGGGGGCCAGTTTTGTCAGAGCAATCTGTCAACTACAGCTTTATGTTTGTTTTATGAAGGCAGCAGCATTTCTGTCTTGCCTCACACACCATAGGCTAGGGGGAAACTCCCTCTGGTGGCAGTTGATGGTGTCACACACACGCACACACATTTGCACACGCGTACACACAAACACAAAGCAGTGAGGGGAATTAGTTCAGATGAAGTATGTGCTCCGTCTACCTGTCAGTCTGTATTCCTGTCTGTTTGTTACTTTCTGTCTTACTTTCTCTGTCTCTGTCTCTGTCTCTGTCTCTGTCTCTGTCTCTGTCTCTGTCTCTCTCTCTCTCTCTCTCTCTCTCTCTCTCTCTCTCTCTCTCTCTCTCTCTCTCTCTCTCTCTCTCTCTCTCTCTCTCTCTCTCTTGCCATAACTTAAACTTACTTTATTTTTTAGGGCCAAACAAAAAATTTTGACAAACAAAATTCAGCAAACTTCTGTCAAACCTCGAGCCCCTTGGCTCCCAGGGTGGGGAGCCTTAGCAGGCGGGAGGGTAGAGGGGATGTGATGGAGCGATGGAGGAGGGTGTCACTGTTTTGACGGATTTAGTTACAGTAGCACCCAGATCAATTATTCAGCAGAGGCATGCATGGTTGCAAGATTAATGGCGCGTGTGGCATATAAATCAACCAGTGGTCTTGAACCACTCTGGGAGAGAGGAAACAGAACAGACAAACGCAGAAACACATTAACAGCAGCATTTGTATCCATCCGTTACCATTAGTAACCTTGGGACATCAGGAGAGAGTGGGACACCAGGCCCATTCAGTCACAAATAAACGTCCTGATTTTGGAAGGTAATGCCAAGAACTAGCCCATTCTATCATCCTGAGTGTGGCTTTAGAGCTGAAGGACAGGAACACTGAGCAGTCTCCTGTGTGTGGAGAAGGAGGGGAGGGGGAGGGCTGGAGTTGCTGTTGAGAGATTGAAACGATGCTATATATTACAGCCTCCAGAGACCTGTCCACTCTCTGGCTCTCTCCTTCTTTCTCGTTCTCTATTTCTCTTTTTCTCTCTCTTCTCTATGCTCATCAAAGTGTTCAGCAGTATTATCCAGCCCTTGTTCTGTACCATTTTTTCTGTCTGTCTGTCAGTTTGCATGTCTGTTTTACGTAATGTCTGTATGTCTGTCTGTCTGTGTCGAGGTGACCCTGGTCTTGTATTTGTATGTGCCCATGTGTCTCCATCAGTTCCAGAGCCCTCTCTGCTCCCTGGTCTTGTCCAGCCCGTAGATGGAATCAAACATCCCAGCCAGGCTGCCATCTTCAAACAGATATCTGAGACCAGCTAGAATGTCAAATAATTTCAGTCTCTCTCTCTCTCTCTCTCTCTCTCTCTCTCTCTCTCTCTCTCTCTCTCTCTCACACTCACTCACTCACTCTCTCTTTCTGTATCCCTCTCTCATCTCTCTCTTTCACTCACTCACTCACTCTGTCTTTCTATGTACTTCTCTTTTAATGTAGAGCATGTCCCGCTGTCAATTGAAGTGCTCCGAAGCCAAGGTTAACCATTCCTTTCCAGATTAGAATACTCACAATTAATTAGGAGTGAGATACGGCCATCCTATCAAAGCAGCAGCGGGAGGCGGAGCCATGGTGTGTGTGAGGATGGCTGGGGATGCAAATGCAAATAGGGATTGGCGTTCGTCGGGCTTGGCGGCCATGTTGGAAGAGGGAGCATGAAAGGGGAGTACTTTCCCCTACTGTGATGCTCAGATCCAGGCAGGTTAGCGCCACAGGTCAGCTCAGTCAGAGAGATGGCGGGGAGGCGTTGGGCCAGGGGACAGCCAGGCACACGCCAGCTTACCAACATCTCATCATAACTCAGCCAGAAGAGGCCCTCTGAATTAAACTGTCACTTTTCATTTGCTTTGATTTCCTTCTTTTGCTCGCTGTTTCTTTTTTTATTCATCTTCCTCTCCGGCTTCCTCAGACTCATCAGCAAATGAACATGGGCTGTGCTGGTCTGTCTCTCCACTGTCTCCATCACACTACTGCCTCAGGCCCTGGGCCTCTGCTGACGGAGCCATCTGCCTGCTGCCTGTCTGTGGCTCCCGCTGTCTCTGTCTGTCCAACCGACAGGCTGACTGACTGACTGATTGGCTGCCTGGCTGACTGACTGAATGGCTGGCTGGCCAACTAACTCCAGAACTCTGGGCGCTCCACTGTTCCCATCCTTAGTCTCTTCCCCAGAAACCCATGAGAACTATAGACTGTTGAAAGCTTGAGAATTAGAAGCAACATGACTGACAGGATGACAACAACGTAGTCTGACACATAGAACTCTGAAGAAGACAACGCAACTCAGGGATACAGAGAGAGAGAGAGAGAGAGAGAGAGAGAGAGAGACAGAGAGAGAGAGAGAGAGAGAGATAGAGTGTTCTTTGTGTCGGATAAGCCTGCGGCTGTGTTGTTAAAGTCAGAGTGTGGCATCTAGGACACAGACACAGCCTGCTGTTACCATAGCACCTCCATGATTGTTGACATTATGGGGCTTGTTGTTTCTCTCCCGTCCTGCTAATCCCTCCGCACAGTGCAGCCTGGCCAAATTGGGGGTGTTTGGCGCTTCAGGGGCTGTGGGGGCGGATTGAAGGGGGAGAGAAGGAGAAATGGGAGACAGACAGAGGGAGAGAAGAGGAGTGTTCGGACTGATAAAGGATTTCCCCGGCCTCTGAAGTAGAGAAGACTGCTCCCTGTGGCCGTGGAAACGACGGGACGGCTATCAGTCATTAATTGGGCACTGTGGCTCGTAATGAAGAGATGTCAGATAGTGTGTGGAGGAAGAGGGAGGACGAGAGGGAGGACGAGAGGGAGGACGAGAGGGAGGACGAGAGGGAAAAGGAAGAGAGGGGAACCCAGTGCACTTTAATGCTATGTGTATTAGCAGGTGTCTCTGCCTAATTTCACGCCTCTATGAGCGAATGTGCACCCAGACTATCACCACTTCCCTACCCTGCTCTCCTTTTCTTTCTCATCTCTCTCTCTCTCTTTCTCCATCTCTCTCTCTCTCTCTCTCTCTCTCTCTCTCGTTTCTCTCTCCATTTGGCTCTTTCTCTCTATTTTCTCTCTCCCTTTCCCCCCCCATCTCTCTCTTTCTCTCCCTCCATACCTCTATCCCTCTCTTTTCCAATTTACGCGCAACCGCATGAACCTTGGTATGAACCTTCCACATGACTGGCTGATTTGGCGTGTACAGAGTGAACCTTCCCGTTGACATGAGCAATGGCAGTGTGCGTCTGCAGAGTAGGCTACATGGCAGACCAAATGTGCATCCTAAGCACTAAAGGCAGCCATGGTGACAGTTAAGGAACTAGAGGGCCCAACCCTTCCATCTGTCTGCCCCATGCCTGGTGATGTAGAGTGATAGGCTGTTTGCTCTCTTAGTGCCCTCCTTCTAGCCCATGGTCCTGACAGCCATTGAATATGGACAAGAAGAAGAAGCGGGATGGGGGTTGTGTGTCAGTGTGTGTGTGCGTGTGTGTGTGCGCGTGTGTCTGTGTGTCAGCGACCTTCCGGGTCCCACTCACATGCATCCCCGCAGCAGCGAGGAGGGAAATGAGTTCTGATGCAGAATGCCCTCCCCGGCCCCCTCGGGCCATCCTCCTCACCCCCTCTCGCCCCCCGCCCTCACCCCTCGCCCCTCACCCCCTGTAGCCTGTGTTTGTGTAGGGAAGATTAAGCTGCTCTGACGAAGCTGTGTTTACAAATATGCAGGGAGAGAAACAGGCCAAGCGACGCTGAATAGGAATAGAATACAAATTGCTTTTTTATCTCTCTCAGGGCCAAGGCGAGAGAAAATGTGTTTGCGATTGTTGCTCCTCCGCCTGTGAAGGATAAAGCCTGTGCACCAGGTTTGGGCTTCCTGTTAGCATTCACTGTAGCCTCTCTCCATCCTCCTCTCTTCTCTCACTCTCCTTCTCTTCTTCTTCATCTCCTGCTCTCCATGCTTCACCCCTGTATTTCCCAGACAGGGAGTTTCCTTGGTAATCAACCCTCCTCCTCCTCATGTCTCCCTGATGGACACTCCTCTATCCTCCATATATGTGCTTCTTCCACCATCTCCCTTGCTCCCACAATCATTTTCTCCACCTCTCTTCCCCTCGTGATTCTATAAGCTGTGCATCTCTCTCTCTCTTTCTCTCTCTCGTGTTCTCTCTCTGTCTCTCTCTCTTTCTCTCTCTCCATCCCTCTTTCTCTACTGCGCTCCCCCAGTAGGACTTGCACTGTGATTTACAATCTCTTCCCGCCCCTCCTCGCTCACACAGGAGCTATCGGAAATTTAGAGTGCCTATAGATCATGTTGGGGAGAGGGGGTGTAAGCCTGTACTAATCGCCCCTAACAGAACCACATAGCGTACAGATTTGGGCTCTCTCTTACAATTAGACAACATGGCTTCCTGGCAGCACCTATGGAGGGGGGCAGGGTTTGTGATGTCATCAGTGTGTGTCTGAGATGGAGGCTAAAGAAGCCCATTAATGCAGAGGGTATGATTCCTCCTCCTACTTCACCTTCTCCTCCTGCAAGATCTGGCTATTTTATCTTCACCTCAGCCAGCCCAGACAAGGTTAATGGGCAGTCACACAGTCTCAAACAATGGCAGTTATGTTTATTAAGCAGGCACTCTTGAACTTAATGTATGCCCTGCCGTCTGCTTTGGAAGGAGGAGGCAGGCTGCCTGCCCCACAGTTGTGAACTCAGCTATTTTCGGCAATGTTGTAAGCACTTAAAACACCAGACCCAAATTTCCCTGGGGACCCAGTGGGTTTGCATACCAGATTTGTGTGTTCTTCAGTGACATTCTCCTTCACACCTGTCACATTTGGATTTGGCCTCATCCGCTCCTTCACAAGCCCGGCTGGACAGAATGTTGACTGAAAAGGGCCATGGATCCGAGACCCATGTTGTGTGTTCTGTACTTGTCATGTTGGCTCGGCTCCAGAACTTGCATGTGGGTTCTGCCTGGACAGAGAGAGGACGTTCTTATTCTCCTTTTACGCAGCTGTTTCCTGGTGGCAGCAAATGGCGGGCTCAAACTTGACCTATGACCTGCTGCAGGCAGCGAACATCCTCCTGATTGCCATATCCATTACCCCCTCTTAATGGAATGAAGTTTCTGTTATGGATGAGATCCCTAGCTTTCTAATGCAAACAAATACTCATTACTTATTTGGCTGGGAGCATCTCACATGCCAATTTTGGACAGGCAATCTCGAGGTCAGCACAGAGGTGAAGGAATAAGGAAGTGCAGTCCTAGATAATGATCCTTTTCCATTTGCTACTAACACACTACCTCTTACCCAACCTAGCAGCATACACTCATGACCTGCCTTGCGTGACACAATTGAATAATTCCACATTGACTATCCACTTCCTGTACCCTGCCGTATGGGAGATGGAATGGAGATGGACTGGAATGAAAGGCTAAAGGGATAAAAGTGTTAAGTAACGTTTATTTATAAGCATTGTATAATGCTACACATAATAACTAACTATACAATTATTGTTTCAATATTTCTAAACTATTGAAAACAAAACAATTAAACCCGTAGTCAATTAGTCAATGTGTTTTTTTATACAAATACTTTTTAGAAGGTGTATGATGTTTGCACATGCATGAGCACACACACGCACACACACACACACACACACACACACACACACACACACACACACACACTGCTCCTCTGCCGTCTCCAGAGACTGTGGGTGGAGGTGACAGGGGCTGCATCGTCGACAGCTGAAAGGGTTTCCATCCTTTCAAGCAGGCGTCAATGTGCTGATTGTCATCGCAGGCTGATGTCAAGGCCTTCACATGCTCTGTTCACAGAGAGAGACACAGAGCTTTTCACTGAGATGTGTTACGAAACATTATACAACAATATTCCTATGACAGCAACAAGGTAACTGGCAATAGTTATTTCTATTCATCTGCTTGTTTGCTTTGATAATCTACACCTCTCTGTGGAAGGATCGACAGAGAGGCCAGAGTTAGCAAAAGTACAGGACCGATTACTTATTGTGCGGGAGGCTTGAATCCAGACCTGGCTGTCTCCTCTGCGCTGTGTGATGCAACAGTTGTATGGGAGATGTAGTTTGGATGTTGATGAGGTTGTAGATAGTCTATAAAGATGTCATATGATACTCTGTACACCTCTTCCGCCTGTGTCTAACACTTTATTTATAGCAGGTGATGTCATGAGATCGATCAAAGAAAAGGCGTAAGCAGAGGAATGCATCAATACCCACACACACTCACAGTACACACACAAACACTTATACAAACTGTACACACACATACACAGACACTCACATCATCATTTCAGTTTACCGTTACAGTTTCCCTCAGAGATGGGCCGGACCCTATTAAAGGCTGATGATGAATATAACGTGTCCTATGATGTGGTGTAAAGTGTAATGTAGTATATATCGTAGTAGTTTGTGTGTGTGTGTGTGTGCGTGCGTGTGTGCGTGTGTAGGGAGTGTGTGTTTAGGTGTGTGTGTGCTTGGTGTGTCCTGTCCTGTTTTGTGCCGTAGGCCCCATGCCACCCCTCCATCCCATTAGCTGTGCCCAGCCCCTGCCTGTGTGTGCTTTAACCTTGGCTGCCGGGCTGGAGGAGAGAGAGAGTAATTCTAACCTTAAAAACCTGCTGATTAAAGCTAGTTTGGTGGAATTCGATTCCACTTAATGCCTTTGGCCCTGAGCCCGGCTGGCTGGCATTAGCATCAACAGACACTGTGTCTTCAGTCAGGAAGACAGACGTGCACGGCTCAACCCCTCCCCTGGCACGTGCACGAGCAGGACAGTGTACTCCCCATACAGTACCCCTCTCTCTCTCTCTCTCTCTCTCTCTCTCTCTCTCTCTCTCTCTCTCTCTCTCTCTCTCTCTCTCTCTCTCTCTGCTCCCTTCTCACTCTGTCCCACATACCACATACATTTCCCTACTTCCACTGTCTCTTCTCCTCTCTGCTTCCTTGCTCTGAGGGCCATGCGGGTGTGGTGTAGGGGAAAGAGGAAAGAGGGGGGGGGTGTCCATTCTGACTGCCTCGGCCCTGTTATTGTGTTGTTCTTGATCTTGATGTATGGCTGTGTTTACTGGTCCAGCGTGGCTAATTAATTCCCCTCTTCAGGGCCTGTTTATCAACTGTTTGTGTTTATTTACAATGAGAACGTTATTTTTAGACGCACCATTTCCATAACACTCGCGTTTTCTAGAGCATCATTTGTTTTGCTTTGTTGAGGATTTTCGGTTCATTTTTCATTTCATCGGTGAGCCCTGGCCGCCGCTGAGATGGGACAGATTTAGGAGCTCAGGCTGGTCCAGGAGGGAGTCCTGAGGAGATAAATCTGCAGCCCTCTGAATTTATAATGGATCATATCTCATCAACCCCAGGTTTACCCTTCAAATACACTGGTAGCAGTGGCATTAGAACTTTGTTAGCGCGTGGGTGTAGGACAAGCACAGAGAGATGGCCCGTGATAAAAGCTGAGGCAGTGATGTCAGGGCTGTAGTGCTGTGCAGAAGCTGTGTGCTCCTCTCCAGATCCTACATGTGGGGAGATATATTGTGGGCAGTCTGGGCGCTCTGCCACAGCGACAGACACTCCAGCTAATTAGATTTGGGGCAAACGATGGAGGCGGGCTGCAGGCGAGGGGAGGCAGGTGAAACGCGCAGCCTCACAGTATCGCCGAAAATGAGCTCATCCTCTAAAGTGGAAGTGGCAGTTCCAGTGGCGGTGAGTCATCTTAGCGTGCGCGTGCAGAGCTCGGAATCGGGGCGGATCGATAGTCATCATGGCTGCATGGATGGACAGGACAGAATCTTGGATGATCCATGAATCCATCCCGGATGGATCCAGAGCTTCTTCGCGATGGGGCTCAATACGACTGTCCAATGGGCTACTGCGTGGGCTATCAGCTATTTGTGCTGTAGTGCCCGAGGCTGAATCACCTGCCTCCGGCGTACACACATACACACACTTACACACACACCTTCACACGCTTGCACAACACACATACACACGCTCCAGCGCTACCTAGCCATCCTAATGAAGTGGTGAGCCTGAAGTGGTGTTAGCAGGTGGATGCCCATGTTAAGGAGTGTGTAAAAGCAGGAAGCAGCCGAGTGGATCCACAGCAGCAGGACATGAGGCAGACTGCTGTGCTGAACGCTCAGGCTCACACACTGGGGATATATGAGACCAGGCCCTGTCCTCGGAAACCTGAGAAGACAAACAAGACTAACATGAATCAATGGCAGGATAACCAATAAAAGGGAAGGTTAAGCTCTGGATAAGAGCGTCTGCTAAATGACTAAATGTAAGCATGGGAGGGGGGGAGAGGAGAGGGAGGGAGGAGGAGAGAGGGAGGGAGGGAGGAGGAGAGAGGGAGGGAGGGAGGGAGGAGGAGAGAGGGAGGGAGAGGAGAGGGAGGGAGGAGGAGAGAGGGAGGGAAAGGAGAGGGAGGGAGGAGGAGAGAGGGAGGGGGGAGAGGAGAGGGAGGAGGAGAGAGGGAGGGGGGGAGAGGAGAGGGAGGGAGGAGGAGAGAGGGAGGGAGGAGGAGGAGAGAGGGAGGGAGAGGAGAGGGAGGGAGGAGGAGAGAGGGAGGGGGAGAGGAGAGGGAGGAGGAGAGAGGGAGGGTGGAGGAGGAGAGAGGGAGGGAGGAGGAGGAGAGAGGGAGGGGGGGAGAGGGAGGGAGGGAGGAGGAGAGAGGGAGGGGGGGAGAGGACAGGAGGAGAGGGAGGGAGGGAGGGACGAGGAGAGAGGGAGGGAGGATGAGAGGGACATCGGGAGGAGGAGAGAGGGAGGGAGGGGGAGAGAGGGAGGGAGGGAGGGAGGAGGAGAGAGGGAGAAGGAGGGAGGGAGGGACGGACGGAGGGAGGGAGGGAGAATACGGAGGACTGAAGAGTGTAGATGCACGGCCAGGAGAGAGAAGGATACTGGAGAGACAGACTGCTGTTCCTTGGTAGTCTGGCATACAAATGGCGTAGAGAGGCAGGAAAACAGACAGACCAACAAGCGGGCAGGCAGACAGCCACGCTGACATACACATCCCAGACTCTGACAGTAAGATGTTGGCGTCGTCACGGTGTGAAAACAGCAAATTGCCAACATAAATAAGGTGCCACACTCTGATTAGGAGTGTCTTCACACATCATTATGATCTAATGAGAGAGTTCCCTCCTTCCTTCCTTCCTTCCGCTCTCTCTCTCTCTCTCTCTCTCCCCTCTCACTTTCTCTGTGTCTGTTTCTCTCTCCCCCCCTCAATCTCCGAGGGCCCGTCCTTCTTGATGGATAGCTGGGAGTGAAGCGTTGCCAGGGCGACAGGCGTGCCGTGGGCTGTGGCCTCCAGAGGCAGTTGGCGGGCAGCGTTGGCGGCCGGTCCTTGGCCCTGCCGTCATGTCATGTCTGGGGCTGCTGAGGCCTTTATTTAGACCAGGGTATTTATCACTGCCTGTCTGGCCTGTCTGGACCCTAACCCCCCCCCCCCCCCCCCACCCCACCTTCCTCACCTACCCCTTCTAAGCTCTTAGTTTACGGGGAGGGCGTGTTCAGGCCATGGAATAATGTCTGCCCTGTCTGACCAGGTGACCATTCTATCGCCATAGCCACCCTTTTGAGTGACACCTCCAAATGAATATGCTGCCTCAGTGTCTGACTTTGGAGGACGCCCGGTGTTGTAATTCTTTTCCGCATGTCTGTGATGACATGGGGTGAATACGTTATGAGACCCACTGCTTGTGGATTCATTCAAGACTGTGTGTGTATAGCATTCTCTTATTGTCACTGGGTGGCACCTTCAACACAATGGCAGTAATCCTTTTTCGAGTGCGTATGTTTGCACGCGTGTGTGTATGTTTGTTACCGTGGACGCGTGTGTTAAGCTCTCGGAAAACTGCACACACAGAGTTTTTGTTTTACGAAAGTATGTGTGTATGATTATGGTTTAATTGCTAGCTCTGTGGTGTGCTGTCATCTATCCGAGAGCAAAGACAGCAAATAATGGTTGTGCTGCTGTCTCTTTGTCACCCAGCCTGCCCACAGCAGCAGAAACACCAGCCAATGATCTGCACCTTGAATTACTGATAAGCACTTGAGTGTGCTGAGCATTGTGTATGTCGGGGTGCTCGTGCACTCATAAGTGTCTGGGTGTGTGTGTGCATGTGTGTGTGTGTGTGTGTGTGTGTGGGTGTGTGTGTGTGTGCATGTGTGTGTGTGTGTGCATGTGTGTGCTTGTCACACTTGGTTTGCCTGTGAAAATGTTTGCCTGTAGATCCATGCTTTTGTTGACGTGCGCCTGTGTGTCAGTGTGTGTTCTCTGTACCGTACCATGCGACGTGCGTGTGTGTTTATACATGCATGTGTGTGTGTGCGAGTGTGTTTGATGCCTATATCAGCGCTGACAGGTGCAACAGTTGTGTTGTGCTTTAAGCCGCTTGTTTGTGTCTGGCACACTGCTCACAGAAACAGAGTACACAGAGGCAGGCAGAGCAGAGCAGAGGCAGGCAGAGCAGAGGCAGGCAGAGCAGAGGCAGCCAGAGGCCTCATTTATGCACTCAGTCCTGCTAGTCACACACTGGCCTGCCTGCTTTTCTCCCTGCCTGCCTGCCTGCCTGCCTGCTTTTCTTCGTGCCTGTGCCCAAAATCAGGTCCATTCAGGACCGTGTAGTCAGGACATGTAGTCCACAGCATACACCATCAGCCACCATACGGCAACAGCACATGCTGTGGCTCACGCACAGCACAGAACAACAAGACTCTGTAGCCGACTGTAGTCTTCACCACAGCACTACTGTACACACCCACAATGCCTTATCACTGGAAGTTTAAGTCGTCGTCCCCCCCACCCCCCAATTTTTGGGGGGAGTAGACTCAGTAATCTTTTTGTCATATTAGAGGCTGAATTCCAAAGTGGGATTTTGGTGGAAGCACAGTCTTGTGGGTTTGGATGCTGAACTTGAGTGGGAGGAAGTTTCTGTCTATTGCCAGGCAGGAGTAATGGATGACAGTACAACTGTGAGAGTGGGTGGAGGCACACATTCTATTCCAGACAGCAGTAATGGATGACAGTACAGCTAAACAATGAGAACAGAAGGAAGTCTGCATGCCTTCACCCTCCACACACCCTCCACACACCCTCCACACACACTCACATGGAGCTGTAGAGTGGCTCTGGGATCATTATAACAGAGCTGATAGGAACAATGGAACACCTGGGGAGACTTGTGTGTGTGTGTGTGTGTGTGTGTGTGTGTGTGTGTGTGTGT
Organism: Osmerus eperlanus; assembly: GCF_963692335.1. Classification (NCBI taxonomy): domain Eukaryota; kingdom Metazoa; phylum Chordata; class Actinopteri; order Osmeriformes; family Osmeridae; genus Osmerus; species Osmerus eperlanus. The sequence continues at coordinate 14,743,955 of NC_085021.1, forward strand.
GTGTGTGTGTGTGTGTGTGTGTGTGTGTGTGAGCATCTGTGTGTGTTTGTATGTGTGTATTTGTAAATGCGTCTCTGTATTTTTGAATGTGTGTGTGCATGTGTGTGTGTGTGTGTGCTGTTGAGACATGTGATGGCCCTCTTGCACTGAGCCCAGTCTCTGGCAGTGCTTTGGTACATTGGTATAATTAATCAGACTGTTTGATGTTAGCAAATGAGTGTTTGTACAGACCCAGTTACTCTGTAGGCCTTGCTCTGTTTTAACTAGTGTTTAGTTAAACAAGTTGAACACACAACTCACTTCAAGGCTCTCATTTATCAGCAGGTCCTCCAAGCAACATAACCCAACCTCCACGTGCCCCCCGCCCCTCCCATTTGTTCCCATCTACAGGGCCCCAGGAAAACCTTCTTACCCTATTGAACAGGCTGACATCAAAATAATGAGCCTGTGCAAGCGTGTGTGTGTGTGTGTGTGTGTGTATGCGTGTGTGTGTGTGTGTGTGTATGCTTGTGGCTCCAGCTGTGATTTTTCCTTCCTAAACAAACAGATCTAAGGTATAGTGGCTGAACTCTCAGTTTGATGTATTTCTCATAGTGTCAGCCTCCTTGTCTTAGAGCAATCCCAGTCTATGATCTGACTGGTGGGTAAAGAGCAGGTAGGACTGGCGCTGTTGATGTAAACAAGCTCAGCAGCCGGGTCAGTTCCTCAGCATCCTGGGAAACGTAGTCCTGGGTCCCTCGCAAAGAAACTGAGGGGGAGAGAGAGGGCCAGGTAGGGTTTTGGGACACGTGCAGCTCAGCTACAGATCTACTGCAGCCTCGACCTGTGACTGTGTGTGTGTGTGTTACACTTTGCTGTGCTCTGCTGCTGCCGGGTGAAAAATGCTTCCTGGCCCCTCTGCCAGATACTGGGAGGCGTTATCAGCTCTGGCTGGCTCTCTCCACGGTAACGAGCCCCCAGGCACTGTATTATCTGTTTACGATAAGGATATTAATAACACCACGGTTTAGTTACGCACCGCATTGGGCCCCGCGGGGGGGAGAAATGGAGGGGGGGTGCGGAACACCTGAATCATCCTGTCAGGAGGCCCCTCCAGGCTCCAGGGTGAGGGGGGGGGGGGGGGCGGGGGGCTGATGGGAGAATGGGGTAGGTTCAGATTTGTGTTAAGGCTGGGACAGAGACTGAGAGAGGATGTGGATGGGTCTTGATAACCTGACCTCTCCACTGCAACCGGGGTCAGCAAGCCAGGTCTCCTCCTCCAGGTCACTGCCTCTAAGGACAGCAGCCTGGCCATCTGCCCACTCCAGCTGTGCTCATCCCTGGGGAAGGGATAAGGAATACGGGTCAGAGGAAAATCGGTGTGGTACCTTATTGTACAGTATTGTGTTGGTAACATGCTGTGTGTTTCGTGTCTCCCTCCCTGCAGTGTCTGTATGGCTGCTACGTCCACTCCTCCATCATTCCCACCTTCCACCGCAGGTGCTACTGGCTGCTCCAGGTAAGCGCCCTCCTCTCTCTTTTGCACACACCCACGGCTCACTGATATGTACACTCCTCTGTGAGGCCTGTATAGATGCCAGTCTGGACAGATCCCTTCCAGCGGCAAGCTTTCCCGCGTGTTGTGCACCAGACGCCTCTAGCTCACTTCTTTAGAGCCTTTATGGCCTTATCTGGCTCCGTCATCCGCTTTCTGATGAGAACAACCCCCCCCCCCCCCCACACCCCCTCCCCCCCCGGCAGCTACTGCCGAGCCGTCGCCCCCAGTGAGAGGGCTGTGGAGAGGCAGAGATGGGCTGTAAAGCGGTGATGGAGGGGCCCATTGTACGGCGCTGTAGTTACTGTGCACTGTGAGGCTCGCTGCAGAGTGGCTGTAAACAGGGCTTTGATCACCCTCCATCTCATCATGCTAGTTTAGCATGGCATCCATTATAGGAGGCAGGCACCTCTCCCTGTAGCACACACACACACACACACACACACACACACACACACACACACACAGACGTGGTAGAGATGGGGGTCGGGACGGGAGCTTCCTTCGGTACTGTATGGCGAGCTGCTCCAGTCCTTTGATCTAGTTCTATTTGACACCTGTTAGGGGAAGTCTTTGTTATCTTGTGTTCTCTTTCTGAAGTTATGTGGAGTTGCCCCTCCCCCCACCCCCCTCTCCCACCTCCCCTGTTAGGAACTGTGAGTTCTTTCCAGACTTACTCAGGCCTAATGGATCCAGGCAGGGAGATTAGACATAACCCCAGTGCCTAGTGGAAACAGATCAAAGCTAGCCCCAACACCGCACTCACACACACACACACACACGCATGCACACACACACACACACTCACACGCCGGGCACAGTGGTAAGTGGCCATGCCTCAAACAGTGCTTTTGTTCACCCAGGACGCACATGCACATCAAACTGAGATGTTCTCTGCTGTAGCTCTCTGCTTTACTGCAGCTCATCAGCTGTTAACCCCAGGGCATGGAGCCTGCAGCCTGCCCTGCTCTGTTTCACTCTGTTACTGTGCTTACCCAGCTTATCTCACTAGTAGTATCAGCTCTCTGGTAGCCAGCCAGCTAACTCTACACACATGAGAGACTGTAGACTCCACCACTGAATAGGCAATGACAACCAGAAATGATTTCACCACTGGCTTTGTTGTGGAGTCGAACTCCCAGTGTGAGTGTCTGTCACGGTAGACAGCTTAATAGGGAGCGCCTCTGTGTACAGGAAACAGGAACATGACGACACTGAAAGTAACTGTTCTCCATCTCCCAGTGTTCCCTTCAGAAGTCTCCCAGCCCCACCTCCTATTACACAGGCTGCGCCGCTGCTGCGCCTCCCCCTCTCACACACAGCTGTCCACAGCCATCACCCTCTCTCAGACTGATGGTCAGGACAACCCACCCTCTCCCTCTCCCCCCCACCCCCCTCCGTGGCCTGGTCCCAGTGTCCCCTCCACTGTGTCCATATGAGATTTGCGGCGCCACTCTGTCAACAGCGGAACGTTGGCGAGACGGGAGCTCCCAGAGCAGGAACAGAGAAAAGGTCAGCAGTGAGTGAAAAATGTAAATAAGCTGCCTTCCAAACAGCCACGGACGTAGGGATGAAAATAACTCTACACTGTAAAAAAAAATCACGTAAAAAAACAGAGAAAGCACTGGCAGCAAAGTTTCCAGACCGATTCTGTAAAATTACAGTAAATAATCATACCACAAAATTACATGTAATAAGCTGTAAAAATACAGTGCATGGTCTACAGCCAAAATGAATTAAATTACAGTTTAGTACTGTTCTTAAATGTTAATTAAACCGCAGAAAAACAAAAATACTATGTTAAAATACATTTAAAAACAACTAACTTTAAGGTTAATCTCCGTAATTTTAGGGCATTTGTTTGTTGCTAAATGAAACATTCCTGTCTATTTACAGTAATTTCTTATGATTTTTTTATTTTTTTTGTATAATGACTAAGAAGAAATGTATAAAAACGCAAGAAATACATAAACCCCAAGACAAATGTCTGTAAATTTACGGTATTACTCAGTCAATTTAAAGAATTTATAGATATAAAAATGTTCATTGGACAGTGGAAAAACAAGCTTAGTACATAAAGATAGCTACATTTACGGCCAATCAATGTAAATGTAGGCTTTCTAGTAGTTAATTTATGAAAATGCCCTGTGTACCAACAGTGATTCCCTGTAGAATTGTGGTTGTGCCAACAAAAAAAAACTACAACAATGTATAAATACTGAATATGTACTTTTAATCAAAAAGGAATGTCAGCACATTTACAGTATTAATCAGTCAATTTAAAGAAATTATAGATATAAAAATGTTAATTGGACAGTGGAAAAACAAGCATACTTAAAAAACAGCTACATTTACAGCCAATCAATATAAATTTAGGCTATCTAGTGGTTAATTCATGAAAATTGGTCCAGCATTGAGCAAGATTGCTGTGAACCGGGCTGCAACGTTATATAGGGCAACTGTGCATGGTCAGTTAGTGTCACTAAAAGTTCTGTTTTTGCAGCTGACAGGCTCATATTATTAAGTGTCTGATGCTGAGGCTCCATGATGATCTTTTGAAATGCCTCAAAGGTGTAGCGGAGCTTTGTAGGGTGCTGCATGTTCAAGGCATAAGAGCCCAAACAACATTGCAGAAGCAAGTGCTACATTCTCAAGATCTTGAAGCACCATCACACCTTCGAGGACTATCCTGACATCAGAGGGTTCACTGCTGGCAGTGTCTTTCACAACATAGATCCCCACTGTCGTTCTCTCCATGGCACTGAGGAAATCGGTCTCAGCCATTTCCTGGTCAAAAGAAAAGATACAATTCTTTAATGATATGTTCAGCATCTTTTCACTTGGCTTGAAAACAACCGGTTAATAATTTCTACCTTCCATTAAGGACAAACCATATCCGAAAATAGTTTAAAAAAAAACGTAAATAGATCCGATGCCCCACTGTTTATGACCTCCGACCCAGGCAAAGCCGCTGCAGGATGAAAGGTAATGTTTTCTCTTCAATTTTTTCAATTCAATTTATTTGATCAAGAGGGACAGTGTACATTCATGAACATTAAAATGTAAATGCACCCAATTATATCCAAAAGGCTAGTTTCCATTGGCAGTCTTCCTTCTGTGTTTGAATGTCGGTCTGTATGTGTGTGAACAGGATTACGAAAAACTACCAGCCCGATTTGTATGAAACTTGGTGAAGGGGTGTAGCATGGGACAACATAATTCTGACCATGATTCGTCATTAGGCTCCTTAACGATCAGTGCAAAAGAGCTGCAGTTCCTGTGCAGAGACAGGAGAACTGAGCAGAACAACCATCTCTCCACCTCTCCATCGCAGCCATAGCCCACCTGAGAGGTCACGACAGTTAGCCAGACTCGTTAGATCAGAGAGGTATATTAACATCGCATCGTTTGAGTATCGTAAAAGTCGAGACTTCAGGACCCCGGGTCTGGACTGGATGGAATCCTACAGAGATGGCGTTCTGTCAGAGTCTCCTATGTATGCACAGGAACACTGAAGCAATGTAAGTGTCTCTTTTTAGTACAGGTTTACTGTGCAACACTAGTTCACTCCCATGTTAAAACGTTGCTAAAACTCATGATTACCGAGATCAGATTGTTTTTCATCGCCGTAGGTTTTGTGTTTTGAAATACATGCAAGTGAATGTCTGTGACAGAAAGAACCTCCATCAACGGTCTTGACATAAACAGTCCACACAACAATAATGGCAATTGCAATTTCATGTAGTACTCACCACAAAAACTTGGGCCCACGGTTACAGAGCTGACTCCAGGTGACAATGTAGTGTGAGAAAATGTAAATCTGCAGCAACAGAAAAACACAAGTATCATGCAAGCAATTTCTCCCGTGTGAGTGTTTGAATGTCGGTTTGTTTGTGTGTGAACAGGATTAAGCAAAAACTACCAGCCCGATTTGTATGAAACTTGGTGAAGGGGTGTAGCATGGGACAACATAATTCTGACCATGATTCGTCATTAGGCTCCTTAACGATCACTGCAGTTCCTGTGCAGAGACAGGAGAACTTAGCAGAACAACCATCTCTCCATCGTAGCCAAATCCCACCTGAGAGGTCACGACAGCTAGTCAGACTCGTTAGATCAGAGAGGTATATTAACATCGCATCGTTTGAGTATCGTAAAAGTCGAGACTTCAGGACCCCGGGTCTGGACTGGATGGAATCCTACAGAGATGGCGTTCTGTCAGAGTCTCCTATGTATGCACAGGAACACTGAAGCAATGTAAGTGTCTCTTTTTAGTACAGGTTTACTGTGCAACACTAGTTCACTCCCATGTTAAAACGTTGCTAAAACTCATGATTACCGAGATCAGATTGTTTTTCATCGCCTTAGGTTTTGTGTTTTGAAATACATGCAAGTGAATGTCTGTGACAGAAAGAACCTCCATCAACGGTCTTGACATAAACAGTCCACACAACAATAATGGCAATTGCAATTTCATGTAGTACTCACCACAAAAACTTGGGCCCACGGTTACAGAGCTGACTCCAGGTGACAATGTAGTGTGAGAAAATGTAAATCTGCAGCAACAGAAAAACACAAGTATCATGCAAGCAATTTCTCCCGTGTGAGTGTTTGAATGTCGGTTTGTTTGTGTGTGAACAGGATTAAGCAAAAACTACCAGCCCGATTTGTATGAAACTTGGTGAAGGGGTGTAGCATGGGACAACATAATTCTGACCATGATTCGTCATTAGGCTCCTTAACGATCACTGCAGTTCCTGTGCAGAGACAGGAGAACTTAGCAGAACAACCATCTCTCCATCGTAGCCAAATCCCACCTGAGAGGTCACGACAGCTAGTCAGACTCGTTAGATCAGAGAGGTATATTAACATCGCATCGTTTGAGTATCGTAAAAGTCGAGACTTCAGGACCCCGGGTTCTGGACTGGATGGAATGCTACAGAGATAGCGTTCTGTCAGAGTCTCCCATGTATGCACAGGAACACTGAAGCAATGTAAGTGTCTCTTTTTAGTACAGGTTTACTGTGCAACACTAGTTCACTCCCATGTTAAAACGTTGCTAAAACTAATGATTACCGAGATCAGATTGTTTTTCATCGCCTTAGGTTTTGTGTTTTGAAATACATGCAAGTGAATGTCTGTGACAGAAAGAACCTCCATCAACGGTCTTGACATAAACAGTCCACACAACAAAAATGGCAATTGCAATTTCATGTAATACTCACCACAAAAACTTGGGGCCACGGTTACAGAGCTGACTCCAGGTGACAATGTAGAGTGTGAGAAAATGTAAATCTGCAGCAACAGAAAAACACACGAGGGCTTCACTTAACCAAACTTAAGTTAGCCTACACAATTCCCCTAACTCAACATTACTCAACAAAACACCCCTATTTAGACAGTTCTCTGTACAGCGGCACTTTGCCAGCTCCACAATTAATTATCTAATGAATTAACATGCTTTTATCAACTATGTACAACACTAACATTGAACAAGTGCCTTCGTTTTTCATAAAATATTTCCTACCGACCTAGCTAGCTAGCAGCTAACATTATACTGAGGTAAGAGGAAAAAAATAAAATCAACATAACGTTATAGTAGAGATGGTCTACAAAGCCACACATTAGTCATGCAGGTCATAACGTTAACCGAATTTTAGGATTGCAAATGGCAGATTTAATTAACTGACATTAGATAGCTAACGCTAGCTGAGCTCTATAACCCCTGAGCTAGCTAATAGTCACTCTAAATAGCTAATGCTAACGTCAGCTAGCAATTTGCCTTCAGTTTGGTAAAAGTCCATTCCGTTTTGACAAAAAAAGGTTGTGAAAAACATATAACGCACTATATCAGCTTAACATTAACGTTACCTCTGAATCTCTTTGTCTCTTCTTCAGTCAGTATAATTCCTGAATCCTATAACTTCTGGAGCAGCTGAAACCTCCATTCTTCTCCGGTTTTCGCGCCATGTGCGGCAGTGACAGTTGGGAGAAGCAAAGTGCTACTGCTACAACCACTGCGCATGTGTGAACCTTCCTCATTCAAAAATCAACATTCAATGTTGTCTCCGAGATAAATATTTTTACTGTCCAATTTACTGTCCAATTATTATATTGGACAGTTCATTGTTGATTTCACAGAGTTTTCTGTTTACTAGCATTAATAACAATAGACTTACTGTTTCTAATCTCCTAGGAAATTCCTTGACAGCCCTGAGGCAGTAGTCATCCCATCCCCCAACATAAATTTGGTCACACCATGGGTCACACACTGACATCTTTCTTATTGCATTTGTACCCCTATATGTTCGAAAAAATGTACATCTTTCCAAACCAAGCACAAGTCATATCATACATTTCTGTGTTGGTTACAGGGTAAATTTGTGCAACAAATAAGTTACTTTTTTATAAACTGGGGCTTTATCCCATGACTTGTCCAGATCATATGCTGGACTAAAAGGTTGGTGCCAAAGTGAAAGGTTTTACTCAGAATGCATTTTATAGTGGCCCCAATCGCAGAGTTACTTTATGCATAATTTTGTGGAAATGACCAGAAAACTGACATTAGGCCTATTTGCGTTACAAATCCTACCGGCCAACACAATGGTAAAGTATTAGAAAACTAGAATAATGTTCTTAGTGTTTTGGACACTGTGCATTTTTGGATATGTGTTAGCAAGATAACCTACCACTATCAGTAGTTAAAATAACCTGGTGACCTTGTGTAGCCAGAACAACCAAGAGCTAATGCTCTTAAGACAGTGGAGATGTTTGTGGACTACTAAGAATACAGCCCCAGTAAACCCTGTGGAGTCCTTCCGCTTCCTGGGCACTATCCTCTCCCAGGACCTCAAGTGGGAACTGAACATCAGCTCCCTCACCAAGAAATCACAACAGAGGATTTACTTCATGCGGCAGCGGAAGAAATTAAACTTGCCAAAGACAACTATGGTGCATTCTACACAGCCATCATTGAGTCCATCCTCACCTCTTCCATCACTGATCTGTTATGATCAGATCATCCATCGGATGATACGCTGCAGTCTGCTCTTGTCCTTGGCAGTGGCAGCAGCGTATCATCTGCACTGCTGAGAAGGTGATCGGCTGCAATATGCCTACCCTCAAGGACCTGCACACCTCGAGGACTCTGAGGCGAGCGAGGAAGATTGTGGCCGACCCCTCCCACCCTGGACACACAGAAGACTGCGGTCCATCAAGACCAAAACCTCACGTCATAAGAACAGTTTCTTTCCTTACTTACAATAGGTGCTTACATTTACAGTTAAACAACTCTAAGTAAACAAGTACAACTCAACTATATATTGTACTAAAACATAACAAAGTTCTGTTTAATGGGCAATGATGAATAGAACTTGTATCCACCATCCATTCTTGTGAAGACAAATACACCTCAACCATGTCTCAATAAATGTATGTTCTCTATCTCCAAGGAGGATAATGTGCATGGCAGCATCGGTTTGTCTAGAAGAGATCCAGAAGTCAAGAGCCCCAGAGTCCCCTGAAGTTCATGAAGGTCACAGACTCATAGAAAGACAGTTGGCTATTGACTATTATGTTGGCATTTTTTTTGTTTTAGAGCTGTTAACACAGTAATTAACAGACCATTGTCTGTTTTAAAAATTTCAACACAGCACTTTTGATACTGGCCCAATGTTTTTGTAATATGGAATAAAAGGTGTTACATAAAGTTTAGACTCTTGATTATTTTTTTTAAACGTGAGGCAGGCTTGGTGACAATACATGCATTGAAGTCATTAAAGAGGCACTGGACCATATAGATATTTCTGTCCTGCCAGGGGAAGCATGGGTGCATCCTTTCTGCTGTTTATTCCCAACAATAAATTACTTTTGTGTCTGTACAAATACTACTAATTAGTTTAAAAAACATAAAATCACAATTTTAAAGAAAACCCAATGACCAACGATTTCTGTAATTTCACATGCATTTCTTCATTATTATTAACCTGAAAAAATCTGTTAAATATTACCTCCCATTTAATGTAAAATTACATTTGAATCTGTACAATTACAATGAATTGTCATTACATAAACATCATATTCATGTTATCTTAAATTAAGGTAAAATGCCTGTGATTTTAAGGGTGTAACATTTATTTGACATCAAATATTGGTAAATCCGCAGGCATATCATTGTTTTATGGAAAAAGAGGAAATATCTGTAAAAAATACAGTGCATTTCATGGTAAAAAAAACGGTTATTTTTTACAGTGTAGTCGCAGACGGAGGACACGGAGAGGAGGGGGGGGGGGGGACAGCTGGGGTGGAGGAGGAAGAGGCGGAGAGGGTCATGATGAAAACAAAGCATGGACAGCTAGTTGGAGAGAGAGTGTGGGACCAGAAGGGAAGGAGAAAAGAAGGAGTTGAGAGAGAGAGGGAGAGAGAGAGGGGGGGGAATCGGGAGAGAGACACAGAGGGCCCGATCTTGCACCCAGCGCAATTGACTTTGTCAACGACGCAAGTATCATTCCTAGTTTGCACTCGACGCAAAGCTGACTTTTCCCTCCACAGACGCACGTCGAAATGACCTTGCGCTCCCGTGGGCGGTTCAGCGAAAAAAGCAGGCGTGTTCTGGCGCAAAAGTTCCCTGGTGCTATTTTGCAGTTTCCGAAAAACAATTCCGCCACTGACCAGGAAAAACGTGGTCTAAAGTCAATGGCGCATTATTCAGATGCTATTTTAAGGGCGCAAGCTTGGTCCGTGCACACTGCTGGCGAGGCCAGGGTCTTCTTTCTGCGAAGCTACGTTACATTGTTTTGATTTATGGCGTGTTACATTTCTTCAATGATTATAACAAGATTTTCATGAGAAAACTCTATGTATGTGAACATGATTTGTAACAATTGTGCCAATTTTCTCCCACGCCTGTTTAACCGAAGCTAATTTGGGTGGGTTTCTTCTCCCATCTCCATCAGAATCAGAATTCGGTTTATTCGCCATGTAGCCTATGTTACACAAACACGGAATTTACTGTGGCAGGAAGGTGCAAACAATAAACATAAACGGGTCTTAAATTAAGTAAAAAAGTACAATAGTTAAACTAATTCCTAGAACCAAACAATTTAAAAAATAAAATATAGGGTAGGCTATATAAAAATAAGAATAAGAATTTGAATGAGCAGCATGAGCGGGCAATTTAGTGCAATGAGAAAACTGCTCTGCCTTTCCCATACAATGTCACTTGTCTATCTGTTACGGCCCTGACTAGAACGTCGGTCTCCTTGGCTGTGAACCGCTCCTGGCGTGCGCCTGGCAAATCCGCCGTTATAATAGCAATCCGCCATGGAAGAGCGCTGCTCTTAAAGGGAATGTGAGATGACGCTCTGATTGGTTTATTGCACGTAACGCCCAAACCACACCCATTAGTAATGTAGCTACTTCGGACCTACCCATTTTAGATTTGCGCCAGGCGCAAAGTCATTTATACCGCCGGCAAAATAGCAACCGAGCCGGAGTCCCGCCCACAAAGTTACTTGCGCTTTGCGGTTTGGTACTTGCGTTTCAGATCGTCAAAATAGGGGGGAGAGAGTGCGTGAGGAGGGATTTGGCCTGTGGGTGTCTGCCTCTTTATCCACTCTTTATCCAGTCTTATTGAGTCAAGGTCTAGGTAATGAGACAGGGGAGGAGAAGAGGAGATGAGAAAGCAGACCTGTGAGACCCTAAACCGGTCTCTCCCTCTCTTTCCTCTCCTCCTCTTTTGTTCTTTTCGTCTCTCCTGTTCAATCTGTTCATCGCCACCTTCACCTCGCAATGGTGTCGGAGCACTTTAAAACGGTCTGGCCGTCCCTGCAAATGACTGAGAGCGAAGAAAAGTATACCTTCACAATTATCTAGGGGTGGCAACCAATGAATTCAGATTGCAGCCGCGCCAGAGAGATGCTGGAAGCAGACTGTGTGGACTGGCGCTCGCCCTCCCCTCTCTCCCACCAAAAAACAAAAGTTCCCATTTCAATTGGCACTGCGCAAAATGGTCCTGTGGGGGAATAATGCTGTTGAATTAGTGTCATACCGGAGCACCCTCGCTGTGCACACACGCACACACACACTCATACACACACCCTCTCTCTCCCCCACTCTCTCTCCCTCTCTCAGTCCTGGTCGCTCCCCTGATTGATTCAATCGCTCCATGTCCCCTTCTCTTGTTTAGTGCTAATCGAATGTAATTCCCTGCCTGTGCCTCTCCATCACCGCAGACAGCAGGGTTTGTGCTGCCCGGCAGGGCCACAGAGGTGGGGATAATGATGATATGAATACAGAGGGTGAGGGGGGTCGGGCGGAAAGGGAGTCTGTCTGTGGAGAGTGTTCAATATCCTGCACTGACCAGGAGGGGAGGTGGGGGTGGGGTGAGAGAGAGGGAGGGAGGGAATGCCAAATCAGATAATGAAATGAATCATAAGGTGGGAAGTAATGCTGAATCTCACTCTCTTGCTCTCAGAGTAAGGGAGTGAAGGCTCTTTGGGGAGTTGATCTGACGCTGTCCATGGTGCTGAAAATCTGCTCTGTTCGTCTTTACTGATCTCTACTCATCTTCAGAGGAGTTTGACTGTGTGTGTGTATGTAAATTCAGAAATGTCAGACGCCATCAAAAGCCTTTGAACTCTCCCTTTACTCATCCCTGATAACTAGCCCACCAATCAAACGCTGAAGATCAATACACACCTGGCCAAGGCTGCCAGCTGATCACTAACCCTACCTTGGTTCTCATCAGCCTGAACACCATGAAGGGAGGAAGGCTCCTCACTCTCACTAATACATCAGGAGACACTGAGCAGCATCTCTCCAGGGTGCTGGGGTGCTGACTGACTGGAAACTTGGCCTGAGATGCATGCAGACTACAGACAGGTGTGCAAGCAGAAGGACAGGCAGACCTACAGACAGACAGACAGACAGGCAAACAGACAGGCAGGCAGACAGGTAAACAGGCAGACATACAGACCGACTGACAGACAGACTGGTAGACAGGGTGGCTGAGGTTTCTCCTAATCTTATATTAATTGTATGAATCTGACAGCAATCAGTGTATTCTTACTGCCTACATACAGATTACTCTGGCCTTGGTGCTGAGAGGAGCGGAGCTGTGGTTCAGACCAGACCAGATCAGACCAGACCAAGCCAGAATATTTAAATGGACTAAATTATAGATGAGGCCAAATTCCTTTAGATTGATTTCACAGGGAGGACAGACGTAGGCACTTTGGCAGTGAGAGGGGTGTGTGCTATGCTAGCTAGACGGGCGGGTGAGTGTATACCTGTGTGTGTGTTCAGGTTGTGTGTGTGTCCATGGCAGGCCTCTACTGTCTGGGGTGTGTGGTGGAAGATCATGGAGCTCTCAGCAGCAGGCTGCTCCTGGCAGGCCCGGCACTTTCTGCCATGAGGAGAACAGATGCTGCATGAAAGTCCCATAGGCTCTCCTCCCCTCCTCTCTCATCCTCTCATCCTTCTCTCTCTTCCTCTCCTCCTTCTCTCTCTTCCTCTCCTCCTCCTCTCTCTTCTTCTCCTCCCCTCCTCTCTCATCCTCTCCTTCTCTCTCCTCCTCTCCTCCTCTCTCCTCCTCTCCTCCTTCTCTCCCCTCCTCTCCTCCTTTCTCCTCTCCTCCTTCTCTCTCTTCCTCTCCTCTCATCCTCTCCTCCTCTCTCTTCCTCTCCTCCTCCTCTCTCATCCTCTCCTCCTTCTCTCTCTTCCTCTCCTCCTTCACTCTCTTCCTCTCCTCCTCTCTCTTCCTCTCCTCCTTCACTCTCTTCCTCTCCTCCTTCTCTCTCCTCCTCTCCTCCTTCTCTCCCCTCCTCTCCTCCTTTCTCCTCTCCTCCTTCACTCTCTTCCTCTCCCCCTTCTCTCTCTTCCTCTCCTCCTTCACTCTCTTCCTCTCCTCCTCTCTCTTCCTCCTTCTCTCTCTTCCTCTCCCCCTTCTCTCTCTTCCCCTCCCCCTTCTCTCTCTTCCTCTCCTCCTTCTCTCTCCTCCTCTCCTCCTTCTCTCTCTTCCTCTCCTCCTCCTCTCTCCTCTCCTCTCCTCCTTCTCTCTCCTCCTCTCCTCCTTCTCTCTCTTCCTCTACACCTCTCTCCTCCTCTCCTCCTGCTCTCTCCTCCTTTTCTCTCTTCCTCTCCTCCTTCTCTCTCCTCCTCCTCTCTCTTCCCCCTCTCTTGCAGACACTCAGAGACCTAGCCCCTCAGTCAGAGTCCCTTTCCTGCCCCCTTACTCACCTCTCCTGATACAGCCTAGTTTCCCTCACTCACCCCTGCCTGTCCTGGTGTGCTGAGGCTGTCCTAGAGGCTGTCCTAGAGGCTGTCCTAGAGGCTGTCCTAGAGGCCGGTAGAGACAAGCTGCTGGTGTAGGTCTGCAGCCCTCCTGCCGGACCACGGTCAGACAGGTTCTGTGTTAACAGAGCCTAATCTAGTGACCCACGGAGTGACGGGAGGGGGGTAGGAACCCCAGAGACAGACAAACCCTTCCCCCTCTTACAGACAGACGTCTGTGCTGCGTGGCCACTTCGACCTTTTCTGCAGGCCCGCCGCTCCAGCCCACCGGCACGGCCAATTATCAGGAATCCCCAGCCGCATTCGCCGTGCCATTTTCACTCGTAGCTGCGCAAGGGGAAGCCGAGACAGAGAGAGGCCGAGCCGAGACAGGGAGAGGCCGAACAGAGACAGACCGCTTAAATTATTCAGCTTTCCGGAAAGGTTAAGGCTGTGAGAATGAGCAGAACTGACATTCACCCAGTTACTGGGTTCTGCCCAGCATCACCTCCTCAGCTATATGTATGGACACTTCCTCTGTTCCAGCATGTTAGTGGAGCCAACAGTCCTGTCTGCTCCTGTTAGTCCTACTTTCACACAGGGCAAACCAGCCTTATCAGTTCCCAATACAGGACGAGTGGAGGAGGTCAAACTCCTGATAAGAAGCCCTAAGTCGTGGAAGTGTATTAGTAACCTCAAGTATTCTGGTCTGATATCATACGCTGATATCACATGACGATATTAATATGACTCTCATGGTTGTCCTTCCTGTAGTGTCTGCCAGTCCCTGCCCCTGAGTGAGCTGTGTTTACCTCCTGAGCGTGTGTGTCGGCAAGCTCGGCCAGATCAATCAGATCCAGCAGTGCCCACTGGCACAGCGCCCGGCCATCCTGCTGCTGCCTGCATCCTGGCCGTGCCCGTGCCATGTTCCTCGTCTGGCCATGTCACGTTGTTCTGTGGGATGGCTCGGGAGAATGTTTGTGTCTGGGTCCTTGCCTCGTTGCCACGGCGCCACGCTGCAGCCCAGCCCACAACGGTCACGTCTAACGAGCAGAACTGTCTGATTTGTCCCATGCTGATTACTCCTTAGAGCCCCAATTAGGGCCAGACCAGACTGACATCCCTACACGTTCACTTGGACATGTCATAGAGAAAGAGAGGAATGAGAGAGATGGGGGGGGGGGGGGAGAGGACGAGAGAGAAGAGGAAGTGGAAGGAGGGAGGGGGAGAGAGAGAGCGAGACCTGCCGGCTGAAAGGGAGAAAGTGTCTGCATGTAGTCGTTGATAAGGCTCGACTCATCAACCCTCCACCAGATCGATCTGAATTCCACTTTAACCCTCTACCTCTCATCAGCATACAAAGCATGTCAGACTCCGATTGCAGTTTTTGTAATTGTCAATTTCACTGGGAGGAACTGATTTTTCTGGATTGGATGTGAAGCGGTCAGCTGAGCTGGGGGGGGGCTGGTTCTGGAGGGGCTGGTTCTAGGTGTAGGAGACCCTGGGCGACCCGTGCTCCAGGCCTGATGAGGAGAGGGGAGGAGGCTCCCTCAACACCCTCTTATCGCAGATGAATCTCAGATAAATGTAGAAAGTGCTTGTCAGCAACTGTTCACCCTTCAATGTCTTTTCTCTCTTTGTGCTCAGTGTTCTTTCATGGAAAATGTAGTTCTTTCTCACTTTCCTCTCAGTGGGGGGCAAGGGAGAAGAATCAACTTTGAGGTCACGAAAAGGCTACAGAATCAAACCTTCTGTTTTCTTTAATAGTTTGGGTAGATGGCATATTGTACAAACAGGCTTCAGTAGAAACGCTCCTCTCCCACCCACTGCTGTCTGAATGCTCCTATACCGACCTGAGGAGATGGAGGGATGGGGAGAGCAAGGCAGCTCCACATAAAGAGAGGAGGGAGGGATGGGGAATGAGAGATGGGGTTTAGGGGGGCATTGGGAGAGGGGGGGGGGGGGTGAGAGCTAAAAGATGATATAATTCGGTACAGATCAGGAGGTGCAAACGAGCAGCGCATATCACCCTGCGTTAACGAGCTGCCTCATAAATTACCACCGCCTGGTGTGTGTGTGTTTGCGTGCGTGCGTGTGCAGGCGCTAGGGTGGGACTTGTATAGTGTAAGCCAAACAGTGAGATATAACACTAGCCTGAGCATTATTTACTGTTTTTCGACACACACATACACACACTTAGTTACCACAGTGGGCCCTAGTGTCTCGTAGCAGCATACTGTGTGGTTGCCAGAGGCTCCCCCCCCCCCCCCCTACGGAGGATGAAAGGTAGTCGATAGACAGCCTGAGGGCCTCTGGTCCCCCATGCACACGCCAGAGACAGACCAGGGGTCAAGAGGTCAGCCACTACAAACAGCCATGACCTCTCCCAACCCTCATGATATCCTGACAGTCAAGTCAATCAGAAAGCACAGCCCAGTTTTATCGAGGAGAGCAATATTTGATAGTATACAAACATTGATTTAATGCGAGTGCATATCTGCGACAGACATGCACGGATAAAACTACCGAGACAGACAGGCAGGCAGGCAGGCCGGCAGGAACACTGACTCCTTCTATGTTTCTATTCCTGGAGGGGAGAATATACATTCCTATTTTAGCCAGGAGCCTCACAGTAGGAGCAGAGCTTTCATTGGCTGGACTCTAAATATTGCATGACTTCCTGATGTCAGCGGGCTGTCTGAGGGGCTGTCTGGCCTGGTATTAACCTGTCCGGATAAATCAGGAGCTCACCCAAGTCTGTTTCTCGACCCTTCCTAGCTAGCTCAGTCCCTCCTGCTGCGTGCCTCTAGCCCCACCTCTCCCTCCAGCCAGCCCCACCTCTCCCTCCAGCCCCACCTCTCCCTCTTCATCCCCGCCTCTCCCTCCAGCCCCACCTCTCCCTCCAGCCCCACCTCTCCCTCCAGCCCCACCTCTCCCTCCAGCCCACCTCTCCCTCCAGCCCTACCTCTCCCTCCAGCCCCACCTCTCCCTCTTCATCCCCGCCTCTCCCTCCAGCCCCACCTCTCCCTCCAGCCCCACCTCTCCCTCCAGCC
The DNA here is from genome assembly GCF_963692335.1 of Osmerus eperlanus. NCBI lineage: Eukaryota > Metazoa > Chordata > Actinopteri > Osmeriformes > Osmeridae > Osmerus > Osmerus eperlanus. The sequence goes on from NC_085021.1 coordinate 14,760,812, forward strand.
CCACCTCTCCCTCCAGCCCACCTCTCCCTCCAGCCCACCTCTCCCTCCAGCCCTACCTCTCCCTCCAGCCCCACCTCTCCCTCCAGCCCCACCTCTCCCTCCAGCCCTACCTCTCTTTCCAGCCCCACCTCTCCCTCCAGCCCCACCTCTCCCTCCAGCCCACCTCTCCCTCCAGCCCACCTCTCCCTCCAGCCCACCTCTCCCTCCAGCCCCACCTCTCCCTCCAGCCCCACCTCTCCCTCCAGCCAGCCCCCCACGCTGTGCCGCTTCCCAGCATCAGCACACACCTTGTGTGTGTGTGTGTGCGTGTGTGTGTGCTCTGTAATCCTCTGCCAAGGGCCCTAACGTCACACCCAGCCTGGCAGGTGACAAATAGTTTTTTAATTGCTTGCACCAGGAAAATCATTAGTCTCTTCCCTTTCCTTGGTGGGACTAGGCAGGTCGTGTGTGCAATAATAATAGCTTCAGTCCCGCTTCCCGCCTGCTATTTTTAGCTTAGGTATTTTAAGGCCCCCCGTCAGTGTGTGTGAGTCTGTTCGACATGTACCCTGTGTGTCTGTGTGCATGTTCCGTGTGTTTGTGTGTGCGTGCATGTGTGTGTGTGTGTGTGAGAGAGAGGATGGAGAAGGTTGTGTGTCTCTCAGAGAATGTTTGTACTGCCACTGTTCTCTGTCTCCAGACTCAGATCTGAAGTCCTCTACACTACATACAGGAGTCTGTCTGTCTGACTGTCTGTCTGATTCTCTGACTGGCTGGCTGACTTACTGGCTGGCTGGCTAGCTCCTCCCCTCACAGTATTCCTGGTGCCATCCACCCTATTGAAGCCATATGAAGCTGTTCCAGAGCAACCTTGCAAACTCCAGCTGTTTCTGGTAGAATTGTGCTTAGTGGTGAGATATAATATTGATTTTCTTCCCCTGGTGCCCTTGCCATCCCAGTGTAGATATTCACCAGTACTCAGCATCAGCTCACTCAGAGCAGGGTGTGTGTTTGTGAGGAGATACTGACCCCATATGTCCACAATGAAAACACAGCCTGACTGCTGTATAAACAGAGTGGGGTTTTAGAGAGAAAAAGAGAGCTTTTGACTGCCGGATGACTGATTTGATTTTTATGTTTTGTATGAGTTGTTGAGTACTTTAATGGATGTGTGTTTATCCGCTTGGTTGTTCGTGCGTGTGTGTGTTTGTGTGTGTTTGTGTCTGTGTGCAGGAAATGTGAGCCAGTGCGGATGTTTGTCGGCAGGTTCTCCTTTCATAGGTCTGAGTCCCAATGGGGAGTCCTGTTCATTGTACCTCCACAGCCCTTCAGATCTACCTCTCTCTCTCTCTCTTTCTCTTTCACTCTCTCTCTTACACGTGCTCTCTCTCTTTCTCTTTCACTCTCTCTCTTACACGTGCTCTCTCTCTTTCTCTTTCACTCTCTCTTTCTCTCTTTCTCTCACTTTCTCGCTCTCTCTCCATACCTCATACAAACAAACACACCATCTCAGAAGCAATTTCTCCGTTCTCTCTGTGTCCAGGAAGGAACCCAGGCAGAAGGCTCTCAGCCTCTCTCAGCCTCTCTCTCACACACACACGTATACCCCCACACACACACACATTTAGTTCTGCCAATCCCTCCACAGGGAAGGGTCACGCCTTCTATACACACTCTGGTACAATCTCCCCTCTCTCCCCCTCGCTCCTTCTACCCCTCCCTCCTTTGTCTTCTCTTCAACTCTCTAAAAAAATTCCCCCCCCATCCCCCCGAACACGCACACGTAAACACACTACCTCCTCTCCAACGCTGATATTTCACCCCTAACTAGATGATGAACATTCATCCAGCATGTAGCAGCCAGCGTGGAGCCATACCATGGTGTTTGGCCCAGTGGCAGAGCTCCCCAGCCCCTCTCTCCATATTCATCTCTTCATCCTTGTTTGACTAAGTAGCGTCCGGCGTGGCCAGCGTTGCTTTTGGAGAGGGCTGGAGCAGCTCTGGAGCCCTGCGTGGGCTGCTGGAGCCGCTGGGGCTTGGCACACAGACACAGCATATGTTCCTAGGCTGCTCCACTCACTCCTCTCCTCCGCCTCACTCCTCCTCCCCTCCTCCTCTCCCCTGCTCCTCTCCTCCTCTCCTCCCCTCCTCCTCTCCCCGCCTCCTCTCCTCCTCTCCTGCGCTCCCCTGCTCTCCCAGCTGGTACTGAGGATGACAGCATGGCTCCGAGATCAAAAGCCAGAGATCACAACCCTCCTGCCCTCCCTCTCCCTCCCCCTCCCCCTCCCCCACCCCAGCTATTGCTTTACATCGCCCAGCTCACACGTCATATCAACTTGCAAAGCCACACACACATAAATACACGCACACACACAGGCCTTTTTGTCATTTTGTCACCTGGCATATGATCAGAGCATATCAGTAAGGCCAGGTCATTTGTTATGGACGTGAGGTGGCGCTCTCATATTTGTCCTTGAAGCTCTTCCAAGGGTTGTTCACCAGGACCTCAGCCCCATTCTGCTCCTCCGACACCGGCAGTGGCTTCCATCCAGGCCCGTCAGAGCACCACTCTGGTAGGCAGTGTGACATGCAGGAGCCTTGTGCAGGCTACTGTAGGCAATGAAGGGGTTAAACCTGTCCCATGCAGTCCTGGAGCTCCACGCCCCACCAGATGTTTAGCCTTCACACCTTCTCCCATGCTGCCATCCTCTGCTCCCTGCTTCTTGGACCAGTAAATGAACACTCATTTGCAAGTTAGATAAATCCTTTGAATGTATTATTGATGCAAACAAATTAGCCTGTAGGCCCCAGACAATACCTAATGGAGCCTTGGCTTGTGGGTGAGGTGGTTTCCAGCGAGGTCTCTGTCGGAGTTCCAGGATTGATGCCTGCTCTTCTGCCCTGTAATTATTTCTCCTGCAAATTAGTCAGACGTTCTGATGCGGGATGGCCTTTTTACAGAACTGCTACTTATTGCTGCCTATGTGATACCCAGAGCTGAAGCCAGCCACATTCATTAGTTTATTAGAGTAAAAACAGCACAGAGGCAATTAGATTACTGGGAGGAAGCTTCCGGGATGTGGGGTTGTGTTAGTATTCAAGTTTATGCATGTTGCCCATAATTTGCTGGGTTTATGTTGGTGTTGCTTTTTCCAAGGATATTAGGCTATTTTTTCCCTGCTATCTGTTTGTACTCTTGCACATTTTAAAAGCCAATCATAAACCTGCACACATGCACAAGCACATAGACCCATGCTGACACATACACAATCCCAGTACAGCACATACAGACAAACTCACACACAGGCTGGAGACACACACACACACACATAAAAACATTGGTGCGCACACACACAGTGGGAGCTAATCATGCTGAGTGTGGCAGGGGCAGGAGGTGACAGGGTTAGGAGCGAGGGGGAGAGAAGCAGAGAGAGAGAGAGAGCGAGAGGGTAAGAGAGAGGGGGAGGGACAGATAGCAGAACGTCCGTAGTGATTAAGAGCCAGTATTGATCAGAAGGAGGAGGGGAAGGGTGGGTGATAGGAGTGTGGGGGGGGGGGGGGGGGGGGCTGGGGGCTCAGGGGCCTGGGGGCTCAGGGGCCCATCTCTCTGGTGGCTTCAGCTCTGTTCCTTTCCTGCAAGCTGGCCAGGGCCCCCAGGGCCACATCAAAGGGCCCTGCTTGATGAGAGGCACATGCACACACACACACAAACACACTGGCCTTTGAAGAATGCTCTGTTTGATGACATCATTTCCCCTACTGTTCCGCTCTTGGAGAGTATAAATCTAATGTGACGCGCACTCACACACACAGTGTTGTACCACACGGCATTGGGGTGAGTGAGGCCCCCTCCTCTAAACCCCTCTCCAGCATCACTGAACTCAGGTGACTGCGATTGCTTCATATAGCCCACTTGTCTGCTGTTCCAGAGTGAGCTCTCGCCAGGGCCACAGAGAGTGCCATGTACGTCCCCGATTCATAACTGCTGCCAGGCTGAATCTACTAGCATCAGTCCAGAGCAGCCTCTTAGTCCTGACAGGCTTCAGTGGTCCAGAGCAGGGACCAGAACACCTGTCACAGAGGAGATCTGAGTCCCCCCAACAACACAGAGCTGATCAGAGGACAGCTCCAACACTGACGCGCACTTCTAACACTGGCGCTCCAATCGGAGCCCACATACACAGGAGAGACACAGCCCACACCAGTGGACCAATCAGCTTCTGAGGCTGTGCGTATGTCCTCTCTCCAGTGGTGTGTGTGCAGAGGAAGTACTCATTACCCAGCTGTCTCCCAGGAACAGACCTGTGTTAATGCATTTCTCCTTTCACTCCCTCTCTTCCCTCCTCGGCCCGCGTGCTTTCAGCTGACGCGGGGCTTTGCCGATCTTATTTGCCTTCCCATCCAGATCAATCTTCATCTTTCCTAAAGCCCAATTCATAAACATTTCATGGGTTCAACCTTGACACCGACGGGCCAGGCTGGGGAGGGGCTGCTTGATCCCCCCCCCCCCCCACACACACACACACATACCTCTCTCCCCTGCCTCTCCTTCCTTTCCCTACCTCCCCCTGCCTCACTTGCCCCCCCTTCCACCTCTCTACCTGGGTCTCCCCCCCCCCCCCACCCCCTGCTGGGTGTTTGATACGCAGCATGCTGAACGTGGAGCTCCTGGAGCTCAGCTCTGCTCTCCTTCCAGCTGCACTCTGACGCTCCTCCTGGTGCCCACCACACGCCACCTCTACCAGGCCCCCCGTCTCGCACAGCTGTCTCACATCCTCTCCTCTGGGAATGTGTGTGCATGCGTGTGTGTTTGTGTGTGTGTATGTGTATGTGTCGGAGGGGGGGACTCTTATCCAGGTGATGTATTATTCATAAGGCGAGGCGTTCATCTCGGTGAGACACCTTCAACAATTTGGAGACGTGGTGTGCTTAACGGCTTAATGTAGTCGCTGCAATTTGGCTCTCCTCTGGCTGATTAGCGTTAGCGCTCGTGGCTCACCGTGTTGTGCCCTGCGCAGGATTAGGCCTTATGGAAAACTTGGCTACCCAGGGTGCAGAGGAATATTTCCCAGAATAAACACTAACATGTTCAGAGTAGAACCTTAAATTACCCAAACCTCTAAGATACCCTCTTCAATTATATAGTGCAGAACCAGTACTTAGCAGTAATCAGAGAGAACTTAAAAAGACTGTGACTTGAAGCTCCTTCAGACTATGGAGAGACTGACCTTGTATGTACCGACAACACGCCTAGCCAGGCTGTGTGAGTTAGCAGATACCACTACTTTTTATTCTCCCTGTCTCTTGCTTCTCTCTCCCAGTCTGCCCCTCTCTCCCTCTCTCCCAGTCTGCCCCTCTCTCCCCCTCTCCCAGTCTACCCCTCTCTCCCTCTCTCCCAGTCTGCCCCTCTCCCTCTCTCCCAGTCTGCCCCTCTCCCTCTCTCCCAGTCTGCCCCTCTCTCCCCCTCTCTCCCCCTCTCCCAGTCTACCCCTCTCTCCCTCGCTCCCAGTCTGCCCCTCTCCCTCTCTCCCAGTCTGCCCCTCTCCCTCTCTCCCAGTCTGCCCCTCTCTCCCTCTCTCCCAGTCTGCCCCTCTCTCCCTCTCTCCCAGTCTGCCCCTCTCTCCCTCTCTCCCAGTCTGCCCCTTTCTCCCCCTCTCCCAGTCTGCCCCTCTCTCCCTCTCTCCCAGTCTGCCCTTCTCTCTCTCTCCCTCTCATCTCTGATTCTCTTTATCGTTCTCGCTCCTTCCCTCCCTCCCTCCCTTCCTCCCTCTCTCCTCCCCACCCACCTCTCCCTAAACAGCAGGTCAAACTTTTAATGTGTGTGTGTGTCGCCAGCTCTGGAGCAGTCAGCAAAGTGCCACCTCAGCACCTGCGCTTGAATGATTAATACCATATTGATGGTCTCAATTAATTTCCTATTATACCACAGAAGGCTGCAGTAGCTCTGTCTCTGTCAAGGCCATGCGTTTGTTTTGGGAAGCCTCTTCATGGCAGCTGCTAGCCAGAGATAGCATGCTACACACCGCACATGCTTTGCACACACACACATACATACACGTGCACACATTTGCAGAAGCGTACTCGCATGCATGGCGTCTTGCATCTGACAGAAACACACAGGTATTATATAACACACCGGCAGGGTCGGACTGGCCGTCGGGATTATATATCATAATAATACACGGTCGTGGGCCGGTGTGCGTTTCAAAGTCCCGGGAAGTTTTTCAATCCCAGTCCAGACCTGCACATCGGTATAGTTTCATCTATAGATGACATTAACGGATCAGCTCAGAGTGTCAAGGGTATGTGGTTCAGACAGCAGTTTACTAATGGGAAAGACTCCCCCATCGTCAGTCTAAGGACCAGACCAGCAACAGCAGCTCACTGTCCTCACAAGGACAAGCAGCACTGTGCCTATGCTGCTGATCCCGTCACATGGAAGACAGACTACATGAAAAGCTCGTAGTCAAGGTGGCTGTTTCATCTCTAAAGCCATGGCTGTTTGAGCTTCAGTGAGCCCCCTGTTCTGCTGTGTAGCTCCATGTCTGTGTGCAGAATGAATGCCCATCCTATGCCCTCCCATGTGGGTGTTTATGTGTGTGTGTGTGTGTATGTGTATGATACAACTTGCAGTCAACACTGCCCCTACAGGTGCCAATAAGGTGGTAATATTGATCAGAATGGCAGTGTTCAGATGGCACCTTCTCTCATCCTTTCATCACCACTCTCCCCCTTCATCATGAACCCTTATTTCTGCCCCCTCTCAAAACAGCTTTCTCTTCCAGTCTTTCTCTCTTTAATTCTCTCTCTTTCGCACTTCCTCGCTTTTTCCTTCCTCTTGCTCTTTCAGTCTTTATTTTGATTTTCATGCAGCCTTAATTCACAGTGCTGGTTGCTAGGAAACCGTTTTAGCATTCTCTCCAAGGGGTGAGCGCTTGTATTTAAGATTATGTGTGTGTGTGTGCAACGGTGTGAGCAACGGTGTGTGCAACGGCGGGTGTTTATGGGTGGGTGGGTGTATTCGAGTTGACATGTTTTCCTGTGTGTGTGTGTGTGTGTGTGTAAGTGTGTGTAAGTGTGTGTAAGTGTGTGTGTGTCTCCTGAGGGAGAAGTCTGGGCAAGCTGAGCTTTGGGGTTGCTTCAATACCCAGCCCTGTAATGTGTCCTTCTACAGTATAGCTTAGCTTGTGCAGAGCACAGAGGCTATAGGGCTGCAAGACTGTTTTCATTTCTCATGCTGTAGAGGGCTGTTTGTTATTGTGAGGCCTCTGCTTTTTGCAGCTATATGTTTATGCTTTAAGTGTTGGTAACTGTCTTGTCTGTCTCTCTGTCTTCCTGTCTCTGTCTGTCCTTCGTTGTCTGTCTGTCTGCCTGTCTGTCTGTCTGTCTGGTCAAGCCTGTGTCTATGAGGCTGGACACACATCAGTCCTCCACAGGATCTGTTTAAAAATGCACCAGAGCATCTCTCTCCCTTGGCTCCTGTGAAGTGCTGATTCGCTCGCAGACACGGGCAGAGGCACATAAAGAGCACGCCATGTCGACTGGCAGAGGGAGAAACACACAAACAAATCAGAGAAGACAGAGCACAGGATGAAAAAGAGACATAGAGAAAGAGAGAGAGAGATGGCTATAGAATAGTTCTATTTTCCTCTCCAGAATGAACACTGTGCCCTCTGTGGAAGAGGTGAAAGCGAATGATTGAGAGACAGAATAAAAGAACGTATAAAGGGGCGGGAGAAATAGAGAGTGAGATTGAAACAGGGGAAGAATGTGGAGAAAGAGAACGAGTGAAACAAAGGAAGGGAGAGCCAGTTCAATCCTGGCTGAGGTTGAGCGTGAAAGGGCTCAGTGACTTTCCTTCTCTCCGTTAGCTCCAGTGTGACTCGGTGTCACCTGGATGGCCACTGAGTATTAGGATCAGTGCCAGGGGCTCAGCCAGGGCCATTATGGCAGACGGATGGGCCCCTGATGGCCCTTTCCCAGCCTGCCCCTGGGCAGCACAGCACAGGGGGCAGCAGGACTAATGAAGAGGCTGGTGAGGCTCTAGAAGGGCTGGAGGATGAATAAGGAGGCTGTAAACTGGCCAGGGAGAGCTATAGCACCCTGCCTGCCTGCCTTCCAGTCCGCCTGCTTTCATCCATATCTGAGACTTGCCTTACAGTGCATACAGCTACAAATCATTTCCATTATACTGTGGTGGTATGAACAAATATCATACCTCCACAGTCAACACAAGGACATATACATGCAAATGGATGAGCAAGTGTACACACATCTACACACACAAACATACGCACACGCACGCAGACACACTCACCAACTCCCACACACCTACACACATCCACTCCCTTCACTGGGAGAAGAGCAGTTCTGCCCCTCTAAGCTGAGTTATTTAAAGCCTTGCTCTTGACTCCATCGGAGTGATTATGTGCTGCTGAATTAAACATCACAGGCCTCAGCCCCTGGCTTCCACTGAAACACACACACTCCAACACACTGGCCTCTTCCTGTTTCTCAAAGTTCCAGCTCTGCCTGTGCCTTTCCCTGCCCATGTGTGTGTGTGTGTGTGTGTGTGTGTGTGTGTGTGTGTGTGTGTGTGTGTGTGTGTGTGTGGTGAGGGTAGGCAGCCTTCAGAACCAAGGGCCCGGCCCAGACGCTACCAAGGCTGTGTGAGAGATGAGACAGGGCTGGCCGATAGAGACAGGGGTGCACAGGTCAAGTAGAGGGCCATACCGTTCTCTGTCTATTCCACACCATCAAACATCCATACATTACCCACCCCGCTTCCCCTCTCTCCCCTGGGAGTAGCTCACAGAGGCGGGCGAAGCCCCGTAGGAACACCCCCCCTCCCCCACCCCCACCCCCCCGCTGAGCCTTCTCTTCCGCCTCCCCTCATGCAGACCCGGGTGGACGGAACTGAACTGGGCGATTCACAGCAGGAGGCCCTCCTCAACTGGCACGTAACCTTGGATTGGTACACTCCCCGGGCATGGGTTGGCACCCAGACAGAGCCACGTTGGAGTGCCGAGTATGGGCGGTGAGGGCGGGGGTGGAAGCAGCACACTGACACCAGACACCCAATTAGAGCATCTATTTGGAGAGGACAGCATTTATCAAAGGCTTTGTGATGAAGGACCCAGAGAGAGAGGGAAGCCAGGTTCATATAGGGGACTCCTCCACTACCTAGACAGCAGCTGGAGGCTGTTTACTCACTTTTGGGGAGATTTTGAAGTGGAAAGGGGTGTTCATGTGTGTGTATGTGTGCGTGTGCGTTTGTGTTTACGTCTGTTTCCGAGGCAGCAACATCAGCAAACCACCCCCACACTCCCAAACACACCCTTTGGCGGTGAGCGATAAAGGTTCCAAACAAAAGAAGTAGTCTTGTGCCTGTGGAGGTGAACTTGCAGCACCACAGAGGCAGTTGACCTTGAAATGAGCAGCAGTGTTTGGGGACAGGGAGGGAGGGGTGCGTTTAAGAGCGCAACCCCAGTGCCAGGGGCCAGGAGGCTGCCTAATGACGGGCACACTATGCCATCCATCACCATGCCACTGCCAGGGCAACTGCTCCGGTACAGCCCAGAGAGCAGGGCCTTAATCACCTCTCACACCAACACAGCACACACACACACACACACAGCCATATACCAGCCAACACACGCACAGTCCTGTTCTCCCACATTACAGGTAGACAACAACATGCTAATACATATGGCACAACCAAGACCACCATCCATAAACTATTAAAGCCACATATTCTCTCTGCATACACAACACACAACGTGCTATCTCTGCTCCCTCCATCAATATATTCATGAATTGACATTGAATGTTTGTGACAAAGCAATTCAGAATTCCAATTTCCAAGATGCTTTGCATTTAAAATAGTGTAGGTGTTCCTGTCATGGAGTACTTTAAGTGCACTACTGAAGCCATGCAAGCCTGTCTGGCTTGACTCATTTATTTGCTGCCTTTCTCTTCAGAGAAGGGTTGGGGGTCGCCCTCCAGCCAGACTCAAACCCGGTCTGACGCTGTCTGTTCCTCTTCTGCTTGGCTATGATACCCCTGCACACTCATGTGGGTTTTTATCAGGAGAGAACAAGTGTTCCCTCTCCCCTCCTCGTTTTCCCTCCACCCTCTCCTCTCCCATCCCTCCCTTCCCTTTCTCTCTCCTCTCCTCTACTCACCTCTCTAATTAGCTCAACATCCATCCATCTGCTATGGTGAGACGCAGTGAACAGTAACATAACGCCATCACATTATACATGCATTCATTCTGCCTCTCACCTCTCTACCAGGAGCTGCATACACAACTTGAATGGCAGAATCCCACACGAGCAGATTGCATGTTGAGTCGTTGAGATGGTCTCCCCCATAAGGAGGCCCACATACAGGCAGACAGATCGACACACACACACACACACACTCTTGCAACCATATCCCCCCACCACTGAGGAAGTGCAGCTGGATAGAAGCCCAATGAACCGCCAGGGAAACATCCAGGAAAACAACCAAAAGACTGCATTACACAATTAATCAATAAGTTAATGAGATCTCATTTTCTCTGCAAAAGAATCCTGGAAAAAGTTACCCCTTTAGCTTTTTTTTCTGTCGGTTGAACCAACCTCTGGTATCACACTGTGGAAACAAAGTAGCCAGCAGGAAATTAAATTAAATTACCATCCTGATAGATTTATGTGACGCTTTACATTTTCATTGTGTTGTTTTGTTCTTGGAGTGGAAGTGGGCCTGTGTGCGCAGAGAGCTGCTAACAGTGTTGTAAAGGCCCTCTTGGGTAGAGAGAAATAGAGGGGGAGTATGAGAGAGGGAGAGAGTGAGAGAAGGAGAGAGTGAGAGAGGGAGAGAGAGAGAGAGGGAGAGAGTGAGAGAGGGAGAGAGAGAGAGAGGGAGAGAGTGAGAGAGGGAGAGAGAGAGAGAGAGAGAGAGAGAGAGAGAGAGAGAGAGAGAGAGAGAGAGAGAGAGAGAGAGAGAGAGAGTAAACAGGGAGAGGGAGAACATTACAGACGTCATACGCCTCTGGCTCACATGTGGATTTACAACTGATGGCAGATTCATAATACTTAAGCACAGCTCCACAGATTGCTAGTGTTTCGATGAGCTGTAAGGTTGCCAAATGCTCAGAGTGTTGAGTCTGTGTGTGAGCAAAGGTAAGCACCATCTGGGTGTGAGGTTGTGAATTGGTGTCGTATGAGAGGGACCGTGGTTAACTGTGTGTGTTATTGTGTTATTGTATTCAGCTAACTGCTGTGCATCTTGTGGACATGTGTATGAGTCTGTGTATGAGTCTGTGTGTGTGTGTGTGTGTGTGTGTGTGTGTGTGCGAGCGTGTCCTTCTTTTGGACCGTGTGTGAGTCCGTGTCCATACCCTCGCATGTGTTCCTGCATGTGTGTGTACTCGTCGGTGCGTGCAGAAGCCTGTGTGCGCCTCTTTCGTGCTAGTTAAGGATTGAGGGCATCGCCTGGCGATTACCACAGCTGGTGATGCCATCTGGGGGGCATTGCACATTAGACCGCCCTGTCACATGGAAGCAGGGTAGAGACCGTCCCCAAGTGCCCACTTCAATATCACAAGACAGAGACAGCAGCCAGCATTGGTGTCCACATACATTCTATTAGCCCTCAGCAGGGCAATAGCTCAGCACATCCACACTGGGCCTGTTCCACAGATCTTAATAAACAGAGAAGAGAGTCAAGGAAGAGAAGCAGAGGAGGAGCAGAAAGGGGGGGGGGGGAGGGCTGTGCTGTGGGTTCAGATTAATGGGCCAGACCGGGAGGGAGGGAGTACAGACCTGCAGCTTGTTGATGTATTTACCACTTAACACTGATGAAGCTTCAAACTGCAGTCACCCATATGTTGTCACTGCATTTTTCTTTATCACCATGTCTGCATGTCTCTATGTTAGTGTTGTGTGTCCGTGTGCCTGGGCCTGTGTCTATCTGTCTACCTAACTTAGCTTGTGAGGTTCTGTGCAGGGGCTTCGAAATCTATTTGTTTGTATGGTGTTGATGTGTGTATGTGGGTGTGTGTTGGTGTGTGTCTGTGTGTTCAGTTATTGGCGTCTCTGTGTGTGTGTGTGTGTGTGTGTGTGTGTGTGTGTGTGTGTGTGTGTGTGTGTGTGTGTGTGTGTGTGTGTGTGTGTGTGTGTGTGTGTGTGTAATGAATAGAGTCTTGAGGAGCAAATGTTTCTCCAGCGATGGTTTATTCTGCTCCCTAATCAAAGCCATTCATGATTACAGAACTAAATTGATGTTATTCACACAAGCTTGACGTTCTTTTAAATGCCACCTATTATTCATAAGCTGTCAATTTAGGGAATTTACGGAGGTAACTGTAGCAGCCTGTAAATTCCTAAATTCTTACTGGGTAAATACAGAGGAGTTAATTGAGGGCATCAACTCTGCATGTGGGAGGACTTGACAAAACGCCATAATCGTGTGTTACGTACACATAGGGCGATTACACACACACACACACACATCTGCACACACAAAGACGACACAGTGTGAGTTTGTCTTACAGCCACATGTGGTTTGCCTTTCTCTCAGAGTAATCTATTGTGTGTGTGAGCGCCAGATGACAGACTGTCTGCGCACACACCAGGCTACACTTACAGCTGCGTTCCTCTCTGTGTCCTCATCCCTCTCTGTGAGCACTGCATGATGGGGAAAGTGTGTGCCCAACCACCAATCTCTCTGTCTCTCTCTTTCTCTCCCTCTCTCTCTTTCCCTCCAGAACCCTGATATTGTGCTTGTCCACTACTTGAATGTTCCAGCCATAGAGGATTGTGGGAAGCCATGTGGGCCAATACTGTGCTCCATCAACACAGACAAGAAGGAGTGGGCCAAGTGGACCAAGGAGGAGCTGATTGGCCAACTCAAACCCATGTGTGAGTATCTGACCTACCACATTCAATATAGTTCTAGGCCTTTGTCACAGTCTAACATATTCAGGATGAGTGGAGACTAATCCCACTCCTCTTAGAGCCCTGTCATCCTTAATACTCAGCCCCTTCATAGCACATGTGTGGATGGAAAGTGCCCTCTGAGGCCAGCCCACAATGCTAAGTGTTACTGTGTAGTCGATGTCCATTGTGCTTCTTCCTGGAGCTGTCACATGGTTGGGTGGAGGTCATGGGTCAGCTCTCCCCCAGACCTCTGGCGCCACACTGTGCCAGCCTGAGAACACACCTCGTCCCAGTAAGATAAGGTGCAGCCCTGGGAGCACAGGGCTGGCCTGACCAGGGGAGATGGCTATTGATTGATGCTGGTGCGTGGGCGTAAGAGTGTCTGACTCACCAGAAATCTTTCACCTCTCTCTCTCTCTTTCTCGCTCTCTTTCGTCCTCCCTCTCTCTCTTTCTCGCTCTCTTTCGTCCTCCCTCTCTATCCATTTATCTCTCTCTCTCTCTCTCTCTCTCTCTCTCTCTCTCTCTCTCTCTCTCTCTCTCTCTCTCTCTCTCTCTCTCTCTCTCTCTCTCTCTCTCTCTCTCTCTCTCTCTCTCTCTCTCTCTCTCTCTCTCTCTCTCTCTCTCTCTCTCTCTCTCTCTCTCTCTCTCTCTCTCTCTTTACTAATCGGTGATGTAACCAGGTCTCCCCATGTTCTGAGATAGTGTGATCCCAGCAGGCTGCCTCCAGCTCCTGAGATTGAGACAGTGTTTTGGTAAATGTCAGGGTTTGTCTGATGTTGATGATAGTCAATCGGAAGCTCCACACTGCATTGAATAATCATTGGGAGGTTGTTAAAGGCATCTTTCAGGAGCAGACTGTGGCGGGCGTGTCTGGCAGGGGCAGGACTGTGAGTGATGTTCACAAGGCTGATTATCGGTGATGTGGCCAGGTAGAGACGAGTGTGTCAGCAGCTTTAGATGCACGCAGAGACGCCGGCTGCATACAGACAAGGCATGCCCGGCCCGGCCCATCATCACTGGAGCATGTGTTATGTCCTTATCCCCTCCGCTGCTCCACGGCTGCCTGTCATTTTAGCACTCCCTTCAGCACGGGGCACCGGACACGACAGCGGCGTCATTTAGGACTTCAACGGCTTTATGCAGGTCCAACGGCATTCGCAGTAATGCATGAAGTCATTAACTTGGGGAGTTGTTGGGACAGTGAGGGTGAAGGGGACATGTCTGCCAGCTGCCGGGCTACATGAGGAGGCGACATATACAGCTACATACTCTCCTCTTTCTTTATCTCCTGTTTCTCTCTCTCACTCCCCCTCCCTCTCTAACTTCTCTCGCTGTCTCTCTCTCTCTCTCTCTCTCTCTCTCTCAGCCAGAATGTCAACATCAGCTTTGCGATGGAGCAACATTGTCACCTAGTGGTGCGTTGCAGCAACAGCCTCTTTGTCACCACAAATTGGAGGGTTGCAGAGGAGTCCATGTTATGTTATCCATGCATTATTCTGCTCTGAATTATGCATCAGCCCTTTACCAACTGTACTTTTTCCCCAGAGTGACCCATATCCTACGCAAGCAGGGCTCATTCTTCATCCGATGTGCGTCTGCAATACGCGGGAGGGGATTGAGTGCGTCCACAGCGCCATGGATCTCCTCCTGATCGTAAAGCCGTTCTATTAGCCCTCAGCAGGGTGATATAGAGAGACGAGCAGGGTGTATTCCCTGCTCGCTCCTCTCCTACCTGCAGATTGTTAGTCAGCCGCATACTGAGCTGGCTGGGGCAACACTGCTGGACTGGAGATAGGAGAATGTAGGTTTCATGTGAAGCCTTGCTTCAGCTGGGTCTGAGACGGCCTTTAATGTGGCCCAGGCTCACTAGCCAAGACTCCCTGCCAAAGAAAAGGCTTCAGATTTCAGAGGAGTAACTCAATAAAGTTGGTTATGTTATTGTATGTATGAACTTTTGCAAAGATATTTGCCCTTTCTTCCACTTCCTCCTTCACTTTCCGTCCACTCTGTGTGATATTTCACAGGACAAATTATTTGATGTGCCTAATGACACACAAAAATCTAAGCAAAATTGTAGATTTCATGGATCAGCAAAGGTTATTTTTGCTGCTCCTCCCAACACAATTACACACACACATCTCTCTCTCTCTCTCTCTCTCTCTCTCTCTCTCTCTCTCTCTCTCTCTCTCTCTCTCTCTCTCTCTCTCTCTCTCTCTCTCTCTCTCTCTCTCTCTCTCTCTCTCTTTCTTTCTTTCTCATTCTCTCTTTCTCTCTCTCCTTCCTCTCTCTCTCTCTCTCTCTCTCTCTCACACATACACTCACACAACCAAACATATACACACTTAATCAAACAAATGCATGAGAAATGCATAACAAAGCTTGTTGACCTGGTGCCCACCCAAGCCTCGAGGGCTGGTTGATGAGAGAAACATGTGAGTTGTTGGGCTCGACTCAGGGTCAAAGCCAGTCAGCTCTGTTCAGTCACGCCATGATGCAGCGGACCAGCCAGGCAGTTTGACTCACTGCTAGACTACTGCTAGAGACACGCAGCCGCCCCAGCCATGCCCTCAGCCGCATTCAAACACATGACTTCCCCTACAAACACACCGTCAACCAGCTCCCAGCCAGTCAGCCAGCCAGACAGCCAGACTAGGAGTGCCAGGGTTGGCCAGGTCAGGGCAGATGTAGACAGCAGGGCAAGGGGCCCAGCTACGGAGCAGCACAGCACTCTCCCTCCTGTGCCCAGTGGTTCTGAGATGATGGGATGTGATGTGTGTGGCACCCAGTGGCGTTCATAAGAAGACCAAAATAAGCCCGCTCAGAAGAAAGCCCGGACTGAAATTCCTGTCTGACTGGCTGGCTGTTTGGCTGGCTGGTTGGCTGGCTGGTTGGTACTGTATGACAGCAACAGAGCCCTGTGGCACGTCTGTCATCCCTGCTTGACAACATGACCCTGAGTGAGGAGAGAAGACGGCCAGGCAGGCGGGCAGACAGACGATGCAATACTTGACCACGTCACCCAGCCAGGCTTCCAGGGGTGACACCAGGCAGCCATTAGTGACGTGGCTGTGACAAGGCTGGCATGAGGCGTTGTTGTTTAGACAAAGGGAGCGGAGCTACATGGTGGATGTAAGCGGTAGCGTTGGCCTGTCACTCCGGCTCTGTCAGGCTGTGAGTCAGAGCGGGGCACAGATGCACTCCTCCTGTCACCCTGCTGAGGTCGTCACGGAGGGAAGTTCACACCAGGACACCTCGCGTGACAACAGCCCTCTTAGTCTCCGTATGACTAACACCCTCCTCATCATCTCTCAGCAAATGTTCGTTCCTGTTTAGATACGTCGTGGGCTGGAGGACATACACTGCAAAACGTAACAACCCGTCAGAGCAGGCAAGAATGCACATGCAAACAGAAGAGATGTGTTTGTCTCTTACAACTGTATGATGTTGTTGTGTTCAATCGAATCTTCATTTGGTTGGAGGTTTGCAGAGTTATGTAGTGGTAGGGTGTCGCGTCGAGGCTTGTCTCGGTGGGTGCATGGCTGCGTTGCTGAGTGCTCAGCTGAGCAGACTGCTCTATGCTGTTGACTGCGTTACATCTGCTCTGCTGACATCTGCTGGTGATAAACTGGTAATCTGCTAGTGATCCCACCGCTTATGGAGGCAAACCCACATCCCAATCACCCAGATTATCTTCCACTAGCTCCATCTGTCGCTATGATTTCATTTTGCTCCTGAGCTGAAACTCTAAAATTCTGTCTTTTGCATACACAGCGGGTACACACACATTCGCGCACATACACACAAACGCACGGAGACACAAACTCTCTCTCCTAACACACACGCACACAGAGACTCTTGCTCTCACACACACACACACACATTCTCTCTCTCTCTCACACACACACACACACACGCCGTACTCTCTCGCTCTGCTGTTTATGCCCATGCTTCTCCTCCCTCATCCGCCTATGTAGCTAATGGAGCTAGCGATGCGTGGGGAGCCCATATTAGAGCTGCCTTGATTTTGTTTGATACTCTGTAAATATGTTCCACATCAGACGTACGGTATTAGCATATCTGTGTAGTTGGGTTGAGCGGCTGGCTGTGCCTGCAGCGGTGACGTCTGCCCCTCCAGGCGTTAGCACCAGAGGCGGTCTCCTGGAGAGCAGAGCCTGCTGAGGTGAGAGAGGTATTAGAAGGAACCGCTGAGGTGTGACTGTGGCGGGATGGGGTGTGGTACAGAAGAATGGCCCTTTTCTCTACCGGCAGAGAGGTTAGGCTGGGTTCCCCTCCACTGATCCCCCTGGAACAGCAGAGGCAGGGTAACCTTCATAAACAGGCACAGAGGGAGGGCAGCAGGAAACACATTGACAGAGGAAGGGAAGCGTCAATGAGAGAAATGAATTGAGGACTTGGCGGGATGCAGGGAGAGTAAGAGCGACGGAGAGAAAGAGAGAGCAAAAGAGAGAGAGACAGAATCACTCTGGCCTCGGTATTTGTCAGCTTTAGGGAGTGCAAGTAAACAGTAGGCCGAGCTTGAAAGGTAATACAAGTTATTGAGAATAATGGAGTACGCGGAGCTGAATGCAGACTGGCAGGAGAGGCCGGAGCAGGGTAGTTGTGTAGGCGAGTGGCTGGGCTGGGTGGCTCAGCAGAATCCAGTGTGTGCTGAGAGGTAGGGATCAGCAGGGACACAGTGGGTGGAGCAGGGGCTGGCGTGGCTGGTGGTCTGTTGGGCCGGCTGACGTCTCTGTCTCCTCTCTCCCGGCAGTTCATGGCATCAAGTGGACTTGCAGCAACGGGAACAGCAGCTCTGGCTTCTCAGTGGAGCAGCTGGTGCAGCAGATTCTGGACAGCCACCAAACCAAGCCACCTCCCCGGACTCACAACTGCCTCTGCACAGGCACCCTGGGTAAGGGTTAGGGGAGGGGCACAGGGGGGCAGACAGAGGGACAGACAGGGCCACAGAGAGACAGACAGACGGATGAGGAGACAGCCTGGGGAACAGGGAGGCAGGGAGACAGGCGGGCACTGGGAGCCAAACGGAGACAAACTAGGGACAGTGTGTGTATGGACGAGATCATTCCACTGTGTCAAACTCAGAGTGAGTGTGGACAGCTTCAGAGTTAACTTGATGCAGCTGTTAAATGTTGACGGTTCAAACCGAATGATTATGAATATAAATCCAACTGCCTCAGCACATTGAAGAGTCATCAGAATTAGCAAACTACCCTAACTGTATACTCACTGATGGTCTCCCATGAGGATGTAGGGCTCTTCTCAAGTATATGTGCATGTCTAATTAGCTGTGGTGACAATGCCATTTCCAATTCTCAACAGATTTATACTAAATTGAGTTTAAGGCTGCCTGAAATGAACCATGAAACCCCCTCCCTTTCTCTCTGCCACCATGCAGGCGCAGGGAGCAGCGTGCATCACAAGTGCAACAGCGCCAAACACCGCATCATCTCCCCCAAGGTGGACCCCCGCTCCGGGGGCTACTGCAGCAACCACTCCGAGGTCCAGAACAACGACGTGTCGGAGGGCAAGACGGAGCACAGCAGCCATGGAGGGGGCAAGAGCTCTGGGGGAGGAGGAGTGGGAGGGGGCAGCGCCCGGGAGAAACGCAACGGCAAGGTCCACAAGCCCGTGCTGCTGCACCAGAACAGCACCGAGGTCTCCTCCACCAACCAGGTGGAGGTGCCCGACACCACGCAGAACTCCCCGGTCTCCATCAGCAGCGGGCTGAACAGCGACCCAGACATGGCCGACAGCCCCGTGGTGACCGGCATGAGCCACGTGGCCTCCGTCATGTCCAGCCTGTCCCAGAGCGTCTTCATGTCGGAGGTGACCGGAGACCCCGTCTACAGCATGTCTCCCACCGCGGGTCCCAACGCCCACCTCATGGGCCCTGATGCAGCCTCCCAGGGCATGGTGCTGTCTGTCACCTCCGACAGCCACAAGTTTGCCTTCCCTGGCGGAGGGGCCGGGGACGCCGGGGCTGCGGGGGGAGCGGATGGCCTGGCCATGCTGTCTGCGGCCGGGGTGTCCGAGGAGCTGGTCCTCTCCAGCAGCCTGGACTCTGGAGCCATCAAGATCCCCGAGACCAGCATGAACTTTGACCCTGACTGCTTCCTGAACAACCCCAAGCAGGGCCAAACCTACGGGGGCAGCGGGATGAAGAGCGAGGGCGGCTCCTCGTCGGCCTCCTCTTGCTCCGGGGGAGGCGGCAGCACCAACGGCAGCCTCCGCTCGCCGCCCATGTCTGACAACAGCTACGGCTTCAACTCCGCCCTGGTGAAGAACATCAAGACGGAGGACACGTCCTTTGAGCAGCAGCTGGCCAAGGAGAGCGGCTACCAGGTTGGGGCGGTGGTGAGCTGTGGAGGTGGAGTGTCTGTGTCCTCCGGGGCTGGCCCAGCACAGGGCTCCCTCTCCCTGACCCCTGCAGGCTCCCTGCTGCCCTCTGGAGGAGGCCTGAGCCCCAGCACCACCCTGGAGCAGATGGACTTCAGTGCCATCGATGCCAAGCAGGACTACTCGGCCAGTGCTGCCTCTGTGGCCTACGGTCAGGCCATGTCCAGCCCTCACCTGAGCCACCAGAGCCGCTCACCCAGCTTCTTCCTCCAGGACACCTCTCAGGCCGGCCAGGCCCCCAGAAGACCCACATGATGGAGCACAACTCCCACGATTCTGGAGCCTACCTGGGTCTGCAGGTGGTAAAGACTGACTCCCCTGGCAGCAATGGGCACCTCCACCACCACCACCAGAGCCACCAGGGCCAGCACAGGGCCAACTGTAATGGGGGCTCTCCCACAGAGGGGCCCGGGCAGGCTGGCTCTCTCCAGCTGCTGCAGTACCAGGGGGGCTTCCCTGGTCTGGGGCCGGAGCATGAGGAGGTGGTGGGTCTGGAGCAGCCAGGCAGCGTGGGCTCAGGCCAGGCTGGGGTCAATGAGAATGGGGCGGATGGTCTACTCAAGCCTGGCGATCACATGCAGGCCTGTGGCGGGGGCAACGGAGAGGGAGGGGGGACGGAGCACTACCTTCAGCAGGCCTCTGACGGCGGGGGAGGAGGGGGAGGAGGAGGGGAAGGAGTGTCCCTACGCAATGGAAACGGCGGCAACGATGGCTCTGGGCGCTCCCAGCAACAGCTGCAGCCCCTCCTGCAGGGGCCAGGCATGGTGCAGGGCCTCTACAATACCGTGGGAGCCCACCAGGGCCTGGCTGGGCCGGGCAACAACGGCGGGGCCGGAGGGGGAGGCATGGAGATCAGCCTGGACCACTTTGACATCTCCTTTGGAAACCAGTTCTCTGACCTCATCAACGACTTCATCTCTGTGGATGGCAGTGGTGCCAGCATGGCAGCAGGCGGAGCCCTCTACGCCCACCAGCTGGTGGCATCACACGGCTCTGACGGGCAGGCTGCAGCTAGCGGTGCCCCCCAGCAGGGCCAGGAGGATGGGGGGCCCCGGGGGTCCGGGTATAGTCCCTCAGAGCTCTGTCTGCAGCCCTGCTGCAGCCCCCAGTCCATGGGTGGAGGGGCTGGAGGGGCCGGTGGAGAGCAAGGCTCCCTGGCCTACATGCATGTGGCGGAGGTGGTTTCTGCAGCCGTGGCCCAGGGAGCTCTGGGCATGCTACAGGCCACAGGCAGGCTCTTCATGGTCACAGACTACTCCCCTGAATGGTCCTACCCTGAGGTGAACTTATACACTGATATATAGATAGATTGTTGCAGTTGTGGATTGTTTTGTGTATTTCACACTCACGGTATATTTCTTATACGTTGCACACAAAAAAGCTTTTTGGTGTGTTTCTTTATATACTGGGTATAAATCGAAATCACTTTTGTCTCATTGTAATTGCATAAACTAGCCACTTGAGGGCAGCTCAAGAATTAGATTACCTACACCCATACCACCATACACAGTTTAAGAGGTTACTGCTCTTGGGGCTGTATCACTTACCAACCACCAGATGGCAGCCCTGGCTAGACCAATGAGAAACATTATTGCCTGTTATTGTAATTACCACTAGGCACCGCTAGAAGACAGCAAGATGTTAAACAATCAGGAGAAATCAAACAGTATAAATGAAGATTCAATCAGGCTCTCCCTAGAGACGTGACTTTGTATGTGTTTGTTTTGCGTTCCAGGGTGGGGTTAAGGTGCTCATCACTGGCCCGTGGCAGGAGGCCAGTTCTAACTACAGCTGCCTGTTTGACCAGATCTCTGTCCCTGCCTCTCTCATCCAGCCTGGGGTGCTGCGCTGCTACTGCCCAGGTGAGACAGGCTCATAGCAGGACAGTGCTGCTGGCCCACTAGCTGTCTCACAGTTTCTTCTGAGATTCAGAACATGCGTTCCAAACGTCAGGTAGAAGTATCATTTGACTCTGTATGCTGTAATTCTCATACGTACAATGCATTCTACATCAAATCCATGCACACAGAGGTTTAATACGAATGTATGCACAACCCATCGGCTTGTTTAGAGTCCCGATCTGGCAAACACAGCACTATGCCCAGATAGAGGTGATAAACATGGGAGAGTATCGTGAGGGTTAAAGGGAGTAGTTTAGATAGGGACTGGATCGGCTCCCACATCTATACAGTATTTCTGTATAATTATTTCTGGAAACAAACTGAATGTTATTGACGAATGTAAATATCTGGGACATTACATCTGTGCTGACCTGTCTGATGACAGAGACATTAATAGACAGTGTCGAATGCTCTATGGACAAGCTAATATGCTGATCCGAAAGTTTGGTGCATGCTCACCACCCGTTAAGACCAAACTTTTCAACGCATACTGTACCCCCATGTATACTGCCCACTAGTGGAGGCACTACAAAAAGAGTAGTATGCACAGACTGAATGTTGCCTATAATGATGGCTTGCGGATGCTGCTAAGGGTACCGCGATGGAGCAGTGCAAGCCAAATGTTTGTTAATGCGGATGTGCCCACCTGCTCTGCAGTGCTGCGCAGACTCATGTATAGCTGCATGTGCAGACTTACAACCTCTATGAACAGTATCATCCTGGTACTGACCAATCCGGCACTAAGTTCAGTACGATACCTTTCTTATATGTGGACTCACTGGCGTCTGAGCCTCCTCAGAAAATGATGTACTTTGTGATTTGATGTTGTATGTTGGACCTAGTAAGTGTCCGCAATAAAGCTTATGATGATGATGAGTGCATGCAGTGATGCTGCTGTGGTGTGACTGCGTGTCTTCTCCTCCACAGCTCATGACACAGGGCTGGTGACACTGCAGGTTGCAGCCAGTAGCCAGATCATCTCCAACTCTGTGGTGTTTGAATACAAGGCCCGTGCCCTGCCCTCACTACCCTCATCCCAACACGACTGGCTTTCACTGGACGGTACGGCTACCTTTCTCCTCTTTCTCTCTACCTCTCTCTCCCTGTTTGTCTGTTGATGCCTGTGTTGGTCTCTGTCTCTCTCTTCCTCTCTCTTCATTGCTCTCGCGCCTGTGGCTGGTTGGGAGAGTGTTTGTGTCGCCACGAAAGAGACCAGAGGACCTCTGACATGACTGATGCTCATCTCATGGGGATGAACCAGTAGTAGTTTCAGTTTGATCTCAGGTCCTTGCAGAGCCCCTGGGTCTACGCTGTGTCCTCCAGTATATATCTCCTCAGGATACAGCCGTGTCGAAAAGGGATCTGATTCAGACACGTTTGGATCAATAACTGGAGTGAATCATCTTGATTCAGAGCTTTTAGCTCATACTGCATTAGACAGTGAAAGTCAAAAAGAAAGAAAGAGAGAAGGGAGAGAGAAATGGCATACAGTTCTACTGAGCATTGCATGCTCTTAGGTATTGACCGTGGGGGTTAGTAGGAGACTATGACAGTGTTCCACAGCTGCTAAGGACATCCAGATGAAGGGAGCCATCCAAATCCAAGGAAATATGGACATTGAATTGCTGTGGATCCTAGTGAAATATTGGCATCGACATTCATAAGGGGGAAGATGGGTGCCTATCTCTTTGTTTTTGTAATCTGTCACGTGTGCCAGTACTATAAATGTGTGTGTGTGTGTTGTGCACGCGCATGTGGAGTTAAGGGACCGTTGCTGCAGTGTGCGAGCATTGACAGAATAAAGTAGGCCAGTGGCGAGGGGAGGTGTGGTGTGGGCTGACGGGACAGCTGCATTGCAGACGGCCCTGGAGGGAGTGGGAGAGAGAAGCAGGCGCCGCCGGCACCCAGGCAGAGCCGGACCTGGCAGTAGATCCCTCCGCCATTCATACTCAAAGAGAGAGGCCGTGCTGCCTCTCTCTTCGCCCCGCCAGCCCATTCATAGAAGCTGGTTAGGAGGGGCTGGCTCACACTCTCCTTCCACAAAGCAGAGGAGGAATGTCAGCCTATTGCCTTACCTTAACATATCCCCCACTCCCTATTTGCCTCTCTCCACTGCTGTGGTCTGTGGTATTATCGATATAGTCAGTTTTTATACAGAAGTGTTGAGCCTTTTCTCTTTCATTGTGGCTCTAGGAGATAGGGAGTGTACAAAGGCTTGGGATTTAGTCTGCAGACAGATGCATAGAGGACTGGGATAGCTGACCAAATAGGTAAAACAGGGGTCCATGCCTCAGCCTGTTTACCTGGATAATAGGACAGCACTCCTACTAGGTGCTGAGATGCTTACCGGTCTTAGTCTCTAATGATAAGTGTGTAAATTAAAGATGTTTTTTAAATAATCTTGACTCACATATTTTTAATCAGGTCAAGAGACACTTGAAAATATATACATTTACATTTTGTCATTTAGCAGACGCTCTTATCCAGAGCGACTTACAGTAAGTACAGGGACATTCTCCCCGAGGCAAGTAGGGTTAAGTGCCTTGCCCAAGGACACAACGTAATTTGGCACGGCCGGGAATCGAACCAACAACCTTTTGATTAATAGCCCGACTCCCTAACCGCTCAGCCATCTGACCCACATATAAGACACACACGAATAAATATATATATATATATATATATATATATATATATATATATATATATATATATATATATATATATATAAAATGCAAAGAAAACATCACTTTGATATTTGATTGTGTAACTATATATTCTGAGTGGCATGTCTGGGAGAATTTTGAGATACCATGTCACTGGAGGACAGTGATTGTACAATAGATGTAGTCTTTTAGATCACTCAAATATCTGGACTGTGCATAGATTTTTTATATTCATTTATAGTGCCAGATAAGTATATGTCTACTATAGGAATATATTATTGAACATTATGAAACATCTAGTTGGTAGTTGGAATAAGTTATTGTCGCCTTGACACTTCAAATTTAAGGGACCTGTTTTGGTTAAGGAGATCGAGCAGTTTTCAGCACCACAGTACACTGGACAGCGATATTAACGCTCGCTTTGTGAAAACTGCTCAGACTAAGCAAGTCTTTCTACCTAAACGCATGTAGATTCCGACGTATTGACTAAAACGAAGCATGTGTCAAGACTACTGGCGTGTAACAACCGATCTCATAAACGAATGACCACCGTGGGCTTGAGACATCTAAAAAGACAAACTACCAGCAGGCATGACTACAATTCTGCACGTGCCAGTTAAAACCTTATGCCATCAATCCGTGCGTGTAATTCGCACATAAGCTGACCACATGCTATAGCACTTTAGTAACGTGATTCTGTATAAAGCTGCAGTGCTGTACCACTGCTTAAATGGTTTCGCTCTCCCAGCCGTTCATTCTAGGACTGTGCTATGATGTGCTAATGGCACAGCTGCCTGCCTGCCTTGATTTGTCATAATGCAGAGTGGGGGAAGGGCGCCTTTCCTCTGCAGCACTGCAGGTACGGAGCCATGGGCAGGACAGAAAAGACAGAGAGCTAATGCTATCGAACTGTCCTCGGACCCGGTGGTCTCTTATTACGCAGAGAGAGGTTGGGTTCTCGTGCCCCCAACAGATAAACCAGAGCAACCCAGCTCTCTTCGTCATGAATGTTGGTCTGTCGTAGCTACCAGTAGCTACAGTAGCTACCAGCGTGACAAAACTAAAGACGTTACAATGCAGTGTGACGGTGGGCGTGTTTTGATCATTAAAAAAAAAAGATCAACTAGCTCGGACAGGGAAATTATTTGTAAAATAATTACTTGCATAGTTTTCATACACAGGAGTCATCATTTAGCCTACTAAGACTCCATGGACAGCTGGCATACTCACTTTCAAGCACAATGAGCCGGTGTAAACGTCAGTATGCGTCGAGTATTTTTCCATTATTGTGAAATCCCACATTTGCACAAAATAGTTATTCCCACCTGAGCTCGATGTTGGTGAGCAAATGGAATTTAGAAATTAAAGCGCAAATTATTAATAGTAATGAGAACGCCAATGGGGCGCGAGCTTTTAAAAGCAAGACTGCTGGAGGGGAAACTAGGGCGTCTGTTTACCTGCGGCACGTGCGCACGACGACTACTAGCACCGATCTTTTTATTTTACTGCAGGCTAGTGGGGGACTGTTGAGCAGCGCAGGAGGGGAAGGAGGGGGTAGGATAAAGAAGTGAAGGGGAGGGGGCTATGATAGGAAGAGTAGTGAGCGGTCTTTATCTCTCTCTTCCCTCACGTCGCTCTTCTACTTTGTTCCATTGTTGATGAGTGCTGTATGGACATTCCACACCAAGGATAACCGTTTGTTTCACAAAACCATTCACTCTCAAGAACTGGAAAACTGTGCATATGAGTGAAATGCAGCATGTTTGGACTTTGGTCACAATGCCAGTGAATTACATCTTTTCCTAGAGACAAGAGAAACAGTTGCTTTCACTGGGACTCCAATGGAAACTGAAGTAGAAGGTTGGATGTGTTAAGCTAAATCTTTGCGTGGGTGTTTTTTTAAATCTGTATCTCTGTGTTATGTGTGTCTCAGTAAAAGTTAAGTTAAATACTCTTAGCTTTCCAAGGCTTTAGACAGAATAGTTTACTATGTGATGTGCTGTCAATGAGTGTTATTGTAGCCTATTCAGCTGTGTCTGACTTGATTTTTAAATGTTCTGTCCATATTTATTTTGTGTAGGCTTTAGAGTTGGCGTGGTAGCAAACTCTAACTTCAAGGCCTGTAGTATCTCTAATCGATCAGTAATAGACAACATTTCAATATTGTATAATTTGTTGATCCAAACTGTCCCATGATCTTGCTGCCCTGTCAAAGACTTAGGTTGTAGGACACAACAGGCTTCCACAGCCTTCTATTTGAGAAATGGGACTCACAAAGCCACAACTATTATGCAGCGTAAATGTCCTTACTCATAGAGCTTGCGAAACAGCATGTGCATTTATACTAGCTACAATGCCGACTCGGTGTGATTCCTCTGCAGGTAGAAGTGATGCTTTCACGTGTCAGCTGCCATGACTTTCAGCT
This sequence comes from Osmerus eperlanus, assembly GCF_963692335.1. NCBI lineage: Eukaryota > Metazoa > Chordata > Actinopteri > Osmeriformes > Osmeridae > Osmerus > Osmerus eperlanus. The sequence continues at coordinate 14,787,125 of NC_085021.1, forward strand.
TTCATTCTTCTCTCAATCATCCCTGTTTGTTAACTTATAAAATTGAAGAAACTAGCTTTTTTTGGGCAAGGGTAATTAGGTATAGCTCGCAGAATTTTTTTTGCACTCCTGCAAGTTAACACATCACCATTTCCTGTCTATTCTCGCTGTTGATCGCTTGTCTTAAAAGTCTAGAGCATTATAATAGACTGACTGGGCAAGGGGTGTCGCATCATGTTGTTTTCATAGTATTGATTTAAATTACATTTCTTGTTCGTGTTGCCGTTGTCATTGACAGCACCTTTGTCTCCTGGGTTGTTCTCATAACTAAATTGTAGCTGCACGTGTGAGAGGTTTTCATTGAAAGAGTTGAAAATATGTAAGGTAAGGTCTGTTGAGAAATGGAACACATTCAAAATTAGCCGACTGTAGCGCGCTTGTTTTCAGCACCACATGAGCAGTAACATGAGCGCTAGCTCTCGAAGTCGACAAGTCACATTGTCACTTTTCGGCCGGTCACGAGAGGTAACTTGCTACTATTCTATTGATTAACAACATCGCCAAACGAAATATCCCATTACCGCAAAATCTAGTTCTCTACCTGTTGCTTCTGAACATGCCATAGTAGCTTACATTTGTAGCTTACATAGCTAGCTACACATAACTGAAACACCTTACAGAACCGTTCTTCTTTCTATACCCGACTGAGGTCAGATGACAAAACAAATTCACTATTGAGACTTCTATGATGATACTTGCATAGAGCCAGTGTTAACTGAATCTGTCTGTCTGTCTGTCACACTCTCTCTCTCTCTCTCTCTCTCTCTCTCTCTCTCTCTCTCTCTCTCTCTCTCTCTCTGTCTCTCTCTCTCTCTGTCTCTCTCCTGTTACTCTATATCTACAATATTCCATTATATTATTTACAGTTTAACCAAAGCACAGCTTTGCATTATATGCAATACTTTACTTGCTCCACTGATCACAGCGGAGACTTGAGGAGGTGATTTGTTAAGTGTACTCCATATGTAAGCTCATGGTCATTCAAAGGGCTAGTGCTACAGTGTATTATACATCTAGATAGGTTGAGAGTGGGCCAATCCAGTGGAGTGGAAATGTTTACCTGAGAATGATGGCCTACCCCAGGGCAGAGTATAGAGATGGGGAATCTACTGAAGGAGGAAATGGCTCTTTAGTGGAAATGGCTCATTTGTGGCTTCTCTCCATTCCTCCCCTTAAGCTTTACAGGCAATTTAGGATGACCCAGTTCAAGACTTCAGACATAATCAACTTTACAGTTCTTGTATGGAAGTTTCAACATTTCTGAAAACTTTTGTGAACTAATGAAGGGAATCTTTCACTTTAACTTTGGTAATACAGTTTTCAAGATAACATATTTACTGTATTGTATTAAGAGGAACATGGTGAAGGCTAAAGTATCCGTGATTTCTTATTTTTTCATGCCAGGGGTCATATTTATGGTAACAGTGTCATGCCTGTTGGGCATACAGTCCTATGTACATGTTTATTCAAATGGTGTTGTTGTTCTTTTAATGGAGAGCTTAGACAAGATCCTCTCCTTGCAGCCCCTCTGTGATTCATCAGATAGATAAATCGTCTGAATGATCTCCACTCATCTCCCTGATACTCGCATCCACCCAAATGCCTGAAGCTAGATTCACACTGCAGTTCTCAAGCTCAGTAGGAAGTTAATGAGCCAATCTATTTACCAGTTGAGAACATCTCAAATCCAACTGGCCCATTTTCCAATGGAGCGAAGTTCTATGCTGAAGGTAAGCACCATGTCATGGCAGGGAGAGACAGGCATGGTGTTGTCTCCTGTTGACTCCTTAGCAGTAATCCACAATTGAAAGAGATCTCTGGAAAGCTGGATAGTTGCCAGTAGGTCACAGGCGCACTTGCTTGGCTGGCCTGTTTATGACCTTGCCAGGATGGGCTGCTGTTAGGCCCAGTCCAGGTGAGCTTTCGATCAGCCTCTACAGTGTAAATACTAACAGAGGGGGTTGTTGATTTGGGATCTTTATGCAGAACTGGAAACTTTCAACTGTCTCATTTAGAAGCACCTGTTGCTGTAGTAAAACATCTCACTGGAAACCTACACGGGGAAGCTCTGACTTATGTTGTCTTGTTTTTTATTAGTATTCATCGGTTCTTTTATGTTTTATAGTACAGTCTAGCAAAGGGATTTGTTTGAACTGAAGCTGTGTTGAGATTATCCACTCACACAGACATGAGTACATACTGATCATATGGTGATGCATTTTCCAATGCAATTATTTCAAGCAACCACATCAATAAACGGCCAGTCTGTGCTACAGTAAATATCACTGAATTATATGCAGAGTTGTTTTCCCTTTTAGGGACATATACAATTTTAGGATAGACTATTCTGCATTGATAACAGTCCTCTTACAACCCTAATGTGGATGTAGGGATCAGCAAGGAAAGTAGTAGAAAGACAAACCAAGCTGGTCATTATGCCATTGGAAACTTGGCCTTTGATTACCAGACTGCTACGGGTCGCAGCTGTGAGAACTGCTGCCAGATGGCTTAGCCTGTTCCTCTGCATGGCCACAAATACCAGCTCCTGTCAGTCAGGCACACACGCACACACACACAGAGGGAGGCAGGAACACAGTCTCACTAGTAAATGTGGGGGTTTGCGAGCTGTGTGAAGATAATGAGGTCCAGCTCTGAGGGGGACTGGCAGGAACAGAGCCACAGGTTCACAACTGAAGATTAAAGGTGGTCACTTCTCCTCTGGGAAATACTGTGGGGTTCAAATATGTGCAATAGGATTACATTTGAACAGTGAGCGGTTTAAGTCCAATCTTTAGAGGGCTAAACTTGTATTTTCCGAGAACATAGAAAGTGTCTGGGTATGAAATGTCACAGCCCCCTGTTATTCTACTTCTGACATGGCATAAATTGTTACCCAAGCACCCTCTTCATATCCTGTCATGAGTGGTCTGGGTCCATAATGCTCCGGCTTGATGCACCACTATGAGTAGACACTGTACAACATAATAGGCCAAGCAAAGATTAGCTTTATATCATCCATTAGGGAGAACATAGAGAGACTTGAGGACATCAGAAGTCCAATAGCATATTGTGGTAGAGCCGTAGATAAGGGAGTAGAATATTCATCATGAATCATTAACTGGTCTCTGGTGGCCTTTCGTATGCCTGTACTCAATACTACTACATCATAAATAGAAAGCTAATTAACTGCAAGTAAGTGCTTGATAAGCTACTTGTAATACCTGGTCGACTCCATCGCAGTTGCCTAATGTATTAAGAAAGGTTGAATATGAAATAGGGGTGTGTGTGCAAGTGTGTGTGTGCAAGTCACCACCCCCATAGCTATAGCAAAGTAGTGTTGGTCTGTGGTGAAATAGCTCTTTCCCTGTCGTCTCTCCTTTCAGCGAGGACAGAGAGCTGTCCTTCACTGCTCACTGACCCGTCTCTAACGCCGTTGCTGGCTCCTCACACCATCCACCCCTGCTCTATTTAGTACTGTGTGTTGAAAGCAACCAACAAACACAAAGTTGTGCGCAGTCTCTGTATTCACGACTCCAGCAGGCTGTAGACAAGCAGCAGCAGAGTGACGGCTGTCTGTCGGGTTTCTCTCTGGTTCACAAGCGAGAGCAGTTGGAGGAGACTTCTTTCCAAAGAGTTGACACGTAGAGATGACACGTAGACCTGACAGATCATACGGGGCCCGACGGTGGCACTTCGGGCCCCCGACTCCAGACCCATCACCATGGACTGTGACTCGTCCAGACCCCGGTGAGTCACGACCACAGAGAAGCCACGGCTGGAGCAAGTCTGACAGGCTGAACCTGCTCCTGATCCCCAAGTTGTGGTGCCACTGGCTTGAGCTGGCTCAGTAGGCTCACCGTTGAGAGCTTGATTATGGAGGTTCCTGCTCATCACATGCTTCTTACTCTACAGTGTGCGTGAGATACAGTAAATACTTCACTCTCCTCCCTCAGTAACCTGGGAAGACGCATGTTACACACACCTCCCAAGCTCCTTATGGTGGAAGGCTGGCATATGAGCAAGAATAGAATTTGAATGACATTTCCATGGGCGTGAGAGGGTCATGTGACAGAATACATGGAATATGTAGGTCATAGCTGTTTATGTAAAACAGGGTTCCTCAACACTGATCGTTTGATTTTATGCAATTTTCCTGTCAGAATGACTTAAAATAGTGCTGAATTTCATTTTAAATTATTATAATTTTTTACATTTGTGCCTTTCAGGAAAGTTGTTGGTCTGTATTTACCAAGTTATAAATAGACTAGACAGGAACCAACATGTAATTGATTCTCAGCTCATCTTCATGTCTCAAGTAGCAGCAAGATGGTTATTAATTAGTTGTTAAGCTACATGTATGATCATGTCTTTTGCTGCCTTTCAAAGAAGCGTGTGTTCGCGTGTGTGTGGGTGTCACTGCCTCATTGAGTGTGACTATGTATGCCGCTACACACACTCAGGAAGGAGTGGGAGGACCTTGGTGATGTCACAGTGTTGTTGTGGTTCTGTTTGGCTGCACTCTCTCTTTGTCCCCTCCCTCAAGTTAGGCTGGCCCTCCCTCCCCTCCCCCTCCCTCTGCAGTGTACGTGCATCGCATTCAGAGAAGCAAGGCAGCAGGTGGAAATGACATCATCTGCACTGCAGCACACTGCAGCACTGGGTCTGAACAAAGACATGTCAGCCACTAAGTACTGCTGCCCCCGCCGTCTCTCTCTCCTCCTCCTTCTCTCTCTCTCTCTCTCTCTCTCTCTCTCTCTCTCTCTCTCTCTCTCTCTCTCTCTCTCTCTCTCTCTCTCTCTCTCTCCCCCTCTCTCTCTACCTCTCTCTCTCTCTCTCTGTGTCTGTGTCTCTCTCCCTCTCCTTCCCCAGCAGTCAGAAAGTGACGCCCCGGGAGCCCTCCACATCACCTCTCCCTCTCTGACTCACCGCAGGTAGAGGTGAAGATGGAGACCGCTGGGGAGGAGGAATGGAATGGTTCTCTGCAGAGAGAACAGACAAAGGCTGCCTCTGTTTCTAGTTTGACAGAGAGGGCTGGTGGCAGGGGACACACTCGAGAGGGGGTAATATACTTGGAAGGAGTTTGGGAATGTATGATAAACGCTCCCTTCCAAGTCTATTATTTTTGTGGACAGTGATGGCATAGATTTCCTGGCCATTGATAGTGTGGTTTCAGTTTCAATTACCTGACCTCTTTTACATTGGCGAACAGTGAACCCAACTGTGACATGAGCTCTCTGGAGAGCAGAGACCTATGACTGCCAAGATACCGCACCGTGCAACAGTAAATGTCACAGAGTCCTGCTGAGAAGACTTCCCACTTAGAGAGCCTTTAGTTCCTCATCTACAGCATCAGCACTGATAGCAGGGAGGATACCTAACTCTTGTACAGCATGGTAATGGAGAGTTATGTACATCATATCTATTTATTTATTTTCATTTTTCGCTGGTCCACCTCTTTCCATTCATCAAACAGCCAATGCGGCGGGAGGGAAGTGCACACACACAGGCATGCTCCTGTCGCTTAGTTACCACTCGGCAGCAGGTTGCCACAGAAACGGCCTCACAGTAGCTAAATGAGGAATGCTAATGCAGTCCTCTACACTCCCTGCTGCAGTGGACTGTGTGTGCCCATCCCACTGTGTGTTAGTGTGTGTGTGCGTGTTTGTGTGTGTGTGATCTTCTGTGGTTTTGGTTTAGATCTGGTGTCTGAGCTCAAGCCATATGCTCTCCAACTGCAGTAAGTCAAACTGCAGCTCTTTAAGAATTTGAGAGCTTTCCACCTGGATTCATTTGATTCAATTAGACCTCCAGGCATTTCACCTGACTTTTGTGCTGTCCCAGCATAAAGACCAATACTGCAGCTTCACAGTTTCTGTTGATGTTTTTGTTCAAATCTTGACCTCTATCCAACATGTTTGTGAATTTCAATTAAAACTTTCCTTCAAATCACCTTACATTTATGGGCAATGCATCTAGTGCGCTTAACCTTGACTAGGGACACGGCAGGCTGACATTGAGGACAGTTTGTAACCTTTCCCCACCATGTACACACTGTGCCGCCTGATAGTCTACATCCATCTTGACGCATGAAAACCCTGCTTTTCAAGGACTAGGAGACCCGCAGTGGCTGATTGATTGAGGCCAGGCAGCCTCCCAGGTCTCCTGCTGTAGCCATGGCTGCCCCCGGCATGTCTTGTGGCCAGAGCGGGGTGGAGGTGGAGACCTTGGTCCTAATGGCCTGTACTTAATCAGCAGGGGAGGGCCTTCATCGGTAGACACCTCCCAGAGAGAGGCTGATGATTCAGGGCTGGAGGATTGGACACTGCACAAGCCACCAACGGCTCGCCAATCAGTAGCTCCATATCACAGATGTGTGCCTGAGCTGTGATGATGGAGTACCGGGGGGCTAGAGGCATGCCTGTATGGCTGTGTGCTTGTAGCCATTAGCCGATGATTGATGGGCTTTAAAGGTTATTTTAGTAAAGGCAATTGTTGCAAGGAAGCTGGTGATTGATGTTATTGTTGTGGCTGACGTTTGGGAGATTAATAATGATTAAGCCCAGAGTTAATATCCTCTCACACAGAGAGGTAAATTATCTCAGACATAAGAGCAGGATTGGTTTCCATGTGTTGGGGGTTTGCACACATATCCTGTGTTGAAGCCAGAGTATTGTTGGACGATGTGTTCAGAAGATCCTTCGCTCGAGAGGTTAGCATCATCCCCAGTGTGCTGACGTGAGCTGTGCTTTGTCTTTCTGCGTTGTAGACAACCAGTTCAGAATGTCCATCCTGGAGCGTCTGGAGCAGATGGAGCGGAGGATGGCAGAGATGGCCAGCCACCACCAGCAGAGCAGCGGAGGGAGCGCTGGGCCGGGAGGAGGAGCAGGTGGAGCCGGGGGAGGAGGTGGTGAAGGAGGAGGTGGAGGCACCAACACCCAGTCACAGGTAGACTTCCCTGAACAATATGAATCTTGACGATCAGGCTATTTAGTGGTGAGGCAAAAGGTCTCTGATGTCCTCTGAAATATGGATAGTTCACAGGAGGTTTTTGCACACAACGTGGAGAAAAAACTGGAAGTAAGCAGAGATAGGAAATAATGTCCTTTTTAATGCACACTTGACAAAAAAATGAACAGGTGCAAAAAGTGCTCAAGTGCTGTGGCAATGTTTCTGCTTAGTCTTAAAAAATCTAATGGTATACTCGGCAATATGGAAATAAACAGTACAGGACATTTCATAATCAGATATTAACGTGCCCTGATTTTTTGCATCTGTTTGTGTGTCTTGGTGTGCATGTGTGTGTGTGTGTGTGTGTGTGTGTGTGTGTGTGTCAGTGTGTGTCGGGCCAGGCTGACAGCTCTTTTGAGAGCCGTGTGGTGGTGGTGTGTGAGAAGATGATGAACCGGGCCTGCTGGGCCAAGTCCAAACACCTCATCCACTCCAAGACTTTCCGAGGAATGACCCTCCTCCACCTGGCCGCAGGGCAGGGATACGCCACCCTCATCCAGACTCTCATCAAATGGCGGTGAGGACATTGAAGCCTTGCTCTCACCTCTAGCTATGTCATGTTCAGGGCAGAGTACAGATGTCTAGGTTAGTCTAGGGAGTCAGGTGGCTGAGCGGTGAGGGAATCGGGCTGGTAATCCGAAGGTTGCCAGTTCGATTCCTGGTCATGCCAAATGACGTTGTGTCCTTGGGCAAGGCACTTCACCCTACTTGCCTTGGGGGAATGTCCCTGTACTTACTGTAAGTCGCTCTGGATAAGAGCGTCTGCTAAATGACTAAATGTAAATGTAATGTAAATACCTAATGTGTTCATCTATTCTTCTTCCACCAGCACCAAGCACGCTGACAGTATTGACCTGGAGCTGGAGGTGGACCCTCTAAACGTCGATCACTTCTCCTGCACCCCTCTGGTAAGACATGGAGGAATACATGAACCAAAGTTGCCTAAAATCCAATTTCATATCTTTATTGAAATGGTGGGGCTGTGGTGTAAGGGCTTCCAGAAATAGCATCCCTCCATTCATCCCCTGAACCTTCTGTGAGCAGATGTGGGCGTGTGCCCTGGGTCACCTGGAGGCAGCAGTGGTGCTGTACAAGTGGGACCGGCGGGCCCTGGCCATCCCAGACTCGCTGGGGCGCTTGCCCCTGTCCATCGCCCGCTCCCGTGGACACACCAAGCTGGCCGAGTGTCTGGAGCAGCTGCAGAGAGAGGAGCAGCAGCCTCCCGCCCCTCTGCCCCCCACCTCCCGCATGTCCTTTTCCCCGGCCCCTGACGTCCCCACCTCAGACAGCTGGATGGTCACCTGGGCCAGTGACGGCGTGGTGGCCCCCAGTGGGAAGAAGGGAGGTGCTGCTACCACATCCACCTCCAGCACCACCAACCTCAACCCAGGTCAGAACCCTCCCAGGCAGAAGGAACTTAGACCTTCTGGTAGCTAGTGACCCTCCAAAATATTGATCTGTCGTTCCAAACATGCTTGTAACACGGTATGTCTCATTCCTGTGCAGACCTGAGGAGGCCCAGGTCGGAGCCCTCCAACTACTACAGCAGCGAGTGCCAGAGAGACCTCCCCCAGGCCAAGAAACACAAGCCCAACCCTGAACTGTTCCAGAGCAGGCCAGACAAGGCCATGTCTGTCCCTCTGAGTCTGGAGCAGCAGCAACTCCACAGGCTGTCCTCCAGCCCCAAGAGCACAGACAAGGGCCTCTCCGGAGGGGCCAGTGGTGGAGGGGCCAAGTGGAGCTCCAGGGAGAGCTTCTCCAGCGGGGGCTCGGGGAGGAAGAGTGCCGGGGCCGGGGGCAGCAGCCTGGGAAAGGAGAGGCTGGCCAGCCGTCTACGCCAGCGGGAGCAGCTGGGGATGCTCGTCATGGCTGAGAGGGAGATGGTGGACACAGAGTTGCTGTCCTACAGGGAAGATCTGGTGAACCAGGACTGCCTCACACAGATGGACGACCTGCAGGTCAGAGCCCATCCCTCAGCACACCCCAACTGGCCAGTCCAGACTGTTAGTTTACCCTTAATTGGCTTTGCTTCACTCATAAGTACATGTATACATCCCCAGAGAGACTCTTGATCTAATACTACAGCCCCAAGAAAAACAGACAGTGTCAGTCATAAGGAGTATATGTGGATAAGGAGCCACAGCAAGCCTATTGACTTGCCTGTCACTGGGGAAACAAACATGACAAGAACAGGGACAGATTGGGATTGACTGCTGGCAGCCTTCTAGACCCATGCCACAAGTCAGTGAAATCAGCATAGTGCTAAACACACAGTCACAACACACACACTTAGGCTTGGCCTGGCTGGCTTTCTGTCTACCTCCATCTTCACATAATAAACTCCAGCCATTGATCCAGTAGCGTGGCCAAGGGAGTCGTCTGCTCATCCATCTCAGTCACAGAGCTGGGGCAGGCGGGAAAGTCCGGGGGCAGGCGAGGACTGACCGGCTCACAGCAATCACTTGGAGCCCCTTCACAGCCTTTAATATTGTGTTAATTGTTTCCCAGTAATGTGCTATAAAGCTATAATTAACTGCCAGAGAAAAAGCTGGCCAACGCGTTGAGACGAGTCCAGATGAAGTGTGGTGTCTAAGCTGCCTGTCCGTGTCCCCCGAAGGCCAACATGATGACCCTGGCAGAGCACATCATCGAGGCCACCCCAGAGAGGATCAAGAGGGAGAACTTTGTGGCTATGGACTCCGTTCCTCTGGACAGCACTGGGGTCAGCAACACCATGAGCTGGCTAGCCAATTACCTCGGTGACGTGGAGCACCTGCCCAGCATCATCCACCTACGGTAAGGCTGAATCAGGTGTCCATCTGCCTCCACAGCAGGGAGGCTCCTGAGGACTGGTGTCGGCTCCACAGCAGACAGCTACACCGACTGCCTACTGCACAGCAAAGTACTGACCAATGTTAAACACGGCCGTATCTATTTCTCATACCCGTCCCCCATCCCTCCCCCAGATCGCTGTACAGTGAGCCCCTGACCCCGTCCTCTAACCCCAGCCTCAGCCCCGGCGGTTCTCCCCTGAGGGAGGGGCCTCAGGAGAGGCCTACCCTGCCCTCCCCAGCCGACTGGAGCGAGTTCATCAGCGCCTCCAACAGCAAGGTGGAGCGAGACCTGGCCCAGCTGACACTCTCCGACCCGGAGCAGAGGGAGCTGTACGAGGCTGCCCGGCTGGTCCAAACTGCCTTCCGCAAGTACAAGGTACAGGCCCAGGGCTCAGGTACCAGAACCCCCACCTACTAACCAGAGGGGAGGTGGGGGCAGTGTGTTAGGACTGCCCAGAGAACTGACTGGATTGTACATGTGGGATTGTTGTTGTATACGCACTCAGAAAAGGTCAGATGTGGAGATCGATACGTCACTGGTTTCTTGGATGCTGGTGTGTGTGGTGCTGGATGATCTAAACAGCCCAAACCTGGAATGTGTACTCCAGGGTTAGGTTCTCTCAAGTGTTCTACCATCCTTATATCTGTCTCTGTCTCTCTCCCTCCTTATTGTATAAGATAACAAATACACAGACAGACACGTACATGCACTCACAAACACTCCAACTCAAAGTGTTCAGACCCTGTGGTTTCAGCATGGGAAAGGTGGCTTGAGCAGAGCATGGCCTTGCTTTGAGGAAACACTGCACTGCCCCCTCTACCTCACTCCCACTACGCTCTCTGTCTTCCTCCCTCTCTATCCCTGTAGTAATGTGTGTGGAGCCTGCTGCTGCCTGTCCTCATGCAGCTCTACACACTGCCCCCCCACCCCCCCCCCCCACCCCCTCACCTTGCTACCTCCCTCCCATGGCGAGCTTTAATGACTTTCCACGTCTCAAACTGTTCGCTGTCGTTCACAGTCATCTGTTCTGCCCCTCTGCCAGCTGATACTGGGGAAGAACCGCTCGCAAGTCGGTCTCTCTCCCTCTTTCTCTCTCTCTGCCCCCCCCTCTCTCTTGCTCTTTCTCTCTCTCTCTCTCTCCCAGTCCAGAATGGAGTGTGTCCCAACCGCCTTCTCCTTCCCTGGTCCTTCTTCCCTTCTCCAGTTCTCCACCCAGGGAGAGGACACGTGGGCTCAGGGCCAACCACACGTCAGGGGGCCTCTTTTGCAGTACTGTAGACCACCCCCTCGTCTGACCTCTGACCTGTCCTGCTCTCTATTTCCCCACAGGGACGCCCGCTCAGAGAGCAACAGGAAGTAGCTGCTGCTGTCATTCAGCGTTGTTACAAGAAGTATAAACAGGTAGGTGGTACTAACCGCAGGCTAGGACAGAGAACACACGCTAGAGAATCCACTCCTTACAGCACAGTAGAAGACGGATGATGTTTGGTTGAATTTCAAAGGCATTTGCCCTTCGAGAGGCTTTTTAGACCCAGCTAGCAATATGTTTACACCTGTTTTCCATTCACAATATCTCACTTTTTTCTGTTTACAAGCTAACATGGATAGCCTTGAAGGTAAATTATTTACAACTTAACCTCAGCTGCCCAACACACTTAGCCCTATAGATTCCATGCATGTGTTTTCTCTCTGAAGTCCAACACAAATCTGTAGACTGTTGTTTTGGAGCCCATCATGTGATATCCCCCCCCCCCCGTGTTTCTGAGTGGGTGCTTTCTGTGCTCTTCCGGCAGTATGCACTTTATAAGAAGATGACGCAGGCCGCCATCCTTATCCAGAGTAAGTTCCGCAGCTACCACGAGCAGAAGAAGTTCCAGCAGAGCAGGAGGGCGGCCGTGCTCATCCAGAAATACTACCGCAGCTACAAGGAGTTAGGCCGGCTGAAGCCCCACCGCAGAGGGGCAACCACACTGGTGCAGCACAAACTGAGGTACAGTCACACACACATAGCACACACAGAAACAAACTGGCAAACGTATACAGACACATACAGACACACAATGCAGTGGGATACTGACGAACTTACGCACACTACCGTGTAGTGTTACATTGGCACACACACATAATGCCATCACAGCAAATGGTAGCATACGGGCACAGACACTAACAGAAAGTGCAGAAACGGCCACATATACAGTACAGACTTGCACGCAAATGGCCTCTCTGACCGTCACATCTCCATGTTGTCTGTTGTAGAAGTAGTCTGCTCACTAAGAGGCAGGACCAAGCCGCTAGGAAGATCATGAGGTTCCTTCGCCGCTGCCGCCACAGGTAAGCTCCACCTGTCACGGCTCAGTTCAGTACACTTACACACACATTTACCACATGGATGCAAAATACTGAGGTCAGGAATGTTCAGGTTAGTGCCAGCTTACCACACAGCGGAAGGCCAAAGTGACAGCTTGAAATTCAGTTTGTCAGGTGCTCTGCATTCCTGTAGACTGTTTCTCTCTGTGAGTGATAGGGTTGGGTGGGTGACACACACACGGTTCAATACCTCAGCAACCATTCCCCTCCCCTCACTGTATTTGGCCCCCACCTCTCCTTACCCCCCCCCCCCCTCCTTCACAGTACCTACTGTGTGCTAATAGCTGTCTGGTATTGTTTTGCTGTTTACGCCAAGCCCCTTGATGGACCATAGACTGTTCAAGCGGGTGAGTGCAGCCTCAGCAACTCAGTTCGTGCCTTTCTCTCTCTCTCTCTTTCTGTCTCTCTCTCTCTCTCTCTCTCTCTCTCTTTCTCTCTCTCTTTATGTCTCTTCTGTATGTCTCTGCCTCTCTCGGCCTCTCTCGCTCTCCTTAACAATGTAGTTATCTCTTTTTAAGACCTCACCCCTCTCTCTCTCTCCCTCCCTCCCTTGCTGTCTCTTTCGCTTTCTCTCCACCCATCTCTCCCCCTGTCTCTGCCCTCACTTCTACATCACTGTTGCTTGATGCCTGCTTGCATGAAAGGCTGCTGACTGGAGCCACAGGTGGACTGAGAATCTCAGATTCAGAGCCGAACATACATCAAAACGTACTCTCTAAACTAATCACTGCTTATGAATGACGATGTCACCGCAGACACTTTAACAGGCACCTCTCTTTCTCTCCTTGGAAATGCTCCCTTGTGTTGGTTGTGTGTGGGCCTGTAGAGGCTGCTGTGGGGACCAGAGGAGGGTTCCTCTCCTGTTCACTGTGTTGCATGATGATGTGGTGAGGACTCCGGGCCTTGCTACTCTGGGCATGCTCTGGGCCTGGCCTGTTGTCTGGAGCAGCTGTCTGTCTTCTCTGTGTGTCCTGTTTCAGCCCTACAAGACGGGCTGAGGGGGGAACTGACCCTCTTTGCTTTGGCAGGACCCAAACTGCTGGAGCTGCAGAGGCTCAGTGGGGCAGTGCTCAGATCTATCACTGGTCCTGGAGGGGGAGAGGTCTCTCTGTCTTCACTACCCAAATACATTCCTGATAGGAATATACAGTTAATTAGGGAAGCTCAGCTCAGCTCATATTGGCATACACAGCTATATATCAAAAAATAAAAATAAACTACAAAATGATATTAGAAAATGATGCCATTTTGAGTTGAATGATGCGTGATTGACTGGAAATATATGTATGCCACTTTCATACGAAGACCATTCTTCAGCCATATAGTTAGTCCCCTCCATCCCACCTCCACGTCTCATCGCACAGTTGTAAAATAGGTTACTGTGCTTTGAAAGCAGATGATGCAGTCAACTCCTGTACCGTTATGAACGTATGCATGTTGGCTACAGTACAATAATGTTTACAGTGCCGTATGTGCTACAGTGGGATATGGGTCAAAGTGCTTTGTTAGCATGTAGGTCAGTGCACTGCAAAGCAAACAATAGGATCCCCACAATTCCTCCGGGGAGCAGAACAGACAGCAGTAATGGTTTCAGACCTCCAGGGAACAAGGCATGGCTAAGCAGAGGAAGTAGAACACTGCTACCCATCAAGCCCACAGGAAGTAGCACACCGACTGGTCTCTCCCAGACAAACAAGTACTGGCTGGATCTCTTCAAAGAGTTTAGTTTCCTTTTCTGAAGTGTGATGTAGAGACAACTGAATTAAGATTACCCCCTTTATCCAAATAAATGAATCTGGACGGTTTTGTTTCTCACCCAACAACAACACCACAAACTACGTATTACCTTATTTCATAACAACATTGTTAGGATCAACTCAATACAGTGTATGAGGTAATAAGGTTTAAATGATGTTGAACAACCTTCAGTTCCCACGGTCCACTCTGAACTGCTGTCCTCCTGTCCTGACTCAGGCATTAGGTTGATACACTGGTGAACAGGACTCTGACATTATGTGTTGTACAGTGTGTCTGCAGATCTCTGATAAAGCTACGGTGTCTTCTCTGTGTTTCAGAGTGAAAGAATTGAAAAGGGCCAGGGAACATGAGAGCCCTCAGAGGAGCCCCCTCGCCATGTGACATCACTCTCCTGACTCTTCTTTTCTTTTTCTGTTTGTACCCAAGACATTTTACAAGAGAAGAAAAAATATCGATGAAAACACTGCGATTATTGTCATGATTACTACTGCAGAGCTACTGATTCTACTTCTATTATTACATGTACAACGGCATTTTTTCACATATCCTTTCTTCCCTCTGACAGTTGGAGAGTGGCAGCCTCTGTAGGATACTAAACTAATGGGGAGGATGTGGAGGAGGGGAGGGGGGGTTCAGAACATTTGCTTCATGGCATTTTTTGCACTTTTTCATGGATTGCTTTGTCTTTTTGGGATTATGGAGATGCTGTTGATGGCAAAGAAATAGAATACTGGACATGACTGGAGAGGTCCCTCCTCTGGATTATAAGAAGATGAGACAGAGAAAAAGGAACCAATGCAGAAACAATAGGACTTGGCTCTAATTGTATTTCATAACTTTTTAAGTGACTAATTACTCCATTTTAAGATAACATGTACCAAATGTACCAAAAATTATTGTTAATACATTGACTCATTAGCACACATACATCCCCGTCCACTGCTAGATGAATACATTCAATACACTGAACAACAATTTCAACAATCCTTCCTGTTCCACTGAGCTCCGGCCCTGGCAGTCTGTCCATGGTGGAGCTCCATATGAATGTAGGAGGGGTATTAAGCAGAAACAGGGGAGGGTTAAAAAAAGCAGACTTTCTTTTCTAGGTTTGGGGTATATTATGTATGGCATGGAAGGGGGTTGAATTCAAGGAAATTACCAAATTTGGGATTTTTCTAGAAATATTATTGCTTTATCCTTTTTATATCCTTTTTTGCTTGAATTTGATCTATGCTCATGTCCAATTATTGCTTACCTGTCTCTTTGGAATTCTGTCTTGTTGAAACTAATCCTGAAAAAATGCATGCCTTGAGACGAAGTCTTCGTCTTTGTGCTTGTAATTAGGTCTGTATCCTCTGATTTTCAAGGTTTAGCCTTTGTCTTACATGTTCCAGTTGAGTCCACATTCCCACCTAGGCTACTGCCCCACGAGTCATGCCCTCTAGTTACTCTAAATTTTCTTAACATTGTTCGTAACATTTTTATTTTGGCCTTATTTCATTTGTGTTCTCCACGGTATTCTAACAAGACAAAGAACTTGCCTCTTTTGTGTTGTAATGATTACAGTCATAAAGGTTATTGTTGTTCTTTTTAATGAACTTCAGAGCCTGTGAGGGCTTTTGAGGGGAAGATCACATACATTGCCTTGACGTCTTAGAGATTCTTTGAGGGGTCCCTAAGCTAGTCCCAAAATAGGGGTTTGACAAATCCATATTTTTGACAATTGAGCAGTTTCTGTATATAAAGAAGGCTGATGGTAAGTAGGGAAAAACATTTACCCAAAGGGGATTGTATTTTAGAAATATATTATTTTATTCATTAAAAAGGGGTCAAAAACAGGTACGAGACAAAAACAGAATATTTGTATAGTTTTGTTTGAATGCCTAAGAAGTATGGTTGTATTGTTTGTATATAGTGTAAATACCTGGGATAAAAATGAGCTATGTGCATGAAAACCATGAACAGAGTTAACAGAAAAGATCAACACAAGCAGTAGTGGCTATGCTCTGTAAAATGATTCAAACTATTTCACTATAAGAGTATTTTATTTTATTTTGATTGTTCTTGAGAAGAACATTTTGCTAAAGCATGACTTTATTGCAAATACTAAAAGGTAAAAAAGATACTGTATTTAGAGTTAGGAGAAAACCTGCAAAACTATCTAAAAACAAGTATGGTTATGTTTACATTTTTTGTTTTGGGCTACCAAGAATCTTTTGCCAATGGTGCCAAGTAATGTGAATGCTATATTGCTTAAGAAGAGTATTAAGTTAATCTTTGCAGAACAGATAATCATACAATGAAATACACACTAGCATTGAAGACCATAAAATCACAACTGGCCGAGGATCACAAATAAAGGTGCATACAGTATTGCAGAGGCAGAAATATTCCACCAACTTTTAAGTCTCTCATGTCTCATCCATAATCACAGTAACCTAAGCTTTTTTGCCATGACTGAACACTGGGGTTTGCTTGTCAAAACACGTTAATGCAACAACAACAAAATACTAAAAATGTCTGTTTTATTTGATATGTACATTAGGGAGAGGGGTCTTGTTGTCTGTGTCTCTACGCAAGTTTGTATAGATCACAAAGATTGTATATGACAGCCTTGTCCATGCAAACCTCCACCATTCAGTAGATGGGAAATGTCAAATGAGCTTACTTGAATTTTAAATGTTCAGAATTTACTGAATCCTTGAATTGTGTCATCTGACAGTGGAAATGATTACTTCATTTTACTGACAACTTCGGATGTGTTAGCTCCCCGAGTTACCTAGGCTTTAGTTGACTTAACTCGATTTAACTCCTACAATTGTCACTCTATCAAATAGGTTGATAGTTTCACTGACCGTGATTAACAGTGGTCACATTACAGTATTGAGTGGAGGTCTAATTGAATAAGGCTGTCAAAGTCTGGACAAACCATAATCCTTGTCAAAACCTTTCTGGTCGTAGTGAAGGAAGAACATGTGTAGCATCTTTAGCTGAAATTCTTGAGTACAATTTGTGCTCACAATGACTCACAGAGGGGAATGCTGTTAGAGCAATCCCAGGTGCTAAACAGGTTGTGTCAATTGGACCACAAGTCATTAGTAAAGATGACCAGTAGAACATCTTGACCCAGGTAAGGGTCAGTGAAGCAGTCAATGAGCCACAGTGAATGATCTGAAAACATGTTAATGAAAGACCACACACGAGACACGTATCAAGTATCATTATCCACCTTTGATAAAGAATATGCATCAGGTTTCATGGTAGGTTACTCGAAAGCAGTGCTGAAGTCGAGTATATTATTTGAATGGGAAAGCATGTAACATTCAGTATACTGTTCTAATGGTGTTTACTCCTGGTATGGAAGTGTTGGCTGGTGCTAAAGGTTTCTTGCAGCCAGAAAGTGTATTCTCCATCCAGGTGATCACGTGTATTATTCCAACAAGGTGTTAGATCCATCCAACTAGCATTTCTGAATTGCGATCACAGATCACTTCCCTTTTGGGTTCATGCGAATTCATTAGGCTTACTGGGTATCTCTGGATTTGATTTGCTGTTTGTTAATCTGTTTGTGCTACTTTCACATATGTAAACCATATTTTCAGTGTTTATGTAGAAAGTGCCTATTCATGTCCCAATCTCACAAAGCCCGTTTTAGAAAGCATGCAAAGTACCTAATGCAGAGATAGAAAGGTTTTGGAGAAGTATCTTCATCAGAATTCATAAGTCTTTAGGAAAACACTCTCACCAAGTACATGACATTACAACTGAAACCATCCCCAAACACACACCAAACTGTAGTCAGATGACAGTGTTGTTCCCTTTTCAACCTAGTGTCACCACAGTATTACATTTCTGGTTTTGTCAACACGCTAAGCTTTTATCTGCTTTGTTCTATTGGAACTGCCAGTTGAAACCATGAGGATTAGAAGTTCTAAATCGGATGCGGTTGATTGCCTTGCATTCATCATCCAGGTAGTGGTCAGAGTGAATCAGAGCTGATGCAATGCAGAGGCAACATGAGACAGTTTTCTTACGCTTGCATGGGTTAAATAGTTAACTGGTGACTGAAGTGCACCTAAAGCATGCTTATTTTTCTAGAATCGGTAGTCAGATAGACTTGTAAAAGACCTACTGTTCTGTAAAACGAAGAGAGTTGCTTGGATGCGTCGCAAAATTGAGAGAGAAAGGCATGTGATAGGAGGGCACAGTAGAACCCTAAATAAACAACCAATGTTTAATCAGCAGATTGACTGACAGCATTTCCATGGGGTAGCATGAGGATATGGTTTTTTTTCTACAGCAAGTTTCAACCTTTTCAACCTATTATTTCATTAATTTGCATCTTGACAGTGTGCTCCCAACTTCCAATTGGTAGTTCTAGTATACTGGACACTGACAGTATACTGCAAGTATTTTAAGTAGGCAACACACACACATACAGAAAGATACCAGAGGGCAGTGCATAGACAGAACAGGCATGCAGACATGTCAAGGTATACGTCTGACCGGTCTACTGATCTACAGAGATAGAGGAGACCTCATGTTGTTCTCCTGGCTGAAGGCTGGCTCACCTCCCATCTCTATTTTACTCAGGGTGTCAAAATGGGGAGGAGGAAACTAAGCAGGACACTAATAGTTCACATCTGTAAGCTCTGCATTTTGACATTGGATACTGTATGTTTTTATCTTAGATCTTTGTAGTTAGAAAAATGAAATCAAAATACTACTGTGATCCTGAATACATATTTAAATATATTTCCTATCACAGAAGTAATCCTTTATTGCAACACCAGAGTAGCCAAACTTTATAATACAATACAAATTGTGTTCAAAATAATTACATTTCAAGAGACAAGTTAGCTATGTACTTTGGTACTGTAGTCTCAGAAGTACCTACTGTATCAATGAGATATGGTTTTAGGGAAATAGTGGAAATAGCTGCAAATATTTAAGTGTGTTTGAATCCATGATTTTTAAATGGAAAGACAGGCACTTCTTTCAGATTATATTACTTTCATCACACCTGGGAGTCTGCCTTTCCTCCTCTTCCTTTGTCAATGCACCCAATCTGAAGGTAGGCATATCAGGACAACAGCACAGACACCATCTCACAACCTTTCCCACTTGTGGACACAGAGCAATAAGCATTATTTTGTGGAGACCTTTAGACCTAGTGAAGATAAAAATCGATTGGACACATGTAGTCGACTTACTCTTATGCAAATGCCAGTATTGCAAGACAAGCATTCAGTAATTTATGGACAGCAATTATATGGCACCCTTTACCCAACTGCACGTTTTCATCAATTCCAAATCAAGAAAAAAAATGGCCCTACTTTGTTTCAAAGTTGTGGGTCCTCGACACTTTGCATGTGAAATAGTGTTAGATCTACTTTCCTCTCCTCTATAGCTGTCTTTCTCTCTGTCTTTCCCTGTTATGTGACCCTATCTTTTTTTCCTTACCATATAATTTCAACTCCTTATCGGTTCTCCTACTGTGTTTAGCTTATTCCTTAATCTCTCCCCTCTTTCTTGTTTGTAAGTTTTATTTTTGTAATTGTGCATGTACAAGCGTCACTGACTCAATGGATATGTTAAAAAAAAAGAGATTTCAGCTGCTGAAGCCATGCAAAACGTTTTGAAATGCCCTTAAAATATTGAAGATGTTTTCTGAATGCTTTATATTCTTTCTGCTGTAAAATAATAAAAAAAGAAAAAAATGAAGAAAACTCTAAAACAGTTTGATATTGTCTCATTTCTCCCTTCACTTGTTTGCAATGAGCTTTTCATTGTTAAAGTAAATCATTCAAATATTTTAGCGTTCGTGCAAATATAACTTTTTATTTGTATTTATTTAAATCCAACTTACAGCCATTCACTTATTCATCACACACAAACATCTTATCTGAGCAACATTTAACAGTTTACATTTTAACATTAACATTTTTAACATATGTGTGACATTGACCAGCCTAGAAAACTGGATCTAAAAAAAATACTGTAGTCCTCAAATATTCTGCAGCATTTTTTATTATCTTCTTCAATATATAATCTGTACAGTATCATTACTGCCTTTGTACAGTGTGTGAGTGCCTTTTGTCTTTATCTGTCTGCGTGTGTGAAAGGGATCATTTAATAGTGCAAGCCCTGTCTATTAGTATTGGTCTGTTTTGACTGTTAAACACAGTACTTCCAGAAGCACTCAGAGTTTCCTCCCCTCTTCTTGAACTGTTTTCGAATCCCCAGGAAGCGACTGAAAGGACTTAAATGGTTGGATTTCTCCAAGAGGACCTGGAACAGAGGAGCAGTTTTCGGTTATCTTCTCTGACTCCTAAAACAACAAAGCTAAATCCTGTACCTCACATTAAAAATACTCACATCTCTTTGCATCTGCCTTGGAAGAAGTCCAGTTGTTCTAAGACCTGTGGGAGTCAAGACACAGGCATGGTATGGATCATTATGTCTTCTGAATAATTTGTTAATGAACAACAATCTTGTTGATGAGTTCCTAATTTTCCAAACATATGGGTTTGCTGTGTTGTCTCTCAGTATTGTCTCTCACCATCTCTGTTGATCTCTCCAGATAAGAGGGAGGCGTATCTGAGAGCAGGAGCCATCTGGGGAAGGTACATCTGCTCTGAGTAGGACAGCTCGTCTGGACTACCAGCCCCTCTATCCTCCACCGACACTGACATGGCAACACACAGGCAACATTAAATCGACACATGCAAACACTCTGTGGTGAGTAAATAATGGTGAAATTCAGCTATGCAATGACAAATAGCTAAGAATGTTAGTATACTGTATGTACAGACACCACCAATCACAGCAATGTATTCAGTGATCATCTTAAATTGTAATTATTAGACTATCAGTATTATAGTATTAAGCTCCTCTGTCTAGCGACTACCCTCACACCCTCTAACCAGCCCCCAACCTGTTGAGGTTGATGGTGAAAACTCACCAGGTCCTGAGTAGGGCATCTCCGCAGACTCTGTGATGGGATGGGCCAACAGCGGACCAGAAGCCACCAGCAGGAAGGTCCAAGACACAAACAGGTTCCACATCATCTCCACAGGGGGCAGGACAGAGTACAGCAGGGGCACACCAGTGGGTTTGAAGGAGTCCTGAGAGGTCCTGCTGAGATCCAGAGATGGAAGTCTTCTCTCTGGTCACCTTCGGTGGGTTATATACCCCATGGCTGTACCCCCTCCCCATCATCCCCACCATCCTTAACCGACCACATGTCACCGCCTCCCTGTCCATGATAAATCAACACCCTGACACACAGCTGAGTTATGGGCTCAGTGAAACAGACCTGCATTGTGGACTATGAGTCCGGGCCAGAGCCGTGTTTTACCAGCCTGAGGAATTGATTGACTATTTTTATTGACTGTTTAAATCGGACCTGACCAGATGTCTGAGATTCCGCCTCTTCAGACACCTCTGAAGGAGCAGGTGGAGTCATACAAAAGACTGTTTTGTTTTGAATTAATCAACCTGCTCAATGACTCTTCAACCATATGAACTCACTCCGTGAACACACTCTTCAAAGCTCTCTCAGGGATCCTTCCAAACACGCCAGGTCACTGATAGGCAACTGTCAAGGATGAACTGAAGAGGATGAGCACAGTTACACACTTGTTGGTTCATTTGTCGGCATTTGGTTGGAGATTCTTGGTTATTTTCTTTTCTTAGTGGAGTAAGATGCTGATATTGGAAATCATAGATTTTTACAACTGCAGGCAGTTTGGTATTTGTTGTGAAATACAGCAAACTAGTAGCAGACTTACTGATATTTATTGTCATACTCATATTGCAACAGAGTACTTGGACTGAAATGTCCAATGCAATATTTTACATACTTGCATAGATGTAGTAATGGATGTCCCGTATATGTGAATTATATTATTGTTGCTTGCTATCCTCAAGGTACACTCAAGCACTTTCGAGGATCATGTTGTTTAATTGTAATTTGTTTAACTACTGCTCTTCTGGTTCTACCCATTGGCACTTATTTTCTTTTCACAATGTATGCTTCATGTTTTGGCTACCCGCGATGTTTTTGGGGCTATCTCGTTGTTTATGATCATTGACCTATGCACTTTTTGTAAAGCTCTTTCTTGTAAGTCGCTTTGGATAAAAGTGTCTGCTAAATGAATACATGTAAATGTAAATATGCCTATACACCTTTACAGTAAAAGCCAGACCCCTTAATCGTCTGACATTTGGAGACTGTTTAATTCAGTGCAGAATTGGCCATGGGTCATTGAGTCAGTTTGATTGATGCACAAACACTTGAGTGGCCTTGTTCTGGCAAGATGTTATATCTGTGCTTTCACTTTTCCTTAGTCCTGCCATAAACTCTGCTTTATGTGTACGTCCATACAGGATAGACAGAGGAAGGACCGGGCTAGCTATTGGCCAGCAGGCTGCGTAGACAGGTGGGGGGAGCTCATTAGAAAGTAACATTTTGCTGTGTCCTATGTCAGGATGTTCATTTGTATATTTATTGGAGTTGTGACGTCCGTGTCCTACCTCCCGTATGATAATCTGGGTCAGAGAGGCGACGGTGACATTTACTTTATCGTTGGAAGGCCAGACAATCTGTTTAGTGGGTGTGTGTCACTATAAGCCATTCGAATTTATAGATAGCATTAGACAAGGACCATCTCATTAATCTTTTATAGGTATTTATAGAACATATTTTAATATTTTGAAACTGGCCAGAACTCCACCATGTGCTGAGACGATAGTTCCCTGGTTCAAGCACCTGAACCAGAGAAAGCTTAGTTTTAGGTGGAGCAACAAATAGCTGAGAAATAAATTTGAATAAGTGAGAAATATGAGAACAGGATTTTAACAAAAGAATATAACCCATTTATTGACCAAAAATAGTCTAAAGTTGGTGGTAACTAAATATAAAACTGCACAGCAGGAGGGGGAAGAGAGATGTTAATGACTTCCTTAACACTTCCAGTTTTCTTCTTAGTGTTGTTCTGGTTTATCTCTAAGGCCTACTTAAAATATCACAAGATGCAAATCCCCTATTATTTGTGATTAATTTGGATTTTCACAGGTTAACCAATTCAGTCTCCCAGGTCCATCTCACGATTACCCAATACCAAGCTTTGCCTAAAGAGACCAGCAGATGGCAGAAAATTACTGGGAATGAATGTGCTTTGGTAAACTTGTCCTTTGTGCAAGTGTAGTGGTTTGGTCCAGGGGCATAGGTTTCATTATACATGAAAAAAGCAAACCGTCGCCCCCATTTTTTATGAAGAAAATTATATTAATGGCTGCATCCTCATAAAAAAGCTGTCCCATCCAGATTTGAAAACAAACTTTGAAAACAAAACAAACAAACTGTTTGGATCCACACTGCACGGAACTGTCACTTAGCTACACCTCTTCCCAGGTATCACACACTCATGACCCCAACAGCTTCCTCTTTATTCAGTGATAGACGTGTGGACAGGCAGGGGTTCAGTCACCACCACAGTGACAGATAAGGGGTTTGATTCCCCCAAAGTACTTTCACAGTTGATCAACTCAGGGTCTATGGAGAGGATGATGTTCAGAGAGGATGAATGTGGCATAGTGGTTTGTTAGTGCTGTCACTGTCCCATATTCCTGCAACAGACGTTTTCCTCGGGTCCTGCGAACTTCTATTGGTAGGTCGTTCCCTTCCGTGGCCTTTGCCAGACCCAATAAATGTTAATGATTGTCTACTTAACACAATTGTCTATGTAACAAAAGAGCAACTGTGGCTTGAACTTGTGTCCACGTCCGATCGACGGCGCACTGCTGATAACTGAGGTACGATCCAGAAACATTTGTGGAAGCTTCACTAGACGAGTGAGAAGTTTGTCCGCGCTGGGTTACCCTACACTCCGTAGCTTTGCCTTATGCTTTGTCTCTTTGATGAACTGAGATAGTTTTAGATCTTAGTCGAAACGGATTGAATCAGACTTTTTTGTTATCTTCGTGTGTCGAACTATGATGAATACTAGTAGTATTAAATACCTGACTGGATAAGGCGATGTAAAAAGAACAGACAACGCAAGTTGACACTTTACTGTCTTGTTTGCTCATGTGCATCAACAAACAACACTGCAGCGTACAACAGGTAGGTGACTAATCTACTGTAGTAAACTACGTTTTGAAACCGCAGTTTAATAGGCTATATTCCATGAACTTGACTAATAAAAATAAAACCTACAAATTCTTAGTAGGTTTTTAAACAAAAGCTTTAGTTAGCCTAAGGAATTAGCCTTGACTACACACGTAGCTTTTCGACATTTTAGCACATCTAAATGTTTTGCATGAGGCGTTGGCAACATAATTTTCCAGTGGTGATAGCTAAGCTACCGTAACCATTGCCCTGTCATGCTGAAGATAGTTTTGGAGATAGTCCTACCTACAAGTAAGCAATCATTTACAACAATCTTTTATAATAACCTTAAATTGACCCTGTCCCTTCATATAGTGACCAGGAGAGAAAACAACATGTTTAAATGACATTCAGAGTAAAAAACAAAGTAACTGTTACTGTAATTTCATTATTTTCTGTAAGTGTGCCTACAGTGACTGTGTTGAGCGTGCTCTGGAAGACTGTGTATCATGAGGCTGTGACCCCAGGAACAGCCATGACAGAGCTGGAGATTGATCAGTCCCACCTGCCTCGTGTACAGGAAGGTATACCTACACACTCTTAATTCTCTAAACAAGACTTGTCTTCAGACTTGACAGGTTTCTTGTTCTTCTTGTTAAACAGACAGAATGTGCGTTGTCTTGTACATTTCACTCTTTATAATGTGTAACTCATTATTGCTCAATTGAGCCATATATTGAGCCCGTTACTAGTAGTAGTGTAATCGTAGTCATGTGGGTAGTGCTGGCTCTAACGTTAAGCAAACCTTTCTCTTGACGGCCTCCTCATGCAACAGTATATTTGACTCTTTGCCCCCCCCCTCTATGGAGCTCAGTAATTTGCTTTGTCTAAAAAGGTGCAGGTTTGCCACAGAGCATTACTTGTCATCTTGTCTTCCTGTCCTTCTGTTCCCTACCAGGGATTTTTTTCCAACAGGGATAAGGGGTACTTGTGATTCCTTAACACAACATTAATATAGATTACCGCAGACAGACAGATATCTGTGTTGCTGTACAGACAGGTCAGAATAGTGCAGTCAGACTAGTCATGCCAAGACCAAGGCTGGCTGGCTGGCTGGTGTGTGTGTCCTGCATGCTGCTGATAACGGCAAGGAATTTGATGGACATTCCAGATTTACACAGTAATTACTGTGTGAGGGGAAAATATGGTGTCTCCTAGACATCACAATACACCGGGCTGGAAGGAATGAATTGAGTTTGTAGGTCACAGTGTGTGTTTGGTGGTTTAGCTGGTACCTCTGCATAAAAAGCTTAGGCTACTAATGAGCAAGACAGAAATTCACTAGGAGATAATTTTCCTTTACACTTTTGTTTTTCTAGACAAAGGACACACTGTGGTAGATAGCATTTTCAAGGTTCATTAAACAGGGCACATTCAGCAGACAAAGCGTGTATTAGACTACGTTGGACAGTTGTAGACTGCCTAATTAAACAACGTCAGCCTTCTATAATATGTCTGATCAGTCTATTTTTCCTCACAATTTATTGTTAGTTATACTTATCTTTTCTTTTTGGTTTACCCAAACCAAAAAGAAAAACATTCAAGTTATTTATCTAATATATCTAACTAGACCCATTTATGATTCAATTTCCTGAAGTACAGTGATTCCCACATCTGTACTTCTGGCCCAATTACAGCTTCCCCATCCTTAAGTCTCAGCCAAGTCAACAGGCTTTGTTTTCACTCCCCCTTATCTGTTCCTGTTTTTTTTCTTCCTCTGGCTGCTTTCCTGATATAGACTCGCCGAGGGGAATGCAGTTCCCTACGGAATGCCCCTCTTCCCCCTCTCCTCCCCCTCTCCTCCCCCTCCCAGTCACTCTATCACAGTGACCCAGAGAGTCCCACTGCCCTTCAACTTCCTCTCTTACTCCTACTTTCCTGGCCATCCATGATGTCTGTGTCCAACCCATGAGCTTGTGGCTCCTGTCATTTAAAAAACTCTTAAAATTGCACAGAAAGGAGAAGAAGGGTGGGGAAAGACTTTGTGGTAAGGTGGCAAGGAGTAAGAAACGGCAGTACAGACCAGACCAGGGAGGAGGGAGGGTGCGTGGGTGGCTGGTAGGGATTTTAGCCTAAAATAGAACCCTTGTCACTTTCTCCCACTCTCCTTCCTACAGCTTCTTTGTCTGCCAGCCTCATACACATTGCTACTGCCTCTGTTGCTTTGAAGCAGACTTGGATAAGAGGGAGAGTGAGTTTATCTCACCAGTGGAGGCCTTGATGCATTTGCATTCACTTTCCACTCATTTTCATAGTAGTGATAGCCAGGAGATTTGCTCCTGACCACGCCTGATCAGGAAAAACTTTGGGGATTGGTGACCCTCCAGTCCCAGTGGAGGAAGATTCATGAGAGGGAAGGTTTCTTATGGTCTGGCCTCTGGAGGTCATGATGCCCCTTCCAGCTCTCCAATCTGCACTTTGACCTAGTTTAGCACCCCCAGAGAGTCTCCACATGAAACCGATTTTCTCCATCATCCATCATGCTATTCGCCATAATGTCCTTCTATGTCTCCCTATCTTTATTAATCCCAATACTGTAATCCCACCCACCACTACCGGTACTCTAAAGGCCAAATTATACTACTCTGTTATCATGGAGACGGACACAGGGACTGCCCTCTCAGATCTGGAACGCCCTCGGAGAGCCCCTCGGAGAGCTCTACATGCACCTCCTGATTTTCCTGATTTCCCTCCGCTAGTCTGTAATTTTACAGATACCCCTTGGCTGTGATTGGTACGCAATGAGTTCCACACACAAAGACGTCATGTGGCAGGCTTTGCTCCACCTACTTTTCTGGCGGTGAATTGTTTTCAGCACCCACAGCCTTCGGAGTACTATAAATTCAATGAATCCGTCCGACTCCGTCTGTCCGTAATGGAGTCGGAGTAGTGTAATTCGGCCTTAAGTAATCATCTGCCACTACAAGCTGTTGTTTTCAGATAGAACTTTTCCTCTATACCCTTTTACTCGACAACCAAGACAGGGGGTAGTCAATGGCCAAGTAGTTTGTCAAGAGGCTTAGGATACCCTCTCAGATCCTGCAAGCATGCAGAGACGGAGCTTTTGTTTTTGCTGTGAGCCCAAAATGCCTCAGACGGCCTCTGCCTCTGCGATAGGAAATCTGTTTTAAACTCACTAAAACCGTACCCACTGGCTTTGAACCTTGTCTACACTCCCCTGAGAGGGTAATTTGAGTTCCTGAAAACAAGTAAATCCACAATGCAGACACACCCGTCCATACAGCCACTCCCACTCATTACTGCTCAGTGCTCACCCTCCTCGCCTGGGCCATCCAGCTCTGAGGCGGGGTGAATGGAGACGAAGGCCTTGCGTGTCATCCTGTTCCCAGATCTCTGCTGTCAGATTATGGCCTAATCCCAGTCCCCAGTACAGGCAGACTGGTCACACAGGGGCAGGTGGCTTATCCAGTTAGAGGCACATGACAGGTGTTAGTGTTTATGTTTCTGCCTTAGCAAGGGTTAACCTGGCTTTGAAGCCTCACGCTCGTAAAACTGCAGCTCATCCTTCTGTGAAGTAAAAATGAATTGAAATTGTGGCTTAGTGGTAATGAGTAAAGTCTACTGTGAGTTTGGCCTTCCTCGATGGAGCTCCTACTGGAGACAAACTTCTCATCACAGACAAAACGAAACAAAATAGTTTTCTTGCAGACACACTTGAGTCACTTGGTTTTGCCCCAGGGCTTTGGAGGGACTCCCTCCCTTCCTTATTTACCAGAGAAGACAATGAAGAGCCGTCCTCAGTTTGACTGGCTCTGTGACCTGCGCCTGCCTGTGTAAACCCAACATGGAAGGGCATTGTTCGG
Source organism: Osmerus eperlanus (assembly GCF_963692335.1). Lineage (NCBI taxonomy): Eukaryota > Metazoa > Chordata > Actinopteri > Osmeriformes > Osmeridae > Osmerus > Osmerus eperlanus. The sequence goes on from NC_085021.1 coordinate 14,815,130, forward strand.
GTAAGATGTAGTGCGGGTAGGGAAGGGTAACATCTCCCTGCTTGTGTCTCAGGGGTGTAAACACAAACCTGTTAGTCTTTCAAACTGTCTAAAGAGGGCCTTTGGAGTGGAAGCTAATAAGAGGGAGTTGTTTCTAGTCAGAGGAGAGTGTTTCCTCCAGCACACAGCCTGGTCAGGCCAGGCCTGGTGGATTCAGCGGAGGGATTAGAAAGAAGCCTGGTGTTTGTCAGGTTTGGCTCCTGACTGCAGTAGTGCCTTGCAAACTAGCGTCACTTGCTGCATGTTTTAGCCCTTATTTTCTTTATATTGCTATTAAGAACTTAAATCATGTAGCAATTTGAAAACATTTAAGTAACAGCCTTGATCTGGAAGTGTTGTTCTTTCTGTCTGAGGAGAGAAGATAGTGAAGGACCAGCTACAGTGATGCCATATGTCTGTCAAACAAACAATATTTATATTTTCCAGTGACTTGGCTACATTAGTCTCTGAGTTTATTTAAACAGACACACTCACTCACACACACATTGAGCACCCCACAGGCATCCAGGCAGTTTGGGCTTCTCTAAACACTTTAGAATAGCAAAACAAGCCAGCCACTTAGGGACTGTTAAGATAGAGGAGCAGATCAAAGATTGGAGGAATACTGTGGTCTCCACCTTCAGATTCAAACATGATCCCTTTCTAGAACTTAAAACAATCCTCTCAGCTTGAGGTCAGCCTGTGTTCCTATGCTTAACAGAGGCTCCTCTGCACATCTGGGAACACTTTTACACAGTCTCACTTTCTCTTTAATCTCTGTATCTGTATCAGTCTCCCTCCCTCTCTGTGTCTCCCCTCTATGTATCTTTCTCTCTCTGCTCTCCCTGTCTCTAAACGCTGTAGGGCTGGCTGGGGGAGGGTAGGGGTGTGTAAAATGATAGTGGATATTACCCTTTTCAGCAGGTGGTCAAGGGGTGGTGAATGTCAGTCTCTGGGCCAGGGGAGATGCCTCTGGGGGCTAGAGTAGGACCCTGCCCCAGGGGTGATTGATATGAGGGGGCAGGGGTCACTGATGTGTAGAGGCTCCTGTGGGAAGGCCTGGGGCCCCTGGCAGACCGAGAGACAGGCATTAAGGATAGACCCCCGGACTGCTTATCTTCAACCTTTTACTCCACTCTGCATGTGACAGTGTGTCTTAGGTAGTTATTGAGATCCACCCTCTGCTTGTTTATTTGGCTATGAAAGGAGATTGACCTGATTGTGGAGCAGTACAGTATGTGGCTAGGCCTGCAGTGGAGAAGGGACAGTAGAGGCCCAATGGGGCCCAGCTTTCTGTCAAGACACACACACATAATGCACATATAAGTATACCCTCACACACACATTGATGTCTGCTCTCCAGACTGCAGCTGCTGTCGCAATTACAGACTGGCTGGTCCACTGAGACTAACCCTTTGCCCTCCAGACATGGAGCTCAGACTCTGGGCAGGAATGACAGTAATAGATGTACCCAAACTGGCGGGATGGCTGCAACAGCTTCCACCCTGCTCAGATGTGGTTCCAGTTTATGGATAATTCGCCGTTGTTGAAATTGTTAAATCAAATATAGAGCTTAGTGTGTGTGTGCGTGTGTGTGCATGCCTGCCTGTGTGTCAGTCTGAACTCTTCTACCTCTCCCACCACGTGCCATGGCTCTACATTATTCTGTTCTTAGGGAGAGCTCAGTGCCCTGCCAAAAGCATGGGCGGTCTGCCCTGTGCCCACGCCAATGTGCTTTCAGCTCTGCCCATCCCTAGCCTCATCTCTCCTTAGTCAGGGTAACATGGGCTCAGGCCAATCGCTGAACATGCTCCGATTAGTCATCCCTTTTCTGTTGTCAAGTCAAACAATGACAACTGCATATTACTGGGCGTGTGTATCTGGGTGTGTCTCTGACAGTTCATTCCCCCTGTTCCTCCTCGTCCTTCAGTGTGCCAGTGTTTTGCAGTGCTGGAGGACGGCGCCTTGGCACACAACTTGCAGGAGCAGGAGAGTAAGTACGGGGTCACATGACCCCCCCCCCCCCCCCCCCCCCCCAGGGTCCTTCTACGCAAGTCCACGCCACGTCCTGTCTGATCCGCTCCCGTCCTCTGTCCCAGTTGAGCAATACTACACCACCAACATCCAGAAGAACCAGCTGGTGCAGAATGACATCCGCATCGCTAAGAGACTCCAGGACGAGGAGGAGGAGCAGGGAGCTCAGCGGAGAGCCCGGCTCAGCCAGGCAACGAGACAACTGTGAGACACACACTGTACACGCTGACGCTCCACCTCTCTCTCTCCCTCTCTCTCGCTCTCTCTCCTCTCTCTCTCGCTCTCTCTTTCCAACATGTGAAATACTGTGCTGTCCTCTCCTGTACACATTCATTTCACCCTGTCTGTTTTCACAATCATGACAGACTCCACAAACATTCCAGTGCTGTGTAAACTTTGAGAGAGCTCATGGCTCCTTGGTTGTGGCATGCTGCACTCTACTGTAAATAAACCAGCTTGCTCTTCTGTCTCCGGTATCTATCTCATTGCCCTCTGTGTGTGTGTGTGTGTGTCTGTAGTGAGGAGCAGGACTCTGAGTACGCCCGTAGGATCCAGGAGGAGATCCAGAGGTGTGCTGACGAGGAGGCCCGCAGGAGGGAGCAGGAGGACGAGGTGAGAGGACAGACAGTGCCCCGGGGCTCACGGTGGTTTGACCAATGACCACGCGAGCGCTGAGCTGATGACATTCTCCTGAGCTGACTGCGCGCCTCTGTGGCCGCCTGGGCGCGAAGAGACACGCGCCTCCTCTCCCTGGAGACGGAGGAGGGGACGGATAATGAACGAGGTCGCAGAGTAGCACAGCTGTGTTGAGGGACTCGTGCGCCCCGCACGAGTCAGAGGGCGGTGATGGAGTCCACATACGAGCACTTTGTCCAGACCCGAGAGGACGGGCGAGCAGTGATGGGACTCCAGATCTGCTTCCTTTCCCTGCTTCCTCCCCACCCCTTCCATCAGCCCCCCCCTCCCCTTCCTCACTCAAGGTTAGCTTGAGGAGAGACGGGCCTCATAGAACTCATTAACCTCTGAAAAACCCTGCATATCAAATCAGGACGTGCCAATTCACCCATCAGGGTTAAGGTTAAGACGGCTCCAAACGTTGTTACCAGAAAAGGCTCTTTATTTTCACCATCGACCATAACGGCTGGCCGTTCCCTCTGAGGGAACTTCTTCGTACAGTAATGGTTGTCTTAATCGTTTTAGCCCCCCCCCCCTCCCAGTAGCAGAATAAACTGTGGTCCTGACCTGGGAATAAGGAGCTCACTCAGACATTTCCCATCCATCACCTCTCAGAGCCGTCCCTACTGTGCACACAGAAGCTAGCCATTGTACACACACTGTATGTGTGTATGTATGTGTGTGAGTGCAAGAGAAAGGCAGACAATAGACTGAAGTTAAATAGTCCTTGAGCTTCTCTGTATAAATCTATAGGGAAGGATGCCAACCCTGCTGCCAAACCTCCCAGGAGGCCAGACAAGAGTGGACCAGGATCATATGTTCCCTCTAATGGAAGCTGCCCCAGTATGGCTCTTTCATAAAGGCTCCTTGTTTGGGAAGTGTGAAGGAGGGGCCCAGGGTGTTCACCATGTTCCTGTGGGGGGACTAGGGTGGAGGCCAGGGTGTTCACCATGTTCCTGTGGGGGGGCTAGGGTGGAGGCCAGAGTGTTCACCATGTTCCTGTGGGGGGGCTAGGGTGGAGGCCAGGGTGTTCACCATGTTCCTGTGGGGGGGCTAGGGTGGGGCCCAGGGTGTTCACCATGTTCCTGTGGGGGGGCTAGGGTGGGGCCCAGGGTGTTCACCATGTTCCTGTGGGGGGGCTAGGGTGGGGCCCAGGGTGTTCACCATGTTCCTGTGGGGGGGCTAGGGTGGAGGCCAGGGTGGAGCACGGGCTATGTTTGGGCTAGACTGGTCTAGGAACAGTGGAGTTGCTGTGGGAGTTGAACCTGTGTTTCAGTAGTGTTTCTGGTGAATATGAGAAGCACAGTATGTGGAAAAAGATTAAGTACGTGTATTAATAGAATTTTAAGCGGCACACTTGTATTAATTCCTCATTGGCAGTAATAGTCTGTCATCTGCAGAATCTTCACACTCAGCTAAATGAACCTGCTCTTTTCAAAGACATCTGGGATGTTGAATGTAATGATGAGCTTCCTCTCTACAGCAAACTCACCTTTCTAGCAGACTGGCTGATCTGTGATGTTGATTAAATATTGTCCTCCCTGCAGACTGTCTCTCTAATTATGAAGCAGAAGGAGCCAGGCTGTGCCTGCCTAAATGCCAGATCCCCATGGCACTCTGGGAGCTAACCTGCCATGTCAAGCTGCTAATTGTCTGCTGATGCTGGCAAAGCTAGCAAGGCACTCTGTGTTAACAGCAAGAGGAGCTGTGTTTGCCTTTATGGACCTTATTAAATCGTGCTCTTCCTCTCATTAGAAATATCACTGAACTGATAGGACCCTCCAAGCCTGTTGGGTAATTATCAGGATTAGCCACAAGTGGAAGGTTACAGGGAGCTGTTGCCTATGATACCAACTCACTTTTTTATGAAACCCAGTAGATAGGTGCGTGTGTGTGTGCTGGGGAAATATTGCGGAGCGAGTGGAGGACTGGGAGTCCTGGTACGGGCTGGCAGGACTCCATGACGAGGTGTTGGTCAAAGAGACACAGTCCTCTCTGCCTCTCTGTTAGGAGCTCAGCACTTTTTCCAGACCAAAGCCCAGGCGTAGGGAGATGAAAGGCTGTTTCTCCCTCCCTCCCGCCTTCCCTCTCTCCCTCCTCTCTCTCTCCCTCCTCCCTCTCTCCCTCCCGCCCTCTCTCCCTCCGCCCCTGGCCTACATGGCCCCTTAGTTTCCATTGAGTCAGCCCGAGGCCTGCCTGAAATAACCAGCCCAGCTCGGCCACCTGGAACAGGCTTTGTGCTGCTACTGTGGGCCTGCCAGAGCTCCCCACAAAGCCACTGTAACTGTAACTCACCCAGCGTGATTCTGCCCACACACACACACAACACTGCATGCCCACTCATGCTGCCCACACACACACACACACAATACTGCATGCCCACTCATGCTGCCTCTTCAAACACCTTTACATGTCAATTGATTTTAGAAGTTTAAAAGGTTGTCGTCTTGATCTCGTCCTGGTTGAACTACTGAGGTATGTCATGGTAATATAGTTCACCATGATCAATGGTGTGGTGTTTGTAGTGACAAATGCTGCAGCGAGCCTTTACGTTTACCATGGCTGACACTCCCAAACCTTCCAGCAAATCTAGCCACTGATGTATAGAACAGAGACAAGCCAGTTATCTGTGGTTTCACTGTTGTATCATTCTTTGTTTTCTCCATGTTTTTGTGGTGTTTAACTACTTTGTTGGATCATGGTTAGTCTGATACTGACACCTTGTGGTCTAAATTGGTACTCCATATTGCACTCCAACTCATGCATGGCACAGATGTAGCATGGAAATGCATGCTATAATACTGTCTACATTTAAATATTTTCACTCATTTCCAATCATGAGTCTTTTTTTCCTACAGGAAATAGCTAAACGGATCCAGGAAGAGGAGGAGCAAAGAGTGAGGCAAAGGAGCAGTGTGCAGGAGAGCTTTAGTGAAGGTAAAACGACACACATAAATCATTTATCCTTTCTGTTGTGTCCTTATAACTCACACAAAATTGTCATTTATTTAGTGATTCCTGTACGTTGTAGAAGCTTTTTGCATTTGTTGATGATTGATTGTGTTGCACTCACTGTCATTAGCTTTTCAAATCTTCATGGTTTTACGATCTGGGATCCCCCTAAATGGTTGTGGGACTTTTTCTGGTGTCTATTTGTCTTTCATGATCAGCAGAACTAAACATGTGGAGTGTACCTTTTTAGAAAAATTCCATCTTGACAGCACTAAATCAGCCTTAAAGAATGGAGTGTGCATCCAAAGTCAATGGTGAACCTGCCAAAGAAGTTCTATCTCTTCAATCTCCTGGGTATCTTTTCCTTCGACGCTAATATTTCAGAGGACAAGCTGGTCTATGTGACGCTGTAGCACGTTGGTGCTAGACAGATGAAACCTTAACGCTTGCTGGGCTCCTGTCTCACTTTGCATGAGTGTCTTGATTCTGTGCAGCTTCGCGTGCTTTCCCTGTTTCCACACAGCCCTCAGGCAGCCTTTCTGTCACAGCTGTATGCCCTGTGATCAGTCAGGCATAGCGCCTTGGCTCAGTGCTTGCTGTGTTTCCTCCCCAAGCATGTATGTTACTGAACGTGTGTGTGTGTGTTGACCCATGCCATGTGTTACTGCCTATCAGCCAGCAAATACTGCACTTGGTCTGTGTAAAACACTAACTCCCTCATCAAGCCTCCCTGCTTTTGTGTTTGCATGTGTGGCTTAACTAAAGAGAGTGCCAGCGATCCTGCCTCAGCGTCCCCTCGCCAGCGCCCCCTCTCCAGCCCGCCCCGCACGGGGAAGCACCAGCCGCCCTCCGCCAGCAGGTGGCAGTCTTCTACCTCTCACACACACTCAGACTCTACTGAGCTTTGGGCTGACTTGCCCAGACCATCAGAGGCCCAGAACAACCGAATATTCAGGTCAAACAATGGACGCATGGCCTCGTTTAGGCGAATCAGGAATGACCTGAGAGAGCCCGGCTACCTGAGTGATCTGACGGACTCTGAGGATCCAGACACGATTATCCCTGCACAACTCGCCTCCAAAGCCCTCAGACCGGAGAAACGTCTCAACACTGCCAGCAGTGCCCACCAGGATCTTCTGCACAACCCAGGGCAAAGGGACTGCAGGGGTCTGCGGGGCAGCTTCAGAGAGAAGCGGGGGGCCTGGGGGGACTGGGAGGGGGTCAGGGTGGGTCAGGAAGGGGGTAGGAAGGATGTGGAGGAGACGGGAGAGAGTCAGGGGGGATGGGGTCACAGGAGGGAGAATGAGGCCGGTGACAGCCGCAGCAGTTACGACAGGGAGTCACACGGGTTGAGAGAGCGGTCCCGTCATAGCGGTGACTTGGCCAGGAGACTGAACGGAGATGCGGCCAGAGACACTGATGAAGTCAGAGATGGAGGCAGTCTCAGAGACATGGATGGAGGCATTGAAAGGGAGAGAGACCGAGGGAGGAGCTGGACCTACAGAGAGGGATCAGACAGACATGTCCACTTTCAGGATCAGTCTAAGCGCTGCCACAGTTACCACGGCGACCGCAGCAGCGGAGTGTGGGAGATGCTCGGACAGGTGCTGAGAGAGAGGGGCGTTGCTGTAAGATTCCAGAGTGGGTCACTGCAGGTCAGAGGTCAGGCAAGGGACAGCCTGGTGCTGGATGGGAGTGATGTCTCATATAGTGACACCCAATCACAACAGAGGGCTTTCCAGAGGGCCACACCCAGCAGGCGCAGTTACCATGGTGATGGAAGGGAAAGGAGAAAACCGCCACACAGGGGGGAGAGAGACAGAGGTTCTGGAGGAGACCCTTCCAGGGACCATGACGACACTCCGAGAGAGGAGCATTGTGGGCCAGAGTTCTGGGAGGAAGAGCAGAGTCGCGGCGGGATCAAAGAGAGAAGCGGAAGCCAGAGGAGGAGGAGAGACGGGGCCCGCTCAGGGAGGCCAGAGGAGAGGCTGCAGGGCAGGCGGACCCTGAACGAGCACAGAGTCAGGAGAAGTGTGAGTGAACGCTGGCATGGGCACAAGGAGGAGGAGGCGTACTGCTCAGAGGAGGAGCAGGAGAGGAGGGAGGAGAGGCCACGGAGCCTCGCGCAGCGCAGCCAAAGCTTCTGCAGCCGAGGCGCCTCAACCAGGGCTAGGGCCAGGCGTGGAGGAGCAGGTAACGCCCCCTAGCGGCAGCATCTCAGACCTGCAGGGTGGGAGCAGCAGCTGCCCAAGCTGTCGTCCTCTCTCTCTCTCTCTCTCTGTGTGTACGTCTGCTCCTCTCATCTTCCCTCAATCAACTCTGGAGAATCTTCAGATCTCATCTGGCTTTCTGTTTAGGGGACTCCGAAAGGGTATTTTTCTCCTGTGGTCTTTTTTATTTATTGAACATTTTTACACAGATGTTGAAATTATGTTGAAATGAGGGGTTTCAAATTCATCATCCTTATCTTCTATGCCTTTCGTTTCTTTAGAAAGTAGCAGGTGTCCTATCAACTGTTTTCTTTGTTATCTTCATATTCTTTTATCTACATGTAATTCCATCTTAAATTGTCTTGATTTGTTTCTTTTGAGCAAAGTCAACCTGTCCATAAGGGTATGTCATACATCGCCTCATCATAGTATTACTGGGGCCAGAACTTTTCTTGGTCGTGCGCTGTGTTCAGGAAAGCCCCTGGCTTCAAAATGACACAACTGATAATGAATCACTTCAAACCACGCTCATCAGATCCCATATTACCTTATGGGGTCTCATTCTACCTTGATCCCCACAGGGGCGGGGCTGAAGCCTGAGGGGGCGTGCCTGGATATGGGGGAGCTGCAGCAGGTGCTGTTGGATGAGGAGCTGGCCCGCAGGCTGCAGGAAGAGGAGGAGAGACTCCTCCGGAGGGTGAGGGAAACACACAAACACTGCTACCTCCTCACTTTACTATGCACCATCAGGCCTTTCCCCTGGAGGATGGAAGGCATAATGTCAATTCAACTTACTTAAACAAATTCTAATAAACATTATTGAAAATGTTGTTAGTCTGGCTACATTAACTGGAGTTGTTCATTCAGAGTCCCCAGCCTACACCCTCTCCACTTAACTCTTACCCAGAAGGAGACTTCAGAGTTGCACAAGTGGCTCAGGATGAGGTATGAAAACAAGATAGTGAGCCATTAGATTACCATCTCAGTCAGTTGCTCAATCCTTCTTTAAAGGAAACGAGGAAAAAACTCCCAACCTTTGTTGCCTGTCTTCCAGGAAATTGCCCGCTTCATGCAGAAGCAGGAAATGAAATCTAAGCGCCAGTCGCGTGAGCTGGATGTCCTGGAGTCATGGCGTGATCCCAGAGAAACGTCCCACCCCCAGGACAGGAGACCACCCAGGGAGAGACAGGTACCAGCCTGGAAGCTGAACATGTCAGACTATATTAACAACCATTTGTTGTCATTTCCACTTCATCCTATTCATCCTTGTCCAGTAGTTGTGGCTAGAGTGTTTGTGTTGACTGATACCATCCCTCCAGAGAGAGAGACTGGACTCTGAGGGTCTTCCTTCTCCCAGTGAGGACTACTCCCCACACCAGCAGCCTCCCAGCCCCACCTCTACCAGCCTGTAAGTCTCTGCTGATGCTCATGGATGGCCAGATGGGCTACAAGTTAGACAGCTATTTTAGCATTGCAATGGGGCATTATAATGTTTTATTTTAAACTACTTTATGTTTTCGTAGACAAGCCTTTCCAATCCGAAATATTGCTGAGGAACTGGACCCGACCTTCAAGGCCAGGAGGCAGAGCAAGGACAGCCTCCGAGTGGGACAGACCATGTCAGGTAGCAGCATATTAGCCTGTCATAGAGCCAGACACGCATGTTTCTGTACAGAGCTCATTAAAACCAGGAACCTATCTATCAATAGGCTCCCCAGCCTGTCAGTCACCTCCCGTCCCTCACTCCGGTCGACACGACTTCCTGGAGGAGCCTGCCTTCATCCCGCCCACCAAGCGGCACAGTGACAAATCAGGATGCATTAAACCCAAAGAAAAGAAGAACTGCAAGCAGCAGTGACAGGAGATCCTCGAAGCACAATGATCATCTTTATAGAAAAGCTCAACTAAACAGTCAGTCCACTGCTCTGACAGGCGGCAGTTAGACTTTCTCTGTTGAAGACCTATCTCACTTAGATGTCCCAAGTAGCACTTTAAATGGACTGTAAAATTGATTTATTGGTTTACAAATCATAGCATGTACTGGAGCTCTGGTTAGGGCTCCTAACCCAGTAGTGTTCAAAAGGGAACAATGACAGTTGAACAGACCATGGATCTTCAGTGGTTGTGAGAGAACATTGATGTCAAACACTACCAATTGTGTTAATTACTTTTATTTGTTGTTTGGGAGACATGATGGGAGATACTCTGCTTCACTCTTGGCAGCACAGCATGCATCTAAGCACTCCAGCTGATAGGCCTATACAGTGCAGACAGACAGGCATCCAGTGTACTAACCATGTCATATAATACCCATGCATGCTATCGTAGAGATTCACTTCACTGAAGTGACAAATAAAACAGGCCCGTCTTTCACTTTCCTATGTGATAAGATGTGCTGTAATTATAAATAATGACTCGGACTGTAAATATTCTTGTATGCTTCTAGAAACTGTAGTTTCCACAACTCATCACGTAAGTACACTAACATGAATCACTTACAGCTCACTAGTAACTGTTTTGCGTGACCTACAACTTTAGTTACTGCTTGAGATATTGAGTGCCAGACAGACATCAAGTGAATCTTTCTTGTCAACTTTTGAATCCCTGCATACAAAAATTATAGTCATTACAATTAAGGCTTTAAGTTTAATAGAGCTTTATTATCGTTCAGTGCATGACTGTTGAAGCACCCACACATATAAATACACAATTTGTAATATATTTCATATTCGGTTAATTTAACTGGATAACATTTATTTCGTATTCAACAGCATGTTGAATTTGACCATATTTTTTGCATTTCTCTCCAAAGAGTTTTTTTTTCTTTTTTTTATCTTATAAAACTTCTGTGAGTTGTTTATCCCCTGAGAATAAAGAAACACTTTTGAAACCCTTGTCTCCATCAAGATCTCTACATTTTGTAGTTGAGGTTGATCACATCTTATACAATATTTCTCCATAATTTCTCTAGGAATCCAATAGCATGTGTAGATCGTTACAGTTTTTGTCTCAATTGATATAAAAGGGTTGATAAATGAAAGACTGGAAAACAAGAAAATATACTTTTTTATTTACTAATATCAAAACTTTAAATTGCATTGCCTAGAAAACATACACCCTTAAAATATGAAAAAATAAATAGTAACAATGATCAATAAGTATTTCTAGATATACATATGACTGTATACACACCATTGTTTAATAACCCATCTATTCTTGATCCATAGAGACCTGTATCTAACAGTTACCTCAAATCTGCAGTTTCAGGGCTGGGCTACTGTATTACTCATGACATGTATGACTCATCAGCACTTTGGACTCATGATTCATTCACGTTACAACACTACGTAAACGTTTCCATTTTGTGACCTCAATCAGTCTTTTGAACCTACTCAATGATCCATTGCTATTCTAGAGTATTGAAGTGTAGCTGTTAAACTCTACTCAAAGTTCCTCCTCTACCTGTTGAAGGCTAATTAAGATATTAAGTCCTAACATATATAACATTAAAAGTGCTTACATATATACCTGGTAACTCTACCCAAAACAAACCCCTTCATATGAGTCATGTTCTTCCTTCACCCTGTCTTTGGTATGACACATCCACACAGGAATGTAAGAAGTTTCTTCAATACCCGATAACAAGAAACATTGAGGCATTACAGGTTTTGACATTTAATCACAGAGCTGGCATACTATGTAACTATGTTTCCAAATGGACATATGATATAACAAGACTGAACAAGGAACACGTTGAAACTACAAAGTGATTGTGAAAAAGAAAACGTTGTCCTTGATCATATCAAGTCTTTGATTGTATTAGTCGTGTTATATTAAGTTCTGTTGCAATAACACATGATAAAAGCAATCTGACCTTTCTCATGACATTTATAGTAACTGGGGAAACCCTATTATAACAAGAGGCCCACAGGAAAGTCCTCCCTTCCTATTATTATGCAGTGTCAGTTACACTGCTGCATTTGCTTGAAGGGCATGTCTACATTATATCATGGAAATAAATGAGGATTATGTGGACTTTAAATCTGTAAAAAAAAATACAAATCACACATACTGTCTAAGGTTGAGTTTCCTAAAAAAAAATAAAAGTAGGCCTAATGATTCGAATAGCTCTTTTCAAAAGTGTCCTTATGTCCTTTTTTACCTGACTGCTTCTTGTACAATGACACATTTTCATTCACTAAAAAAGCATGTCAAACCCTTTACAGGAAAGGGCAAGAAAGGCTGCCTGACGTAGAACCCCACGTGGGAGGCATGGGGGCTAAGAGCGCAGATATGAACACTCAATGACTGGCTGTGGTTTGAACTCCCACCTTTACTTGACTGTACAGAGAAGGCCCAGCCCTCCCTCGCACTTCATAACACAAATGTCACTAGTCACACAAAGAAGCCATCATCAAATACCTTACTATACATAAAGTCTAACTAGATGTACATGTACACTAGTGTTTTATGATGGTTTATGGTTTATACTCTTAAAAAACTAATGTACTAACATTGAAGTAGACACGTTTCAAAAACATACACATTCATTCTTCTTTGATGTTAAAAAGGCTTTGATGTAGGAGAGTAGCATTTAAGTACCCAGGTTGTTGCTCGAGCCTAGACTTTAGGCAGTCTGATCCAGTCTGATCTCATTCAAGAGTGGGGCTTTGGACTCCTGGGAGGTCAGAGACTCGGTGCTGCTTCCCTGCTCTTGCTGAGGCTGATGGCAGCTGCATGATACCAGGGTCTGGGGCTCATCTGAGGGCGACAGGAGAGGGAGAGACGGGAGAGGGTGAGACAGGAGAGGGTGAGACAGGAGAGGGAGAGACAGGAGAGGGAGAGACAGGAGAGGGAGAGACGGGAGAGACAGGAGAGGGATAGACAGGAGAGGGAGAGACGGGAGAGGGAGAGACAGGGAGGTTTTGAATGGAGGTAGTATGATTTGCCAACACTGTATACTTGTGACATATTTGATACATGATGTTTGAAGTGTGAGTCTGAAAATGTGTTTCGGATCAGGAAAAATGCTGGCGATGTGGACTCCTGTTACCTGTAGTGGGATTCCGAATTATGGGTCCGAATGGATTAGGGGTCTTGGGGGGTAGTTTCTTTCGAACAAGTTTGTATAACATGATGCTGCTGATGATGCTGATGACGATGACCAGAAACCCAGCGCAGGTGACTGCTACAACCCATCCTGTGTTATCTACAAAAGACAGGCAGTGGGAGAAAATTACCATTTCATGCACATTCAAACCAATGTCTTGTTACAGTCCAGTGTTTTGTTCATCTTGGGCAACCATGGATCTTACCTCTGCTTTCTGGAACAAAGCTGATTCCTGTGTTTCTTGAAGGCAAGGTGACCACCACAGGGGCTGAGTGGTTCCTTTCACTGGTGCTGCACTTATTGTCATTGACTGCATCCCCGCTAGCAACAATGTGTTGGTTTGGATGGGGGCAGCTAGAGAAGGTAATTAGGAAAACAAAACAAATTGTTGACTCTAGTCTCCTATCACATTTGTCCATGCAACCCTATTCATTCACATTAGCCTCACCGGGTTGTCCAAGGTTTGCACTTCTGGTGTATTTGGTCATTGAATGTCCCTTGAGGACACTTTTGGCACGATCCTGTAAAGACCAACACATAGTTCGGTCAAAGTGTTGTAATGGCTGTATGTTGCTGTATAAGTAATAAGTATAATTTCATTGTTACTTTAGTTTTAATCTGTATTGGGTGGCATGATCAATTTTATTTCTTGTCATTGTCCTCCATGTCTTCAGACATTAAAAGCTACTTGACAAGATCATTTTTGCTGCCTAGCGCTTACCTCGCGCATCTATTAAAATAGCGTGCTGTGGCTAAGTTTACACAAACTTGTGGAAATATACGTATACTTTGTCATGTATTGTAGAGGTCAATGGACATATATAGCTCAAAGAACTGCGTCTGAGACTTACGTTGATTGGTAGGCTCTTCGCCCTTGCCACACTCGTTGACACAGAAGGTGCAGCGCTCATCACCACATTTGTACCCCGCTCTGCAGTCACACTCAGTGTCCTTGGTGGTTGTACAACTTTTTTTAAGAATAAAGGCACCTATACACACACATACAAACAAACATACTGTGAGCATCTATGTGGACATTTGAAAGATGGAATGCAAGTATTTTGACAAATATGGTATCATACATTTACATTTCATTCATTTAGCAGACGCTTTTATCCAACATACAAATATATAGAAAGTACAGGTCAAGGATCAGAAGTCATAGTTCTACAGTATTTTTGTGGTCGGATTCCAGTTACCGTATCTCAGCTACCAGACACAGTGAACAAAAATGTATTCTACAGTGCAGCAATAACATCTTGATTCTTCAACTATAGTCTTACAATAACTTAGATGTCTAACGACTACAGTAGTGCCTAGTACATGTCAGTGCATATCATAATGCTTCTCCTACCAATGCAAAGCTGGCATATCAAGCACTCGTGGGTGCAGTCTCTTGCCAGATAGTATAACAACCGGATATCGAATATAACATGCAGAGAAGGGACAACTTTGCAGGTACAGTACCACAAGAAGTAATGAATCTTACCTGTACACTTGGTACATCGTTTACAGGAAAACTTTAAAGGGTCTTCTGTGTAGGTGCCTTCCTCACAAGGAGTACACAGTTTTTTGGGATCTTGACCACAGCGGCTAACTAAACGGTTCCCTTTATGTGCACATCCAGTAAACAGATCCACATACAGAGAAAAAGACAGAAAGAGAGAAATGTGTACCTGCTGTTAGCACACAAATGACTTCAAACTCAGTCAGTCAGACAATGTTACACTGACACAAATACAGTAATCTACAAGAGAATCAAAAATGTGTCAGAGCTGTGTTCTGTGAAACCTAAACCACCATTGAAGTAGAAACACTTTACTGTACCATTACTGTACAATCCTAACCAGAATATTGGATTCCCCTCCCACATTTATCAGTAGACATCTGGCCTGATGCGTCACCCTGACTGAGTCTTTAATGTGGTATTAAGAGAAACCACTGAAACTGATCTAGGTCAGTTGAAACCGCCACAGGGGAAAAGGAATGCTCCTCACAACTTGGGATACAACACACAGCCTCATTAAAATGATAACTGAGAAATAACCTATTTAATCAATTTCTTAATCAATATGAGAATTTAGATCTTATCCATTTTAAATCTCCATTTTCAAGTTCATAATGGGAAGCTAGAGTTGACCAAGTTCTGCTTTGGAGAAAACCCTAATATTCTTATACAAATAAACAACACAGTCCTCAACCCAGACGTACCTGGTTTGCAGTTAACACAGCAGACATCTGCAGATCCATTGGGCACCCATTGTATACAGCCTATTGCTATCTCTTCAGCATTGATACAGCCAGGTGGGAGCAGAGCGAGACACCCAGTCAAGATGAGTAGATACATAGCTCTCACAGGGTTCAGAGCAGGGCTGTAGATCACACCCATCATTCTGACAGCAAGGAGCAGTCCAGCACACTAAACCATCCAAGAAACAATCAATTTAAGAATTACACTGACTAAAGGGATCTTACATTATATGAAAATAAAAGCTGCATCATCCTACTCCTATAAACACATACCAGACCAAGGTCACAATTTTAAGAAAGGTGAACACTTTACATAGTGTAATAAATCCAATACTCAAATCAAACATACATACAGTTTTACTTTAAGTAATTTCAAGTAATGCATGGATTAAATTACCCAGGTTTGATACAAACACACACACTCACATAAAAAGCTTCAGTGGAAAATAATTGTATTTACATAAACTCTAAGAGGACAATATATTATGCCGGTTGTATTGAAATAATTGAGTTATCCCAGTTGTCTAAAACAGCATGTTAGATATTGATAAAGGTTTACAAAAAAAATATTATGGTATACAAAAAATCACCTCACCCGCTCTCAAGTGTAGCCTCTTATTGATGCAGGTGCAAGTATCAGAAGCGTCTTCATATATATGGTAGGAGGAGCGTGTAGCCTCTATGGCTGAGCAGGGTGGTTACTTTTTAAATGCATCATAAACATTTCCTTATAAACTGAACCTCAATAGTATCTTTGAAATTGTTGCGTTTAAATATATTATTGTCTGATCATCACACATATTTTTTTAACAAAGAATACGTTTACGATACATGTTGGACCTCTCATTGTTTTTTGACCATGATACAACAAATAGTCTTACGTGTAACCGCCAACAAGCGCATCGTCAGCAAGGTTAAATTCTGGTCTGACAGTTTATTTCTTATTCGCGTCTTTTTATTCTTGTCTCTTTATTCTACATTGGAAAAGTAAATCTTT
This sequence comes from Osmerus eperlanus, assembly GCF_963692335.1. NCBI lineage: Eukaryota > Metazoa > Chordata > Actinopteri > Osmeriformes > Osmeridae > Osmerus > Osmerus eperlanus. The sequence continues at coordinate 14,831,376 of NC_085021.1, forward strand.
TATGATGCGTTTCAAAGTGACGATAAAGAGACACGTCGACTTCAGCATCTCATGACCTCTGCGATAGATAAAGCACAAGATCGTTTAATTGATGAATCACCTTGAACACATGATATTTTTTTACTTCACAGGGGTGAAGTCACCCTCTTGAGGTTTTACTTGTGTTTCTGTTTAATGATCTGTAGAGAGAGGGACGTCCCTACACATAATTAAACAGAAACAACAACAAAAAGTACCAAGGAATCCCTTTCTTTGTTTCTTCGTTCGTTAAGGTGTGCCTCCGATTACTATCAGGAAAGTCCAGGAGCTGTCCTCATCCTGACCTTCGGGAAAGACAATTACTTTATTGCCTGTATTTCCCCTTTCCGGAAATACATTAGCTGAGAAACCCCTTACTTGGGTTAATGATGAGTCAGCCACCCCTAGGTTGTAGGCTATGTAACCCTTTGTCTCCTTGTGTACATCTCACCTCTATTTATTTTTAAGAGCTCTTGTCATTAATCTTCTTCCTAACATCAGAGGCGGCTATCCTGGCTGTAATGTTAGAAATGTGTATAAAAGTTCTCTCCTGGTTCAGGTCAAACCTGATTTGTAGATCCTTCCAGGTCCGCAGGACACAGTAGCCCCAAGCCACAACTACTTGAGCATAAGGGTATGATGTCCCTTCTCCTCAATACCTTATCACTGTGCTTGGTCATCAAGTCACTACGCATCTCCTACCACCAATGCTATGCTGACAATCCTATATGTTTCTAACCTTTCCAGGTTTCTGACCTCCTGGTCAACTACAGAATCTATACACGTCTGGATGTGGAAGATATGATAATGTTGTTGTCACTGTACTGTATTTTATGCAATAGTTGGGCTAATGATACTGTTGAGATCAGTTGAGATCCATTTGTAATGATTTTTTGCTAACAGAATGTTCCTGGGTACTAACCACAGTTGGAAGTTGGTCCATTGACCATGACTGCAGTCAAGTGCTACTGTAAGCCATTGTGATGGCTAAGAAAGCTACAATCGTCAAGGCTGTGGGTTTTATTATAGCATAAGATACTCATACTGAAACTACGTCACTACCAACTCTCTGAAGACTTTCCAAAAGGACCTCCTCCCTCATACACAATGGTCAACACACTGCCTCTGTATTTTGACAAGGACAGACTGCTGTGGCTGAAGAAAGAGTAGCTCTGAAGCAAACATGTCACAGCACCCACTAACACTCCCCCTCAGCATACAGCCTGTTCACAGCATCACTTCCTTCCACAACCTGCTCATCACTTCCTCCCACACGTGAGTGTGGTGGAGTACCACGCAGCGCTTGTGCAGGGTCTCGGGCGGTGTATTGCGCCTGTGTATGGCGCCTGTGTATGGCGCCTGTGTATGGTCTGTCTGGGTTATGTGAGAGTCACAGCTCGGCCCACTGGGAAAGTACAGCGGGGCTGGTGCCAAGTGTCGTCACCCAGAGGCGGATTTACTTACCAAGAGAGCTTACTACTAAACCTCATGGGGTGATCTCCAGCAGCGTTTGGGGAGATTCTATTAGAGCTGAGATCAGAATCTCCCCAAAGGCCATGAAGTTCAGTAGTTCACACATAATAAACAAAGACATGAAGACAAAACTTTTGTACATATATATTTTTTAATTCTTATATATAATAAATTTCTATTTACAATTTATTCCTCTTTTGTAAAGAAACAAAACAAAGGAGAAATCTTTGATTGCAAACAGTGTTTCATACTAAAGGGCCAGACAAAGATGAGAAAGTGCTGATATTCAACTGAGTGTGCTGCTTCTTCTCCCCCTGGTGGACCGAGCTGGTACAACACACCTAAATCAGCCCTGGGGCCTAACAGTGCTGGCAACGATTCAGTTCTATCATATGATTTTCAGAATTGAGGATTGGGGTTTCCCATGTCATTTTCTAAAGTCACTTGATTACAGAACAATACTGTACAGGATGAATCAATATCCAGGCCTGTTCACCCCAGCACTTCCTGTCAGAGAAGTGGCAGGATAGGGACACCACCAGTCACAAGACAATGCCATCCCTCTGATCTCTATCTCATCCCACCCATGTGTACAGCGAGCATGTATATAGCTACTGTACTAGTGATCTCTGTTCCACTCGATACGTTCATGTTGAGTAATCCGACATGGTGGATGACCACTGTTTGCAATCCTGTTGGCATGTTTCTCAGCCAACAGTGGTGTCAAATTGGTTCACAACATGCTACTGTTGTGCTAGTCAGGGTTACTGCAGTAATGATACATTCGACAAAGCACAGCTAGGACAGTGGACAGTGGTGATGGTCAATCCACTGGGTCACTAAAGGAGATGTCTGATTGTCTATGTGTCAGTCAGCCAATGAGAGACAGACAAGGTATGACACCATCAATTCAACATGATCACATAAATAACATCACAAAAAATCTCCAGTGTATGGATTTCTCTTTTAGACCATTGGCCACGAGGTAACCCTCAATTTCAAAATATGTAGCAAAATGAATTCTTGTTGTCTCCTTTAAAGCAGTCATGCAAATGATGCAGCCTAGTTGAGCTAAAGACTGGGCACACTTGCTCCTTAACAACGTTGAGAAGATCCAGGCGCTGTGTAACTGGCCAAGGCTAGCACTGACTAGTTGGCAGATGTTACAGTATCCCAGGTCCCCCTGGCATACCGCATAAGCAAGAACGACGGTCCGCTAGAGCTGCACTTTTGGTCGGAAGTGCCAAATAGTAGCAGAGGATGTGGAGGAGAAATACCAAGAGATCTGTCTCCAGTCCTGGGTCGACCCGGTCCAAAGCTGTGGCTCCGAGTCTGGGTCTGGGGGATTGAGATCCAGATCCAGCCAGCTAGGTCTGGTCCAACAGGAGATAATCCAGATAGAGTTCCCTCTCCTGGGCTTGTCTGTGTGGCAGCTCTTTAGAATCACCACATTGAATACCACTCACGGTTCACAAACTGTACACTTACTGTCACATCAATACAAAAGAGCCGGGAGGGTTCTCCACAGACACAGACAGAAGCCCTGCGTGTGCGTGTCTGTGTGCGTGTTTGTGTGCGTGTCTGTGTGCGTGTCTGTGTGTGTGTCTGTGCGCGTGTGGATGTATGAGGACTCCCTCCTGTTGTGCTCTGGTTTCCCATCCTCCCTTGCTTGCACATCAGAGGGAGCAATGAGATAGCGGTGGGTCGAGGGCCAGGGTCTACATTCTGAACACAGGGATAGTCAGTAGCAAAGAGACTTAACTAGGGGACAGAGAGAGAGGGAGAGAGAGAGAGAGAAAAAAAAGAATGAAAATGAGAGCGAGAGACAAAGAAAAACAGAGAGAACAGGGCAGAGGGAGTCGTTTGTGCTTGGCAAGTTTTCAAGGCACTGTCCTGTCTGTCACATGATGTCAACAAAGAACTCACAGGGGTTTCCCATGGCGTGCTGGAAGGACTGGCGGCTGGCGGTGAGTTCGGGGGGGACGGCAGCTAGCTCCCTCACTGGGGGGGCCCCAGGGGGGGTGCTGCTGCTGACGGAGGTCTTGGGGGCGAGGCGTGCCATGCAGTACGGGGGGGGTAGGCCAGGGGGGCCGTAGGAGGAGGCGTGGCTTCGCTCACTGTGGCCACAGGAGCCGGGCACAGGTTGGCTGAAGGGGGCGTGGCTATAGGAGAAGGGGGCTTGGATGTTTTTCGGGTGACAGTGACTCCTGTGAGACTGGGTGTGGCTGAAACCTGAGCGAGCGTGGCTGTGACTGGAGAGGGCATGGCTGTGATGACTGAGTTGGCTGGCAGACCTATCGCCACGCCTGACACCCCGCACGACTTGCTCTGATTCGCTGCAAGTGGACCTGTGGGTCTTCTCTTGAGGGGAGGAGCGCCTGCCTTTCCCTGCGCTGGGGTTGGAGCCGCTGCTTCGGCTTCCTGGGATAGGGAGGAGGAGACAGGAACACAGACAGTTAACCCCGAACCCACGCCTGCACACCTGTTATCACCATAACAACACAATCTGCAGCTTCTGCTCACCAGCTATGACTTACTGTTGCCATCTGTTGCTGACCTGGTAGTTAGTGTATCCTAGGTAGCAGACAGTCACACCTTAAAAGTGGATTCTGAAAGCTTAGTGAAGCCCCACAAGCTCTTAATAAGGCTCACAACACAGTGAGGTTACAGGTCGTATGACGGATGCTTACATGACAGATCTGCTTCGAGAAGACAGGTGAAACATCTTCAGGCCTCATATAGGGTCTATAAAGGCTTTAGAAGACATACTTCGTATCAAGTGGAATGAGACTATATATATCTACAAAAAACCCAAATCCTTAAATATCAACAGCCAAGTGACTTCATCCCCATGGTAACAGGAAGCAGACATGAGACTGGTGATGTCATGTCTGGTGTACTAGCCCACACACAGACTTCTCTGAGGTCCATACACTTAGACACTAATGTCATGATACACCTGCATCAAGGACACACCTCAATATTGGAAAACACTGGATTGGTGATCAACGCAGATGGAACGGAAAATGATCTTGTACATTTTGATCGTGATTCTGTGTCATTCATTCAACTGTCAAGTGTTACTTTGTGAGATCACATTGCCAGTAAATCCACATTGATGATGTCATCCTGATAAAGGTCTACCACGACATTGTGAACCAACACATATTCCCGTCTCCTCTTTGGCATTGAGCCCAAGTACTGCGTATGGTGCATGATCGCCCCCTATCAGTGAGAATGATAGTGCAAGCCTTGGCCTCAGTTGAATCATGCACCTCTCGGACTGAGACTCAGTACAGTACCAACACATGCCCAGAGGTGCACAGAGGGAGAATGGGCTGTCAGGAGAGTCACAAACAGCTGCAGCAACGGTATGGACACACACACACACACATACACACACACGCACACACACATCAACGCAACTCGGTGGGAGAGGCATGGGAGGAGGAAAGAAAAACCTTGAAGCTATGTTAAGAGAGCAGTCCACAGAGAGGAGAGAGAGAGAGAGAGACAGCAGTCCACAGAGAGGAGAGAGAGAGAGACAGCAGTCCACAGAGAGGAGAGAGAGAGAGAGACAGCAGTCCACAGAGAGGAGAGAGAGAGACAGCAGTCCACAGAGAGGAGAGAGAGAGAGAGACAGCAGTCCACAGAGAGGAGAGAGAGACAGCAGTCCACAGAGAGGAGAGAGAGAGACAGAGAGAAGAGAGCAGACCACGGAGAGAGAAAGAGAGAGGAGAGAGAGAGAAGAAGAGAAAGACAGACAAAAATGAAATCGTAAGAGTGAGCTGAAGGAAATTAAAGTTTTTGTAAGATACTCAGAATGATCAGAGAGATAGATAAAGACAGACATAGACACATATATAGACAGAGAGAGAGAGAGAGAGAGAGAGAGAGAGAGAGAGAGAGAGAGAGAGAGAGAGAGAGAGAGAGAGAGAGAGAGAGAGAGAGAGGAAGAGAGAGGTAGAGGAGGAGAGGGTGTTAGCTGTCTTACCGGTTCCCCCAGTGTCCTGGGACTACCTCCTCCTTCAGTCTACCGTTGCCCAGCAGAAACAGAGGGAACAACAGAGTTACACACACCTCCCAGTCCAGTCCAGCCTGGTCTAACCCAAATCAGCTTGGATCCATCAAACCTAGCCCAGCCAAGCCCTAGTCTGGCTCAGTTTAGTCCTGCTGTCTCTAGACTAACTCACCTAGTCTGACCCAGTCCAGCTGTGCCTGGTCTAGTGGATCCTATCCTCCTCCAGCTGGGTGTAACCCAGACACTGTGCTCTCCAGCCTGCTCTGGCTCTACTGCATCACTGCTCACAGTGATCCGATTGCACTGTGGGGACTTCCCCATGAAAAATGCAGACAACTCCTCACGCACACAAAAACACACGCACACTTATTTGCTGGCACTCTCGCTCCTGCTTCCGTCCTCCTGCTCACTGTCACACTCCGTGCCATGCGTGCACAGTAATGACAGCTACAGATGCCTGTCTCAAAATGGGAAATAAAACAACCATAAATGTCAATCAAGTTGGACTGGAGAGGAAACAAACAGGAGGTAACAGACAGGGCTGGGTTTCTCCTCCAATCCCAACGTTTCCAAATGGTTATGTGGACATCCATAAACAAAAACGAGAGTTGACAGAAATCAGGCAAGGACAATGGCTGAAGGATTCACTTGAAGGGGATTGCAACAAAAGATCGTACAGGAGAAGGAATGGAGCCTTTTCTACGATGTGATCACGATTACACGAGAGAAATGCTCATCTGTCATGCTGCCTACTTCTATTCCACACCCAGCAGATGCCACTCTCCCCCAGACACACAGTCTCCCCACCATGCAGCAGCAACACACAGCAACGACAGCCTCGGTAGCAAATGAGACAAAAGATCATTCAGGAAGGATGGGGCCCATTGGATCATATCAAGCTGGCAATCTGCGCTCAGCCAATAGGCTGGTCAGGTTCAGTGTGTACACACCCAGTACTGAAGAGTTTCCCGCTTGCTGCGCGACCCAAGATGCTCATGATTGACCTTGACGATACAAGATGATTTTAGACACTTTGACTAAGAACGGTGTGTTGATGTGCAACTAGCTACACAATGGGACCAAAAAATAACCTTAAGATCCAGGCACACAAGTTAGCACATACAGTAGTGTAGACTGTGTCACTGACTGGCATGAAATTTGGACCGCTAAGAGGTCAGCCATTGAGGTGTGATCCGCTTATATCTGAACACTGAGGTTTAAAGACAAGGCCTCACTCACCCTCACTGTGTTGGCTGCCGGCACTGCCACTGTGGAAACTGTGGCAGGGGTCGGAGTATCCTGGGGGGAAGCCAGGGGGAGCAGAGGGGAAAGGGGGGTAGGGGAAGGGTTGGCCTCCCAGGGGCCAGGGATTGGTGGCTGGGGGAGGGAGGGGGGCCAAGGTGTCCTGTTCTGAGCCCCCACCACTGGAACCCTCATTCAGGTTGAGAGACGCCATGTCTGGAGGACAGAGAGAGAGAGAGAGAGAGAGAGAGAGAGAGAGAGAGAGAGAGAGAGAGAGAGAGAGAGAGAGAGAGAGAGAGAGAGAGAGAGAGAGAGAGAGAGAGAGAGAGAGAGAGAGAGAGAGAGATTATATCCCAGCTAAGGTGACATCCTAAGGTCAATGTAGCTGCCTCATAAACACCAGTGGTGGTTGAAGCTGATGTCTGCGGCGTGGAGGGTGTTGTGGCGTCAGTACTTTGGCAGAGGTCTCCGAAGGTGTAGTAGCACTGCTCAGAGAAGGTGATCTTGTTGACGGTGTGTCTCAGGTAGCCATGTTTGAGCAGACTGCTGGCGTACTTCCGGGCATCACGGCGGTCCTTGAAGCCCTCCACTCGAGAGTAGAGCCAGTCCACCACATCAGCACCTAACACACACACACACACACACAATGTACGCACCAATGAATTGACACAGTAATACATACTATAATACATACAATACAACCATCAGATATGTTGATATTGCTGATTAGATACACTTGTATCCAACCCCAACAGTGTAGGGTACAAACGTTACGTCAACATCGTCAGCAATATCCTGTAGCTCATAGGCAGCCAAGTTTAGAAGTGGACAAGAGGTCCTCTAAGATTTCTCTGTGTGATTCCCTTGACCTCTCACCAATGACAGCGTTGGAGATGGTGATCTTCAGCCACATCCTGTCCCGGATCTCTAGACCAGAGTCAGGCAGCTGCATCACCTTGACGATGGTCGCCATGTCTGTCTTACTGGCCGATAATGGCAAGTCGTCAAACTCTGAGCGAGGAGAGAGGCGACAGAGTCTGGATGAAGCATGCGGTAGACTCAGAGACATTGGGATATCCTGATATGCTGTGCTATACCGTAGCTAGTGTGTGTGTGGTTGTGGTCGGGTTGTGGTCCTACCGTAGTGCGGGTAGGGCCCGGTTAGGGCGGTGGTGTGAGAGATCCAGGCGGCAGGGTCAATCGGTCTTACAGGCTCCGCTGAATAAACACACACAATCATTCACCTGCACATAGTTTTCCAAAAGGTGGGGGTGTGTTGGGTTTGTTTGACGATGAGTAGCGTTCTTTTATTCTTCTATTGTGTTTGTATGCATGACAGTGCTTACATGCATGGGGGGATGCGATAGGCTCAGAGGTTAGATCATTTGACTACAGATCAAGAGGTTGCAGGTTCAAATCTCCCCCTCTACTGGCATGTTGCTCTGGATAGAAGTGTCCGCTCAGTGAAAATGAAAGGGCCTGTGTGTGTGTGTCTTACCTCTGGGGATAGTGAAGTAGCTGCGGGGAGATGGATCCCAGCACTTGGCCACAGTAAGGCTGATAGGCCTGCAGCACAGAAACACTCGGTCAGTTTAAGAACAGGCTGACAACTGGACCCTTCCAGCACACAGCTATGTAGCTACTGCCCAGCAGCCAAAGTAATCGGCTGGTTTAAAGGGAGATTTTGGGGGAAATTAGAATTATACTGCTGTCAATCACACTAAAACAGCTTAGATAGCGAACCAGTGGTTCATCCTCTACATTAAGTCTGTGGACTTTGAGCAGGGCTGACCCTGTTCAAGCTGGGCCACACATACCTGGATCATAATAAACAACACTGCCTGTGAGTACTGTTTGCTCCAGGCCAGTCAGCAGACGCAGCCACAACACTTTTCTTACCCGGTTTTAGACACGATCTCTCTGAGGATGCGGACAGCATCATCGTTGCTCATGTTCTCAAAGTTCACATCGTTCACCTAGGGGTTCACATGACACCACGATCCATAAACATAAGTCACATGAAGAAATTCCTTCGAACTACCCTTTTGCTTTTTTTGGTGTGCTACAGTACAGTTGTTAATCTCCGGGGCACTGCAAGGCTTTAAGCCGCACGTAAAAGGCGAGTAAATCATAAGCTGCTTTATATATTTAGGTTTTCCTACTTTATGCATGGACAGAGAAAATACACGTTGGACCCTGGCATCGACAATAAACAACAAGCAGCCAGGGTTTGAGAGCAGCAGGGGTTCCAGCCACACAGATCAAAGAATACCAGCCACAGGAAGGAAGGGGAGAGGCAGAAAAACAACATCCATAAAACACAGTTACAGGGAGGCGAGGAGAACGGGCCGGGTCTGTTGTTGTTCCCTCAGCCGAGCGTGGCGTGCCTCTAGAGGGTGAGCGGGGTGTTGGGGATGGGAGAGGAGGGTGGAGCCCACCTGCAGGAGCATGTCTCCAGGTTCGATCCTGCCGTCTGCGGCCACGGCTCCGCCCTTCATGATGGAGCCGATGTAGATGCCGCCGTCGCCCCGGTCGTTGCTCTGGCCCACGATGCTGATACCCAGGAAGTTGTACTTCTCTGTCACACACAGGTGCCAGGCGAGAATCAGGTCACAGGAACAAACGAACTCAAAGGCTACGAGGCAAAGGGGTATCTAGGAATATACTTGCGACAATGTTTCCAGACACAAAGCGGCCCAGAAGAGAGAAGGCGATGAGAGGGCGAGCCCTTACCCATGTTGAGAGTGACAGTGATGATGTTGAGGCTCATAGTGGAGTCTGTGATGCTGCTGAAGGAAGAGGACTAGCACACAGACAGGCCAGTGAGACAGTCGTTCATTCAGAAACATTCCCAAACCTTAATAGCACGTTTCATGCGTGCTCTCTCTCTCTCTCCTGCGGTGACACATACACGCTACACACACACACATTCCCTCCTGCTCCCGTGCCATCCACCAGCAGACTCTCACCCGGTCTATTTTGGCCACTTTGTGCCTCCGTCTGCGGCGTTTGTGTCTGCGCATCAGCTGAGAGGAGGAGCTCTGCTCTGTGGAGCTGCTGAGCCTGACACAGGGAGGGGCAGAGGTCAGGGGTTCACCACAAACACATGATGGAAAGGATAGAGAGAGACAGAGGGTCATTATCCTGCTACCTGCTGGCATCCTCATCTTCCTCGCTGTCGACGAATGAGCTGGTCTCCAGCTCGCTGCTCATCACCGAGGCGCTGTCGTAACCCATGGCCGAGTCCCGCGCAGTGCGCTCCGACTTGGAGTGGCCGTTGATACGAGGGACTGGAAGGACAACCAGAAACCACTTTATCATCAGAGGTCACCGTCAGACTCAGACAGCATGACTTCAGGGAGAGTGGAGAGATTAATTTGATGTGGAGAAATATTAGAACATGACAGTGACAAGAAATACATGTCACTAAACAGTGCAGTTGGGGTGAAAGAGCAGGCGGAAAGAATAGGAAACTAATTTACTGAACTTCTGGACTGCTAAAATGTCAAAATGACTACACAAAAAGAGGAACTCGGTTACATACGGAAATATATTTATCAAAAACATTTTACGATAGATAATGTTTTTTGTGGTTTTTCTGTACTAACATAAAGTCAACATATTAATGGGTACATCTCGCTACCTAAAACAGTGTTCACCCATAATCTCCAAAACTCCCAACACCTGTCTCATCACCTTCCTTACAGTGGCAGGGGCGTGGTGCTTTCTCAGGGTAACAGCGGATTGGCTGGAAAGGTCTGCCCAGGCGTAGAGGGCGTGGCCGTGCCTGTGTTCTTCGTGTGCGACCGAAACATTCCAGTAATGTGGTAGTGCCCATTGCTACTGTACGTCAGCCCCAAGAGTGTTCTCACACACACATGCAAGCTCACTCTCATTCAAAAACCTAGACAGTCTCTCTCACACACACATTAGTAAAACTGAGGCACTACAGCAGTTCTGCAGTGTACAGTAAGTACAGTATCAGGAGTACAGCCTGCTTGTTGTCCCCCAGCCCCAGTCAGGAGTGAATGAGCCTTCCTGCCTAGAAACAGGGTGCTGACAGTCTCCTTATCTACAACCAAGGTAGTGAGGAAAGACAGGGGGAGAGGAGAAATGCAGTGTGAATGGGAGATAACAAAACAGTCACTCAACATAATCTTTCCTCCTCTCAGCTCAGTAGCAGACAATGCAGCAGGTGTGTGACAGTAAGGACACTGTGCTGTTTCATCAATGTCCTCTGCATGCCTGTGCACAGCCGTATTTGTTCAATATTGTTACGCTACAGTATTCAGCCATTGTCTCACTACAGCCCAATTTATAAACTACGTTGTGGACTATTGTCGAACACGTATAACACGTTAAAAACTACCTTCACTGTCCTTAAGGATCTATCCACCATTAAACAGATTGGATTAAAAACGTTCCCTATTTCATCATTCTGATTCATATATGAATTATCCAAAGAGATTAAAAAAAAATGACAGATGTCCACAATTTACCACTAATGTACCATAGTAGCTGAAGTACTTACTAAGATGACAAAATATTGCAATTTTGAGATGCTAACTTTCATAGGCAGAAAACGGTATATTGCCTACGATAGCACAGATTGCTATTTATTGAAAATGACAAAACAAAGAAAATCTCAAAGGTAATCTCAACCGCTGTCACAAACGTGACAATCCATTGCCATAGGGATTTTCTAATCAATTCATTTAAACTCAAATATGCCAATTAAATAACATTTTAGAATAAAATGTATTCGATCCTTTCCCATGCAAACAATGGATTAAACAAATACAATTGCTGTTTCTCAAATTCTTACCGCAATTGCAGCAGACGAACAGTCTACGAAGCCCCACACACTAACTGAACAAACTGAGACGGAGCTAAACTACAACAGTCACTCCTAACACGCGACACAACTATATCTGCTTTAATCCCCCTTCGACCAATCAGATGGCGGTATCTCACAGCGTTGAGCGCGCACTGCAAAAAAAAATGGGTTTAGGGATGAGAAGCGATTTCATCCGCCACAGGTAACGATGCCATCATGTTGTTAGCTCAAATCCTTTTCCATGACAGTTTTCGGGACACGGATTATCCACGTTAATTTAACACACTTTTTCAATTGTTTCTGAAAAAGTACTTGCTTGATAATACCAGGATATGATATGTAAGATGAATACAATGTTACATTTACATACCTGACGAGACAACATATATATTTTTATAAGTTTCTAATTTTAACAATATCATATTAATAACCTTTCAGTGTCACACTAGTCTTGGCATTGGTGTATGCACTGTGTCTGAGGTGTCAATTCACTTCTAACCTCAGTGCAGGTAAGAGGTAGAACGCCCGTAGACATGAAATATATCCTTTCCCATAACTCCATGCTCCCCTTAGGGTCCTACACCTGTCCCCTCCTCTCACCCTCCTGTCACCCTACAATATTCATCTTTTCATTCTCAGATATTCTGCAGGAAAGGAGAGAACAAGGGATATGTTTACCAGAGCTGACACTTTGATTCAGCTTGCTCTGTTCTCAGTAAAACAGCTCGTATTCAGGCAGACACTGAGCACTTTACCTGTGTCACAGACAAGACAGGGGAATTCCGGCCACCATGGCTGCAGGCAGGCAGGCTGCTACATGATGGCTGGGTCTCTGTACCCAAGCCACAAGGTGACAACCGTGACATTGTAATGAGCTCCAAGCAAACACAAGCTAATTCAATCTGATTCTATTGGGCAGAGTAAGCTATCTTTTATGAGCCATGAAGCTGCATGTTGATGAACAGGGACTATCCCCCGACGCTCTCATTTAATTAGAGCTAACAAACTAGCAGATGGAGGGAGGGGGGGAAATGGGCAAGCAATTATTAGTACTTCAGCAGAGGATCTGCAAGCAACTATTTCTAGAGACATGGACAAGCACAGGGACCTGGCCTGACACATATCTTTCATCACTCTGAACTCTGAACGATTGGGAAAAAAAGGTAAAATGACACTGACGCTGGGGGAGTCAGCGAGGTTACACAACCTTTCAGGCATTACATTGAAAGTGCTGCAAAATTCACACGCACGCACGCATGTGAGTTCACATGCACGCATGTTGAACATGCAAACACACGTGCCCTCTCGCCCACAAAGTACACACACAGTTCTTTCTCTTCGCACTATCTCAGACAAATGCTTTGCTGCTAATTGCACCACGTAGATTAATGAATATTGAGTTTAATGAGCCTTGAGAGCCGGATCCACACAGCCAGACTGGCTGAGATGAAGGGATCAGGGGAAGAGAAATGGAGAGATTGGAGAGAGAGGGAGAGAGAGAGAGATAAAGAGCTGGCTCTGTTGTGAGCATGGAGGGGAAACAGAAACAGCAGGCTATGGAGGCTGTTTATAGTGGAATGAGCTTCTGGCAGGCAGAGACTATCTGCCCTCAGCATCACCCAGCACCAGCAGAGGACTGAGAAAGACTGGGAGAATATTTTCTTTTAGGCAAGACATGAACAGTATTCTAAGTGTTGGTGGCTGGCGACAGTTTCCAGCAGTTCTCCGCTGCATTCTTTGTGAGTGGAGAAAGAAAGACGCTTCGTGTTTGACTGGCTACCCTTCTGACAATAGAATATCTGTGAGAGAGAGAAGTTCCCCTAAAGGAGGGCAGAGGAAGACCCCCCTTCTCTTCCTCCTCCCCATCCCCCTCCTCTCTTTTACTCATCCAAAAAAAGTGACCTTCATGGAGCTTTCTGTCGTGCAGTCAGTGCCGGAGCACATCAGTGAAATAACAAATAAAAAATGCTATGTTTGTTTCCAATCTTCCCAACTTTCCACATTAGACTGAAGTGCCCCATGTATTTACCACACTGTCTGTAAAGAAAGGTGTTTTGATACAGTGAATGTGAGGAGAATAGAGTATATTCAGTGATGTCCGCTTGTATTGATCCACAGTAGTATCCTCCCCGTAGTATCCTACCCAACAAGTAAATAATATTCCATGCTGGTTCCACAGCAGCACGAGATAAGAGGAACTGCTTTCCTCTCGTATCCTCACAACTCTGTATTTCACAACTCCAGAGTCATTCTACTGGAGTTCAACCATGAAGTGGAAACTCCCCTGGGCCATGAACCTGAGCCTCTGCCAGGAAACAGAAGTGGAGGACGAGAGAAGGGGAGAGAAGCCAAAGCCTGCAGCAGTCTTGGTCATATGGCACAACTGGGCTCTGATTCCACTTACCTGCCACAAGCAGATGGATGTTTATCCTGTTCTCACACAGCTACTGTACTGTATGTACTGTGGTTCTCTCCTGCATATCTGTCTGAACTACCATCTACTGTCTGGTGCTTGGGAGGCATACTTGTACAGGGGAGTGTGGTGAGCAGACGGGCATGGAGGCTATGGTGTGTGATGGTGACGGGACAGTCTGGGTTTCATTGTGAGGACCCAGAGGTGTGCGGGCAGGGTACTCACTCTCTGTCTCTCGAGCTCTTCTTCGTGCTCGCTCTCTCTCCCGCTCTCTACGGTGGCTCAGAAGGGACTCCGTACCCGTCTCTGTGTCCAGTCCGTCACGACTGCTTACCGCGTTGGCACTGAAAAACACACAGAATCAAATTACTTTACCTGGACGGACAATGGAACACACACACACATAACAACCAGCAGCAAATAATTATGTATATTCTATACCCAAGACAGTCACAGTCTGTATAGGTACAATAAATCTGTCTGTCATGTGATCTGTTTGGAAGGAGGACAACCTCAGGGTTATATCCGTTTCAAATTCAGCCTCCCCAGGCCAAAACGCCAGCTTCATTGTTGTGTGGTATGTGATGTGTTTTTCACTAAGTGCTATTAATGACCATATAGCCTGAGAGAGATGCTTTCCGTGTCCAACACTGGCATTAATGAGTCTTATTGAAAGCCCAGATGGTGCCTCTGGCATGGTGGATCGAGGGATAAGAGAGAGAGAGAGAGAGATAAAGAGAGGGAAAGGGGGAGACTGGTAGAGCAGGTGTGGGCTGAGCAGGGCAGGGCTGGGGGGGAGGGGGTGTCTGCAGAGCTGCAGGACTGCAGGGTGTTGCAAGGGAGGGCCAGGCAGACCGGGGCCTGGGGCTGCGGGGTCAGGTTAGAGAGTGCCTGCAGGCACCAGGGAAACCTGAAGCTGGTGAGAACACAACTCAACCAAGCCCGTCACACACACACCTACGCACACACGCTGGCGTGCACAATGTAACCAAACCTGTCACACAAGCACGTGGACACACTCTGGCTTGCACACACAGAAACAGTAAACCCATGTTCAAAAGGAATGTGCTCACATGGGCGCACCTACACACACACACACACCTTGTCGTCGGGCTGAAAAAACTGCTGTTTAATTTGCCTTCAGGGAAAAGTGTGAATGACGAATGCAAATCAGACCACATGAGGACAAGCTGCTGTGTGTGCAGTGCTCATTCAGGGGCACAACATGCCCAACAAGGCATGATCGTGTTTCCGCATCAGTGTAACGATGCATCAGAGCTGTTCCCGTACAGAACACTGCATGCATGCAAACAGAGTGATGACCCAGCGGCCTCTACTCCAGATGCAGGTCCCAGGGGCTGTGGCAGCTCCGTACAGAGGTATACTGGTTGAGGTTGGTGGTGCAGGCCATGCGTAGTGATGGCTACAACTGTGGTGACTGTCTGTGTGTTGGTGGCTGCAGTCCAGCTAGGCAGGGGGTCTGTTGATCCTGTGGGAGATTATAAAGGGGAGGGCCTAGTATGGGGAGGGGGGTGGGCTGCAGCTGTGAACACCCCCCCCCCCACCATCCCCCTTTCACCTCCCCTCTGCCTCTGCCCCCCCCCCCCCCCCCCCCTCCTGGGAAACAGAGACGGGTGCTTTTAATGTCCGTTAATCCGGATTACCGTGCAGAAGCACATCAATTCTGCTCGCTCTAAGCACTGAACACCTATTCTGTCCCTCGTCAAACACGGCCATTCACAAGGGATGGATACATGAAATACATGAATACACCTCAATAAGAAATGGAACTGGTAATAATATTCAGTTTATTTACAGAGGCAGGGTGAGGGTGGGAGACAGGCTTTATTTCAGAGAGCCAAGCCTTCTATACGGAATTCACAATAACAATTTCTCCGAAAAAATACTGCCTGTCTGGTTCAAATAGGGAGAGAGAAAGAGAGAGAGAGACCAGGAGAATGAAAAGAGGAGAGGGAGGGGACAGTGCGCTATGAGGAAGCTGGCTGATCCTAGTCTGACCACAGGGTGGCAGTAGACACAGCAGGAAAAGAGGAGCAGGAACAATCCAATCATCATTTACATTTAGTCATTTAGCAAACGCTCTTATCCAGAGCGACTTACAGTAAGTAGCCTACAGGGAAATTCTCCCCGAGGCAAGTAGGGTGAAGTGCCTTGTCCAAGGACACAACGTCATTTGGCACAGCCGGGGAATCGAACCAGCAACCTTCAGATTACCAGCCCAATTCCCTAACCGCTCAGCCATCTGACCCCCTCATCAGGCAAGCTGACAGGCGAGCAGCAGGGCGCAAGTCCACAGAGGGTCAGAACGAGCCAGCATGTCAAACTGGGGATGAAGACATCCAGAGACATGACAGATTGCATGTTCTCAATATAGAGTGCAGCAGTGCGCACTCTGCAGCTGTAATGGCAACAACCCCAGCTCGCTGGCCTCCCTGGCCCCCCTGCCCCCCAGCTGCACAGCTACGTAGTCATATAGCCTCACAGCCCTGGAGCCATAGCTCCCTGCTATATTTAGCCTTGGGCCTTCCTTTAACGAATGCAGTGAGAATCTCTAATACATCTGTTTGAAGCCGAAGTCTGGGCTTGCAGAAGGGTCAAGCGGGCTGCAGTCATCCCTGTACGGAGTTCTGAGCTGGCCCTGTAACACTTAACATTGTTGGGCCACATATCTCATTATTAACGGCTAACGGGCAATGGGTGCTTTTAGTGGCTGAATACAATGGCATGCTTTCAATGGCAGCGTTCCCATAAGATGTTTATGCTATCATGACTATTTCTGGAGCAGCACTGGGAGGGTATGCATCATGTGGATGCTTACATAGATGAGCAGACTAACACGTCGCTGTACGCCTGACTGGACAGCTACTTCATGTACAGTAAGTGAGAGGTTACATGAACACGGGGCATATGAACACGTGTGTGCACGCGCAGACATCCACACAGTCGCATAGGGGGCACACAAACACACAGGATCCTTCCGTGTGCGTTGGGCCCCTGAGTGAGACGAGTCTCTCTGATGAGCTCTCCAAAGTCTGATTGGCGCATACGGCTCGCAGTGAATTCAAAAGGTCAGCCGGTGCACAGGCTCTTGTGTGCACGTGTCGGGGGTCTGTGCGAGTGTGTGTGCGCACTGTTGTGCAATTGTGGGTGAAATCATGTGTATATGGAACAGCATATCTGATGTCATAACAGAGCGCACACCACCAGTGTACTTACTGAAAGGAGGGGGGGCGCGAGTCGCCGATGCCCCCTGTTCTTTCCAGGGGAGGGGGCAGCTCTGGATGGCTCTCTGTACACTGGGACCCCCCATCGGAGTGGGAGCTCTCTGCCAGGACCAGCTGAGACAGAGAGAGAGAGAAAGAGAGAGAGAGAGAGAGAGAGAGAGAGAGAGAGAGAGAGACAGAGAGACAGAGAGACAGTCAGACACATAATCAACAAACGAAACAGGAACACGGTGCAGCAGAGCTACAAAAGCAAACCGATAGAGCCGCGCCACAGAGGAAGGCACACGAGACACAGTCGTCACAGGGACAGCCCAAAGTCAGAAAGCAAGAGGCACCCCAGGGATACGACCAGACCAGGCCACAGAGACGGGCGGGTCCCCAACAACAGCCCAGAGAGGAGGAGAGGACGGCCGCGGAGGGCCAGGACGGCCGTGGAGGGCCAGGGGACTGACTGGTGGCGATGCGTAAACAACTTGAGAAACAGAGGGATCGCGGCAGAGCACGCTGCTTTCACTCGGCTGAGTGTGAGCACAAAGGCTTATGTAAAATGCCCCATAGATACAGCTGCTCTGCTTTCATCTGCGGCAGGATAATGAGAGCTAAAGGAACACGCCGCAGGGACACCCTGGTAACAGCCAGACATGATTAAAGATTCAACCAAACACAAACAGCAGACACTCTCCCCACAATGTTTCCAACCGCAGTTCATAATTCAATACCTGTGTGTTTAAACTTCAATGGGCCCTACAAGAGGAGCTGGTGACGCATGGCGAAGTGCTTCCTTTCTGCTTCAGCGCCCATGTACACATGGCTGCGTGTGTTTCTGTACGTGCTGATATACAGTGCCCTTACATAACAGTGTGAAAATACCATCCCTCCCCGTACCACGGAGGTCTAAAATTCATGGGTGTGGTATGTGGAGCCTGTCACACTCATCAGTGTAACACTGCTCGGAGCCTTCTGCCTCTGTGGCCTGTCAAAATACATTACACCAACACATGTACCTTCTGCATGCCAGGCTGGTGATACACGGCTGTTCAAATCATCATAGACTCTTATGTGGATGATGTACAGTACACCGCGGTGCGATGTGTGGCTTTTAAAAAGCAGTCGTGGAGGGTCACGACTGGCTGCCGTTATGAAAGCGTGCCCGAGCTGAACACCTCCTCGCGGCCGGCCTCGCGCCTGTATAGTGCACTGAGTGGCTCAGCACTGAGCTGGAGCTGAAGAGTTCCTGTGCAGGGTTGTGGAGGCGTGATATCATGATCTCCAGCTGGATTGCATGTCCGTGGTGGAACGCTCCAGGTATCTTTAGATAGAGCTGAGCCAGCACGGCCAGGAGCCAGGGGGATGGGAGGGGGGGGGAGCCAGCGGAGAGGGGCCGTAGGATAGAGCGAGAGGGGGTAGGCTGGTGGCCAGGAGATGGGGGGGTTGGGACACAACATTCATCACAGTTACTCACCCAGGATACCACTCTCCCATTGAAGCAAGGCAGCTTGGCGTTGTCGTCGGAAATCTCCTCTTTGACAACCCTGCAGGACAGACAGACAGACAGCAGGGAAACCAAGTCAGTTTACAAAGTCGTTGCTCACTCACCACTTCTCCATTTAGCCGTGGTAAATATCATACAAGTGTAAGGGTCCACTGGAAAATAACAAGGCTAAATGCAATAGATATGTGCTACCCTGCCAGCAAAGCAGAGGTACACTGAGACAGACTCCTGTTCAGTAAGAACTTTCCAGTTTGACTTCATGGTTCTTAGTTGGCACCTTTGGTGTTGTTGAGACAGCCATTTTTATCCTCCATCGGTGGATTTACAGCCTCTAGTCAAAACGAGCACGCTAACATGATGGTGCTGCAGACCAAGTCAATGAAAGGACACACCTCCATGAATAGCTGTGAACATGCAGTCTAAATGCAAACCTATGTGTGTGTATCCGTGTGTTCAGCTTGCCTATAAAAAGCAGCCCTGCTTGATTTAACGGACTCGTGTTGCAATATGAACACACACACAATCAATCAGCATTAACAGAGCTCTCGTTTGATGGCCTCGACGCTCCTTATCACATCCCTCAGACGGGGACTGTGTTGTAGTGCTAATCTGGTGACGGGTCCGAGGACCGGATCTCTGACACAGATGATCCGGTTGAGAGAGTGTGTGCTGGTGTGAAAAGGGGACAGCAGCAAGACGAGGTGAGGAGTCTAGGAGTATTAATAGAGTGATGGAGTGAGTGAGCCTCCCTCTCTGTGTACGTCTCAGCCTGTAAATTCCCTACAAAAATACCACCCAGTTACCCTCTGACCCCGCAGGACACAGTTCAGCAGGAACCTGTCAGTAGTCCACACCTGCTAGGCTCTTGTCACATACATCAGGCAGAGGAAGCTTTCCACACTACTGTGTGTGTGTGTGTGTGTGTGTGTGTGTGTGTGTGTGTGTGTGTGTGTGTGTCTGTGTGTGTGTCTGTGTGTGTGTGTGTGTGTGTGTGTGTTTGTGTGTGTGTGTGTGTGTGTGTGCAATGTATGTCTGGGAAGAGGCAAACTGGCTACCTGTCTTGTTTTGTTACCAACTGTAGAAACTGAATGGGAATCGAATATGCCTTTTGTTTGCCGCTGGGGTTTGCAATCTGGACATGAAAGAGGAGAGAGAGAATGACAAAGAGAGAAAGATACAGAGAGAAACAGAGAGAGGAACATAGAACTTGAGGATGAGTAGAAAACTTTCAGAAGTTTGAACCTAGTGAGTCTCTGAAACTGCTGTTCCCTAGATTTACGGATTTTCCCTTCAGGCTTTGCCAGAGGTTCTTCCTCACATGACTGCCCAGGCTGTGTGTGTGTGTGTTGTTGCAGAGCTGCTGTGAAGAGGGAGTGGTGGACAGGCAGAGATAACAGTCTTGTAGTTGGAGCTGACTAGTGCTGAGAATGCTCTGGCCCACTCCACCTTACAGAGGAAGAACGGGGTGTGACTCGGGTTGCTGGTTGTTAGGTAGGAAGTGTTTGCATCCTCTCTCTCTAGTCACATGACCAACTGTAAGGTAACTTGTGAGGATGTGGGAGTGGTCAATACAAACAATTACAGGCCTTCGTTTCGAGACTGAGAGAAACTTATGTTTGGATTCAAAATGTCCTAAACCCAGTAATGTAAGACTCTTCATATTAATATATTCTAAATATTTTACCTATAAATGGTCAAGAATGTTGTTATTTTAACTCCAATAAGAATCATTGGCAACTGTCCTTCTCTGTTAAAAACATCAAGATCCAAAGGAATCCAAATTCACATCCAAGAAAAACACATGACGTCTTCAGAGCCCAGCTCAGCCTGATGCATCCACTCTTTTAAAGTTCAATCTGATGTGAGGGGCATTCATATTTGTTACACTCCCAGGTTCACAATTACACGCACAAACACACGGCCACACAGTGGCTGGGTCACTAGGTGACTTACACAGGGCAGCGTTTAAAGAGACATGTGTCTGGACTTCTGTCACAACCTTCCAGTCTTAAAGCTGGCAGCTTAAATGGGTCTTAACAGATTTGACCGGATAATGACACAAGATTTAGAGGGGGATTGCTGCATACTGTACTGGTGGGCCTCCGCACGGTAGGGATATGTGTGTAGCACAGGGGGATTACAACTGTTTATTTATGCTCTGAGACAGAGGAGAGCTAGTTAGAAGATGGTCCATTGACCACAGAGCAGGGGGCAGGACAGGGGAATGCAGCAGTTTGTGGTCCTGGGACTTCCCTCCCCTGAGGAGAAATGACTGACACAAAGAGGACCAAAATAATGATGACATAAGTCAATGACGAGGCATAGATGCAGAACGGTCATTCCTAGCCACTTGCTTTGTCCATTCCTTGAAAATCTCAGGTACAGAAGATGATGACAGTTTTAATACCGGTTATTGTGTCACACCCCATATACTGGAGAGGCGAGGCAGAGTGGAGCAGTTTCACTACTGCAAACACACAACCAAATGAAGATCCGTTATCCTTCAATAGCAGAATCATTTATCCTCCTTCTCTAATACAAACGACACGGATCATACATAGCTCTTTTCAGGCTTCCACTTCATCTCTGTGAACTTCAAAAGAAGAAACAGCTGCCATTTGAGGAAACCTAAAAGCTATCAAAAAGACCAGCCTTTTGCAATCTACAGAAAAAGGAGTGGAATCCAATGACCAAATCCATTTTTTTCTCTTCAGTGTTACTACAAGAGAATTTTCTTTCTTTTTTTCCGTGCCCAACAATGTCACCTCTCCTCTAAAGGCAATCTAATAGTGTGATGTAAAACATAACAACCCCCGTTTATATCCTTTCCTTCACTACATGAATGGCAATCATCAAATTGTATTACAGGCTATAATGCTACAAACCAGCCACAAATCTAATGAGCCAGAGAGTGGGCAAACAGTACATAAAACATGATTTGTGGTTTACCTTTAAACATCATCAGCCCTAATCTACTGTTGAAACCGAATAAGGAGGGAACAGCTCTCTCTCTTTCACAACAGGAGGTCTACTATAGAAGGCCTTGCTCTGACTGTTGATTTACATATCAAACACCGTCTGTAACTGCAAGCGATTTAATGCTTTTCCTCTGTGTGGAGGAGTCTTATTCCTCCCTGGCTAATTCTCCATCCGCCATGCTGTCTGTGTCTGTGCAGTATGATATGACAGCCATGGCTACCTCAAAGACCGGCTGTCCTCTGTCTCTCTTTGTTTAGTTCCCCTCCAAACTGAGCCCATAGAATTAACTGGTTTAATTATCTGACTGGGAAGCCTAATTATCTTCCTTCCTGAGACTTACAGATATGTAACAAAAATAAATCAAACCTACCAACAGCAGTGACCCTGTTCATCTGCACAACGAATTAACATAAACCAGCCAATTCGTAGACTTCATGACAGCCTCCCAGCTGTTTTTTTTTGCACACCCATTGACCAACATGCCGATAATGCAAATACACCATGAGGCCATGGCTCTGTGTTCTGGACCACAAACATAGATGCTGTGTTTGTTTCAATAATGTTCCTGTGGATCACCTGACGCCCTGATAGCAGCACAGCCCTGGTCCGTGCCAGAGGGACACAGAGGAGACAGGCACTGCTAAGGACACCACACAGCACAATGCACACTCAGTCCTACTGAGGAAACCTTGTTCTCTCTCCTACACAAGGTCAGAGGGAATGTGTCAGACGCAGACACACACACATGCCTGCGGAGACACACACACACACACACACAGGCTCCTGCCTGATTCCTTGTATCTGTGTTGCCATTCCATGCTGAAATCGGAGGCTGTGCTATACAGAGAAAAGACCTGAAAGGAAGCTACATAAAGGTAGCGAGTCTGGCCATTAACAAATCTGGTCTTATCAACAATTAAGAATAATTATGAACTCAAACTAAAAGAGGGAAGTATTCAAAACATTGAAAAAAAGTTGAGTCTAACTTAGTTGCATTGGTGCCAGGTGTAGCCTACTGGCTTGGTCTTTGCATGTGAGACATGATACAAGTTGACTTCTGGCCCAAAACCATTAGAGATGTCTGTTGATGTGTGGGTGGAGCAAGGAGACAGACAGGCCAACCTTCCTTGGGTCAAACACACTATTAACATGACCATGACTGTATTGCCATCTCTGTAGTCTGTACTGGCTGATTAAGAGAGTGAAAAATTGCATCCATGATGAGCCCATAATAACAAACACAAGCCAACAACATAACGATTAATTTTGATTTCAATTTGTCCAAAGGGAATCTATAGATCTATTGAATAAACATAAAACCTCTGACCAGATAGTCTAGACTAGACTATATTCTCCCACTGTCCACTCACGGGACAAAAGAGAAGCTGTGAAATCGATGACGTTCGTAAACAGTAGCCATATCATTCATCAAGTTACATACAAAACCAATTCCGGATATTGGACAGTTATTTATTTTAGTCCGACAAAATGTCATTATCTAGAAACGATCGTCATTCTGACAGCCCTATGCAGGCCGTCAAGCCACGGTGTTCGCTTTTATATGGGAGTGCTCGTCTTGCGGGCAGCCATGTTTCTGCTCGGGGTATTTCAGCTGATTCGAGGCCTGCAGTCGCAGGACTAAACGTCAACATAAATGACAGTAGCCTACCCCAGCTACGGACAAGCGGGTTATGTCTTTGTTCTTATAAATGAAACGCCATTGTGGTAACATTGTAACTACATAACATATATTGAATGTTAGATATCAGATCTACCTTTGAGTGTGTATATGTGTGGGTGTGTGTTACTGAAAATGTGCGCGCGCGTGCGTGTGGACACGAGAGGGATGCATGCTCCCCTACTGTGAAAATGCAATCCAATTGGGTATCAAGCGTATTGGACAGGATTATTGTACTATCCTATTAAAATACAACCTCTACGGTAAAGTTTGCGTTATGCAGCCTAGGCTAAATGTATGCCTAAAACTAAAGCGACGCCGTGACTTTCTTTAAATGCATAGTCCAGTTCTTTACATGTTAAAATAAGGTTACGTTTTCTCCTGAATACAAATAATCTCTTTATTCCCCTTCCATTAATAGATGCGGTAGGGACTCCTGCAGTACACAAAGGCACCCTGAAAACCTGTCTGGCAATTATCAGTTGCACATCGATTTAGAACTTGCAAGATCCACCGCAAACATATGTTGATATTTTTACATGACATGAACTAATGCCAGAGGCTACACGTTTGGCATTAGTGTATTTAAAAGGATATCAAGCAATGTTAATGTCTGCTACAGGAGAGAATGGTGATGGGATGTTTATGTCACAGTCCGAACTTCAAAGGATTCAGCTACAGTACCCCAATGCGCATTGGATACAATGAACAGGTGCAAAGCATGGAATCAGACATGGCACACTTTGGCGTCATGTTACAATATCGCAACCTTTTTTGTCAAATCAAGGCATGCTTGTACCAGTAAGGTTAACCACAAAAGGGTTAGGCAACATATATCCCAGCAATAACAACAGAAGTAGAAAATGCATCCGTGTCGCCACTTACCCAAAATCCTGGTCCATGGATTTAAAGAAGAATTTGTAGCTATTGACTGGACGATTGTTGAGCACATTTTTGAAATCTGCTAAAGTGACTTTTTCAGGAGAAACGGATAGTTTAACTAAATAAGGAGTCTCCTCCTCATCAATATGGTATATTATTTTTGTTTCCGCCATGAGACTAAGGGTTGGACAATCATTGACACGGGAAAGGAACGAGCATAATAAATAGGTTATTAACTATCTACGAAATGAGGTTAAAGCTACCGTGACAACATTAATAAACATAACTGTATACTTCACGTTGTAAAATAAATAGCCTGGCATTAGACAAAATAAGCGAAAATCCAGACATAATCGCGTTGTAAGTGACTGTATTCCTGCTTCAATGTGTCTCGGTACGGTGGCTCTCTCGGCACTAAAACAGGAAGGGACGGTCCACATCCTTGCGATAGAGTTTGGAATACTGTATTTTCCATTTTCCCTAATTTGTCGGACAGTGCTGTCATCTAGTGGCGTATTTGGGTTATAGAGCTTGTGTTCGGTTAATTGTGTGACAGTGATGTGCCATGAGAAGGGTTTGCGATAAAGTACATCTGCTTGAGCACTATAACAGTTGACTACGTTTTTCGGCAAAAAAAATAATACACGCTTGACCTACATGTTGAACAGAGTACATTCAATAAACAGAACATTTAACCTCTCTTTTGTCTTTCTCAAAAAAATTGAAATAACATTCTAGACCCATTGACGACAGTAGGTGGTGGTCTTGTACAGACTGTACTTCGTACTTCTTGATGCAGAAAACCTAGAAGCCACTAGTCAGTGGAAAGCAATAGAACTACTATATAGGCTATGCCTAAATTAAAGACCACTTTAAAATTACTTGGGTATCAGCATAATATAGATGTGGCTCGGTATTCATCTAGAAACATTAAAACATTGTCAAAAGATCACAATAGCAAATTCAGTCTTTTAGAGGCATATGTGTGCTGAGCACCATGGAACTCTTAGCAACATAGGCTATTAATATTACAAACAAGTTACCATAGGCTAAAGTAAAACACACACAATGATGAATCGATTCCTTACAAGGCTTTATTTCCTGAGTTTAGTCAGCCTTTATACATGGTCCATGATCTTAACTCATTAATCAATTATAGTGAAGGCCAATTGTTCATTACAGCAAGGTTTGTGCAAAATTTAAATGAGAAAATATTTCAATAAACATAGTGAATGAGTTTTGAGCTTGATATATCTGATTCAACGCTAAAAAGGAAGCCATACAGTAATAGAAAAGGTAGTCATACAGTGATCAAATTGTTGTACTGCATACAAGGGTAAGGTAGTGTCCCAGTAGAGTACATTATTTATGTTGACAGAAAATACCTGATCGACAGAATTATTACAAAACTTTCACGGATTAACAGATCTTGGGAAAAAAATCTAAAAGAAATCCCATAAATTCTTAGCCATGTTGAAATAACAGCAGATCAGAATACAAATACAGAGATCAAATTATATAAAAAAAAGAAAAAAAAGAAACTTGATAGAAAAGTGATAGTACATCATCACAGAGACATCATCTCTTCTGTCATCGTCAACATTTCTTCTTCGGTTAAATCACTCTTCCCCTTCCTTAATCTGCCCTGGACCGGCCAGTGGCAACTTACCTCCACACTCACTTCCACAACTTCTCATCCATGTCTTTAAAATCAGGAGACACACACAGAGAAGGGACATTTGGAGAGGGAGGGAGAGAAAGTAAGAGATACATAATTGTATATGTTGGAGAGTAAAAATAGTTTTTTTGTAATTAATTTTGCTGTAAGGAGATTCATATTCATAATTTTCCATACTGCCACATAGACTCACCTTTGTTGCAGTCTTTGGAAATTTGGTCTCTCTCCTTCAGTAAATTGTTTTTGTAATCTATGCAGATAGAGAGCCCACAAGGTTAAAAGGGTAGCATCATTATATGATCTGATGTAGCTGTGCCCATGAGCCTGCTATTCGACTCCTGCAGCCTGTGTGTGAGGCTAAAGCCGGCAGCAGCCGGTGTGCTCACCTGAATTCAGAGGCTCCTGATTGCAAGTCTTCTGTTCGGCAGTGTCCAATGATATGTCACCTCCACTGGTCATCTGACCCCTGTTCAACAGTAAGAGTGGGAGATAATGACTGGTTGAGTCAGAGGTCAGATCCGACGTCTAGTGAATGATGCCTGCGTAGTGGTGATGAGTGAGGTGAGGAAATAATGATACGAAATAGATGAGTTCTTACCGTTCAGACCTGCGCAGGTCATACTCCAGCCCTTGAATAACACGAAGAACACACACACGCAGAACATTAACACACAGAGATGCGTGTACGTCGAATAATATATTCTGTTGATTATAATATGGAATGGAGGATATATCTTCAAGAGAGGCTAGAACATAACTGAGAGGAGACAATGGACACTCACACACAGTACCTCTCTTTCTGCGTCGTCGAGTGAGCACGATCACAGCTGTGACGATAAAGGCCAGGAGTAAGAAGGTTGCCAGGATGTAGCCCAGCTGCTGGAGGAAATGACCTCGGGGCTCAGGGAGGATGACGTTGACCACCCGAGGTCTCGCCACCTCTTCATGACCTGGATGTTGAGAAAACACAAGGACATCATTGGTCCAGTACCACTCTATCTATCTATATCTACAGAATGTAACTGTACACAGATTCGTTTGTCATGCTTAGATATACAAACAAATTGACATGCCATTTAAAGGAATGATTGACATTAAAGCACAGATTATTAACATTAATCCAAATGTGCTCCCCCTAGTGGCTTGAGCTGCCTGTCTTTTGTTCTCAGAGAGAGAAAAGGAGGAGGGAGGAGTAAGAGTTAAATGTCCAAAAGCTCCACATTGGTAATGACTTCCAGACCTGATGTCATGCAGCTGCTATTTTTTCTCCACACAGAAAAATACAGACTGACCAAGAAGAGAGGGAGAGAAAGAAGGAGGGGAATGGGTAGACATTCTGTTGTGTGGTTAGACAGTAAGTCTGAAAAAAAGGTTTTCCACTTATTTACTTCTCATAAACACAGAAAAGCAGATTTTTCCACCCCTGACAACCTCTCCGTCGCTTTACCAGTCAGACTGACCTGTCTAAACAGTCCACACAGGCAGACACATATGGCGTCTGGCAGCTCGATTAGGAACAAAACTCTGTAATTAACATCAACAACAACATCAACAGACAGGGGGAAGAGAAAGGGACACATTGTAAAAGTAAGAACTAGCAATTACAAATTATCTCAATTTCTGCT
The DNA here is from genome assembly GCF_963692335.1 of Osmerus eperlanus. Classification (NCBI taxonomy): domain Eukaryota; kingdom Metazoa; phylum Chordata; class Actinopteri; order Osmeriformes; family Osmeridae; genus Osmerus; species Osmerus eperlanus. The sequence goes on from NC_085021.1 coordinate 14,858,959, forward strand.
TAGTTATTTCATCAGCACCTCCTTCCCCTTTGGCAATACACAGCATTCTGCCACTGGTCGGGACTTGTTCCAACCTCCATACAGTAATAGTTACCTATACCTATCAATCAACACAGAACAACAGTACTGAGGCCTCAATATGTGGTTAACACATGTTTAGCACACTGAAGAGCCAATGAAGGGCAGGGCAGAGAATAAATGATTGTCATTATCTCCCTTGGTGGATGGCTGTTTTAGGTTAGCTTGTGAATCCTGAGGAAACTTCCTCACAGTGGGCCGAGTGCTTGCTGTCTAAACGACATACCTTCAGAGCCCAGACTCTGCAGTATGAGATAACAGTGCTAACCTGCATAATGTTCAAACTACAGCAAGGGATCACCTTCGAAACAGATAAAACATTCTCTGACCTTGTAAAAACCACCAGCTGAATTGAACAAGTTGACTTCAGCATAAGTCATTAGTGGACAGATTAGTGATTATCACCTGTCAATGTTGGCTATACTTAATATGCATGAAACTGCAATGTCACGTTCAAGGTCACCATCTCTGGAGAACAATTAGAGACAGCCCAGTTCTACTGCTCCCTCAGCTGGTGCCTATTTCCATTTTCCTGACAGATCAGACAGCAACATCCATGTTAATCGCTGTCTGACACGTGCTGTGCAGAGGTTACACTGTGTGGTTCTAGTGGGGTTGGAAGGGATTCATTAGCAAGTCAATGAGCTGTCAGTGGGCATCTTCATTTACTCCAGGAGGATGACTGTTTTTAATAGGTTGATGCGGATGACATTTTCAGGCAGTCTTGCGGTCACTCAGGAATGCTATGGACTTGCCGTAAATTATTACAGTGTAACAGTACCAATCTTTAAGGATTTCTGTAATTAAACCTGATTGTCAAGGGCTGTAGGCAGAGATAATACCTGGTTGGGTTTACCAGTTAAAAGTAGACCAGGGATAGGAGGTAAGCTAAGTAGCAAAGATTGAACCAGATAACTGAGGCTGGACTGATCAACGTGGATATCTGTGCACAGCACACAAGGCTATAAAACGGGGCTGCGCTCCTTTAAAAGGGAGAAGGAGGTTGTAACGGGAACACATTTGGCAGGCCCCTCACCCCTGCTGCTCTCTTTCATGTCTCAGCTGGCCCAGATGCTGAGCAGATGTAGCAAACTTCCTCTGACTGCTGATAAACAAGCCTAGACCAGAGAGGCACCAGCAGAAGCTAAAGAGTGTGGGGAAAGACAGTTACATACACACAGTCGACACACACTGATGGATAATATCATGGAAAAAATAGGGACACGAGGTGGAGACACTAAAATATCCCAGTTGTATTCCGCCACACTCTCCCTAAACTTTCTTAACAGCACCAGTCACCGCAGAGAAAATGGCTCCTATAAACTAAATTGCTCAATGACGGAAAATGAAAACACTCCAAAGAAAATGAGACCACTACCATTCAGGCCAATTAATGACAATTCAGGCAGTACAGAGCAGTCATGCACCAAAACACACTTTGCTTTTTTTCACACACCAATCTATAAATTCCTCTTACATCACTGTGTGCCTGAATGTGATCCATTACTAAAAACAATTCTCCTTTCTATCACTTTCTCCATCTGTTTTCTCAATTCCATCGTTTTACCACTATTCCATTCCCTCTTTTATCTTCTCCCTTCTCTCTGTGCCGGGAAAGGACAGCAGAAAGGTTGGAGGAGAAATCTGGCAACAAGAAGCTCTGACTTAAAAGACCAAATATGCACATAAATATGACCCATAAAAACAAGTCGGAACAGCCCAGAACAGTGTTCTCACAGTACACAATCACTCTGCTTTCCCAATTCATACAGCTGTAGAGGCAGGAAGGTCAAAGAACAAAAAGAGAGACACTGGTTCATAAAGACACAACAACACTGCAATCCTAGGAACATCCTATAGTATAAATGAAGCATTACTGGTTGCTTGAACGTGTTGTGAGGAGTCTCATACCCTTATTGCCAGGCTCATTGTTGGGGAGTGCATGGGGGGGCGTGGTGATGACAGGTGGCAGTATGGTGGGCAGAGGCGGCCCCACATTCAACCTGAAGATGCGTCTCTCGTGCAGGCCACAGTAGTGGTGGTGTAGGTGGCAGGAGTACAGGCCTTTATCAACAGGCAGCAGGTCAGAGATGGTCAGGGAGAAGTCCCCCACGGAGAAGGCGTCTTCCGCCACACTCATCTTGTTCCGGGGGAACAGCGCTCCATACTCGCGCTTCTCCCCAGAGGCGTAGAGGTCCACCAGGCGGTCTGCCCCGTCAGGACGCACCCCTGGGGGCTGGAAATCCCAGTGTGCCACCTGCTGTTGGTCTTCCTGGAGCCCCTCCCTCCATAGTGGGCGCCGGTTGACACAAGGCAGCACCACCGAGTTGCCAACCAGCACCACAAACACTGTCTTCTCTCCGTCCCAAAAGCGCTTCTCCTTACGGGCTGAAACAAAACACGTAAAATAGATAGGTCAAATAACTTCTATAGACTACTTTCTGGTACTAATAGTTCCTTTTCTCATACTTGGGTCCTAAATCCATGTGGCTCACCTGATTTGGTAACGTTGAGCTGTATTTGAATAGACTGGTGGATCTGACAGTAGTGATGATGCAGGTTACATGTATAAACACCTCGATCAGTTGTTCCCACATCTAGAGGAGCCAAAGATTAGTTAATAGACATTCACAGAACATCTTCCATAAACCTAACGGGTCCCAAAAAAGGTTAGAGAGGGAACATGGAGGGGTGTCTCACTGTTAATGATCAGGGAGAAGTTCCCATCACTGAAGGCTGACTTGGGGATGGTTATGCGGCCTTTGTTGAAACCGTTGTAGACCCTCTCGTTGGCACCGGGGGACATGTCCAGGATCCGCTCCACAGAGTACTCTGGTGTTGTGCGAACCAGGTCCCAGTGGACCACCCTTTGGCGGTCCTTGAGGCGGTCACGGGTCCAGATCATGCGAGGGCTGTGGCAAGGCAGGACGGCCTGGGAGCCTGCCGGCATGGTCAGGTTCTTGGTCTCCACCACCACCCCCAGCCTGCTGTTGCTGCTCTGGGCCCAAGCTGTTCCAACACACACACACACAGCTTTCCAGAGTGTACATGACAGAAGGCGGAGACTCACTGTCAGGATTTATTTTGTAAATGTACACCGCAGTAAGAAATATTTGGACTTACCACAGGCTAAGAGGCAGACCCCCAAAACTGAAATGTAAACAATCAGAAATAAATGTTCTCCTTATCTTATTTCATAGTAGTGACTGCAGCAATTACCAATACAGTATATTCATATAGATATACCTTTACAATATTTTATAATACGGTGCCAGAGAAAACAACAACAAAGACAACTATTGAAGGGAAACATTGATTAATCAGTGTGTACACACAAAATCAGGACTGGATTATGTGATAGGCTACTAAAGAATTTCATTATTTCTGCTGCCTTCAGACTAGAGAATGTCCTCCAGCAATTTCTAACTCAGATCTTTCCTGAGTGCTATTCCGTCTGCTGTTTACCTAAGCGCCAGTGGAGAGGCATACAGCCCAGTCACAAAGAGCCTCTATTCATCCCCCGCTCTCCTCTGTCAGATCCCTGGTCCTGACCTGGGGAGCACACAGTCTGTAGCACTGGAGCCACTGTCACAGACGAGCACCATAGAAGGACTGGTGCAATTGTGTTCTCTCTTTTAGCACATTAATAAACAGAGACCAGATATCTCCTTTCAGTTTCAATAAATAAAGTATGTGTGGTCAGTGTGGTGGGGTGGTGTGTTGAAGGTATTAAAGCAAAGCCGTGTGTTTAAATTATAATTTGGTCATGCTATGTATCCATATCCAACTCACGAGTCAGTGATATATCGCCTCATCTGCCATTCCAAAATCCTCAAATCAATTTTCACATGAATGAATAACAACAATGCTATTAACAAACTGTATGCTGAATGGCACTTCCCAAATAAAAAATGCTTTATGAAATTACATTTGAATCTGACGAAGAAGTCACAACCATATACAACTAACTGTGCTGGAAGACTTGAAATGGATTGAGGGCAGCAAGAACATGAACAAAGTCTCAAAGCATTTAATCTCAAAGCAACCTGTCTTTTCTGCAGACTCAGGAAGCTTACTTAACAACATGTTAGTTAATTACCAGATGTAATCACTGTCATCATCAAAGTGACTAGAATTTCAGGCCAAATCAAATATTTTATTTTTGTAACAAAAAACATGTTCTAGACATTTTCTGTTTCTGATGTTGAGAATGTTGTTCTCAACAGACTCTATCAAACCCTGTCAAGATAACGATTCAGACAAACACACATGGAGACATTGAGGGAAACGCTTAACTCTGGGGGCATTTCATGAGCTTTGTTGATGTGGATGGAATCAGTCCAGATGAGGATCTGCACACAAACTCTTAAGTTGCATTTACTGAGTACCTAGTCTCCTGATTTCACCTGTTGCCCCGTGGTGGCTGTTTGAGAGGAAAGCAGGTCACTCTCCCTTCCATTGGTTGTTAAGTAAGAGAGTATTAGTAAAATGTATAAGAAACAACAAAAAGAGAAAAATGCTACTTTACTTTTAGTGCTCATTAAGTCATTAGTAGCTGCATTAGGCTAACCAGCAAAATTACAGTCCTCAGTGACTTGGTATTCCCCCTCCACATTAGCCTGAGTCTAAGCAGTACGACGATGAAACACTCATTACTGACACATAATGACTGGCTACAAGGATTGTGCTGACTCCCCAACTCTGACCGCAGTTAACTCAAAACACATTCAGTGCAAGACAAACACTGGGAGATATTATGCCCATAGTTTTACGGTTTCTTTTCAGCAAACAAACTGTTCACATTACATACAATGCAGGCCCTATATGTGGGTCAAATGGTAGCTATCTCAGCACCTTAAAAAAGTTTACAAATTCATTAAAAGGCCACATGTTGCTGTCTTATACTATTGCAGTTTGCTGTATGATTCCTTCATTTTTAAGAGCCTTCGTTAGATCAGGGTAAGAAGAAACAGATTATTTAAAAATGTGTATTTATGTTGACTTACTTTGAGGTAGAGGAGGCATGTCTTTTGTCAGTCCTTTAACCAGTTGGATTCCAAAAACTAACTAAATACAATGGGAATGCACTTCCACCGTTGCATAAACATCAAGGAATAGAGACCGACTACCTAAGTAAGTTCGTTTGCTAAAGCCAACTAAAAGAGATTCATCTACAGTGGATAGACCGACGGTATGCCCCGCCTCCGCTTGTCTGAAATACTACACTTGTCGGGCATGCATCCCGTTCAATGAGATGAATGGGATTTTTTTCTAAATTAGCCTGTGCTAAGGTTGGGCCGCATGCGTTTTAGGAATATTTTTGGTTTAAAAACACCAAATCATGAACAGAATGATACTCAAGACAGGGTAAGAAGACTAATGTTCACCTCCATTTGCACATTGCGATGAAAACGTCCGCCATCCTTGCGCTAGAAAAGCGGCTACATTTGAACAGGTAGCCTACAGGACGCGGCCACTGTTAACGAATCTCAACAACAATATATGGGCTACGACAAATGTACAATATTTTGCACGCAAATAATGACATCAGGCCAATGACTTGTACATTTCACACATATCTTTATTGACTGTTTATACCTGGGCACAGCGAGTGCAGAGGTAGGTTAAAGTGTACACCGATGACTCAAACCAGAAGAGCACCAGGTACTGTGGTATTGAGTAATATGAACCAGTATTGTGTGACTGGGGTGTGTAAGTCTGCTTTGGGACAGATATGTAAAACCTTGCTTGCGGGTTTAAATCAGGTTTTCAGTCATTTTTATTTCCTTGTTGTTTAATGAAGATCTTAGGTGTGGTCCATCCTTCTGGAGCCTTCTTTAGTCCAGCTCGAGTCCATATCCTCTCCAGATCCTTTTCAAAGCGCTTCTATAAACAAACACAGTTACAGTGAATCAGTAGTTCAGGTAAACATCCCTATGGGAACACTAGCCTCTTTGATTTCCCTCAATTATAATAGTAATGCTGATTAACTATTCCACATATGTTGGAGAAAGCAAAGTAGTAGCAAAGCTTTAGTTGAGTCATGTATGATCAAAATAAAACAAACCTAAATGAGTCTTTAGCTTATTAATTAAAAACAACATAACATCCTTTCTCTGTGCCAGAAAGATAACTCACCTGCTTCCTTTTCCTCCGGCCATGCAGCACTCTCCTCCTTAGGAACTTTGTACGTTTCAGCAGCTTCTTGTATTTGTGACGGTTCATTTTACGCCGTCGGATCTCCAGAACATTTTTACAGTTTAGAGGAGTTGAGTTCTCCCCATTATCCAGAAAAGGAACTGTCAAGGGAGGGAGTACTTTGGTCTCCCCCGTTAGCTCCCCATCTTCCAGGGTCTGGGGAGCTTCAATCAGGGGAGGAAGACAGTACCGCAGGGAGAGCCAGCTTTCAAGAGGGCTCACAGACATTTTACGAGGCACAAGTGCCTCTTCCAGTTCTGGCTCAAGCTGGACCCATCGCGGAGGCTGTGTGTTGTCTGCTGCAGTTGAGTAGTTTCTGAGTTTACCATTTAAGAAGGGGCAGCAGGCAGCAAGGACAGGAACAGATCCACTATGTAGTTGTCCTTGTACCTGAAGTGTGCCTGGATATTAGGAAGTAATATAATGCTGACATGAGGATACAAATTAACATTGACAAGCAAACAAACATCTCATGTAGTCAACTTACCAGACACTCGGCATAGGAGACTGAGGCGAGGGACTACCCTTGACATTAACATTGTCCACTGTTATCCTTTGACGTCATCAGGAATATATATGTAGGCTTCGTTTCCTAGACAGAAGGGAAATGTTAAACAGCAGAAACAAACATGCTACCTTTTTAGTTTTAGCAATCCAAACAGTCCAAAAAATGTAAGCGACTGAGATGCCAATGCCGGGTCTATCAAACGTTAAAAGTTACTGTTAGCTTCATTGCTAATTCGAGCGAACTGGCTATGCACTTCGATTAACGAACTAGAGTCTCACCCTGCAAATAATGGTGGGGAATATATTCTGAATATCCACATATATATGTGCCGCTATGTCAATTAATTATATACGTAATTTACTGTCTGATTATGTATTTTCTCTATTTTATTTTATATCGCCTGCTTACCCAGCCGGTGTAAACCAAAAAAGCTTTCGCCACCTCCAATGTGACTTCCAATTATTACATCCGGTTCCTACAGGATACGTGTTCCCTCAGCTTCCGGCTTCAAACTGTAGGTACTTGGTTCCTTGTTAGTATTTCGCTTTAAGAATATAATTATTTATATATTCTTTTAAAAAGCCTTTCAGGCCAAGCCAATTATATAATCATAACGGCATCCCAACGTTAAAAATGAAGCTCAATTACAATGCCAAAGGGAAGAGGGATCTTTGTATCAAAGCAAAACAAATATTTTACGTTAGCTACGAATATGCACTATTCCGGTAGCGTGAATGTACGAGTAGAAGCCTAGTTAGTGTGCAATGCCAGGGTTTCAATTCTCATTCAAAGAGCACTCAGAGAAATTATGAATGAGTGGAACTGAACACGTCTGACTTAGCTCATGTACTTTATTTAATTTTCACACGGTTATTTACAAACAGGGAGAACCATATTGTACACAGGATCATCTTTGACAGGAATTCACTACTTTATCAACAAACAAAAACACAAATACAATCATTTGTGTGGATCACACTGAAGCAGTGGTCACAAATACAGTAACCTATCCTGATGCTGCATGACATTGTGCTTTGCTCTCCTTTTGACGATGAAAAACGACCACATAAGCACATTTACTCACAGTAACAATATGCAAGTCTACATTTACACCACTGGAGGGCACTAGAATACCAAGACACCAGTGTAATCTTTTTTTATCATTCCGAAATCAAATAAATACATAACATACTACATATCAGGCATTGGGATTACCGGTACATTGTTGAAAATTAAATATAGCCTACTGTCAGTCTCAGCTTTATATCACATAGGATAGTATCTATTTTATATTTTTCCAACTCATTAATATTAGATGGTTTTCTGGTCAATATGGTACAGTACAGTTATATAAGCAGAGAAAGGCTCTCCACTTTTAGAATGTTCTACTTTCAGAGACTTAGTTGGTGGCATTAAATAATTTATTCGTAGGACATTCCTTAATTGGTTACCATTTGAGCATTGAAAAAAATAAATACAGTACACAGCAGGTCTATACAGTTGTGTTGTTTACCTGACACATGTTGTGTATCTAATAAACAAAAACGTATAATTTCCAAAGTGACTTCCAAATTTTGCGTATAAAGCAGATTTGAGCCCAAAGGTAAAGGATGACATAGATAATATCAGAAAGGCAATTCTATAAACATTTCAGATGGATATACACAATTTGTTCTCCCTTTAACTCTTTGTTTGTCATCTCATAATGCAACTTAGGTCACTTTTTATTGCAATGCAAACTTTTAACTGAGACAATTATGCAAGTATTTTTCTTTAAAAACGTTCAAAATGTATTTAGAAAGGTAAGGGCACCATTGATAAAATAAACCACACACTTGGATAATTTGGCAAAGTTCAATTCAGTTCAGTATATGAATAGAAAGTATCTTGTAATTATCTGTATTTAATTCCAATCTGACACGTTGTATGCTGACCTTCTACGGTCTACAGACTTCAGATATTACACATACTGAGTACCTACTGTATCACTGACTCTGGCCATCTCTCTCATGGACATACTGTAGAAGCCAACTTTGAATCAGATTCACAAGTGGAGTTTAACAGGCACAACACACCCCAAATAAATGAAAACACAAATTACAACACAATGACAACAGTGTACAGCTGATTCAACCTGGGAGACAGTCACTATTGATCAATTTGATTGGTTAATTGGATGTGTAAAGAAACATTGTGCATTGATGTGTTTTCCAGACATAGCATGCTTGAAATGTACAAAATACCCCGAACACAGTAGAAGTGCAAAGCTATACCTGCATTTAGCTCACAACGATCTAATAGTTGGAAAGTGCAAAGCTGTTTCAGAGAATGGCTCATAATAATAAAATTGTACATTATCAGTAAGAATCAAGTACTCAAAACTATGCGGATCAATTCCCATTCAATCAGAAACCACCATCCCATTACTGCTAAAAGACCATGCTAGTAAAAAGTAAAGATACAACCAATTTAGAATGGTTTATTAAAATTAATATTCCAGTTTTAAGGCTATGTCATTGCATTCATTCATGTATCCCCGCTTAAGTTAGAGTATGAGGTTTGGCATTTACTAAAAACAAAGACTCAGGTCTAGTGTATGAGGAGAGAGGATCCAGTCCTTAGCTGAGAATGTTTTGATGTAGAGTTCTACACAGATATTTGATGAACCAAATGCTAATAGACAAACTACAATCACTTAACTCTGAAAATCACTGACATTTTAAACAGCATTCAACAACTAAGAATTAAAAGAGACTTTTAATAAAAAATCTCACATCTGGTTTTGGATATTTGGTTTTAGACATTAGAGATGTCAATTGAGCAAAATGGTGTTGAACTGCAATACAGACCTTTCCACACAGCCGCAGTGTCATGACATCCAGATGTTAACACAGACCAATCTCTGATTGAGTTCACTGTCTTTGACATGTGTGATCTGTGCAAATCTATAGTAGGCCTTAACTGAACCAAAAGCAACATTTTGGCAAACATAGTTATTTCACTTCATGAACAAAACTTTGCTTTGGAAACACAGGTTGGATAGAACAGATAAAACCAGGCATTAGATATGTGAAGAGGTGAGTGAACTGAAAGAAACAGCACTGTGCAAAAGTGGGCCCCTCTGTGTGGTCTCCAGGTACGGCCCCAAGGCTTCTGGGTACGGGCGCTCCAGCTTCACTGACCAGCAGACTTGCCAGACTCCGCCTCCTCGTCCTCCTCGTCCTCCTCGTCCTCCTCGTCATTGGTCTCAGCGAAAGCCCTCGCTCGTCTTAACTCCCGGAGGTGTTGTGTTTTATGGGAATGCTGGAAACAAAACAGACATTTGCTACAGGTAGACACAGCTAAATAAGAGGTGGTATACAGATCATCTGATTGGATACTTCTCAATCTTTTTTCTGTCATAGTTTAAATAAGTCTGCGTTGTGGTTATACTTTAAAACAGATATACAGGTTGGCCTTTGTCTTACATTTTGGTAATCTCTATCTAACCATTACTGCCCCCTAGTGGTGAAAAAGCCTTTATACAAGAAAGAGAAGGCTAACCTGTAGATGAACATCCAGGACACAACCAGGTGGGGCTAACAATTCTGAACACAAAGATGCACAGAGAGCAAGTGGAAGGTAAAGAACATTTACCACAGCACACACAAGAGCAAAGACAGCACCGTACACCACAGCGACTGACATTACAGTACACTGTTATAGTACAACCAATGCAAATACTTCCATGCATTCATGGTACATGCCAGGATAAAAGTGTTGCGTTACGACAACAAGGGTTATAGAGAAGGAAAAGACATAGATATTGTTGACTGGAGGTCGTGCAAGGTAAGAGCTGGCGTTTGAACAGGAAGGGGTTCAGTCGAAGACCAGAAGAGTTATAAAGGGCTGCCAACTTTTCCAAAAAACCTTGGCATGAGATTTGGTAGCACCCCACCCCCCACCCAACCTCCCCCCCCACCCCGAGGCGAGCTTTCACAAGCTTCACTGGCAAGTTTACACGGCTGTTTGCACGTCAATGATGCTTCACTCCGTTAACCTGAGTTAACGCCTAGTCCGTTACTGTTTACAACGTTAGCTTGGCTACTTGTTTGGCATTGCCTTTTCAGCGTGAGATATACAATGTGTGGCGTGAGAGTGTGAGAAATGGTTGAAATGTGTGTGTCACACGGCGAAACCGTGAGAGTTGCCAGCCCTGAGTTATGGTCTTACCGATGAGGAGTCATGGTCCTGTGGCCGTTCCAGCTTGATCCGTATCTCTGTTCCTTTCCCTCCATCATGCTTTCCAGGTCCTGGGGGATGAACAACATGTCTACTTAACCTAAAAAATAACAACAGAATCACACCTGATTACCACCTGATCCAAGGATCTGGAGCCCCCCTGTCAGGCCTCACCTGGGGAGCTGCTTCACCTGGGGAGCTGCCTCACCTGGGGAGCTGCCTCACCTGGGGAGCTGCTTCACCTGGGGAGCTGCCTCACCTGGGGAGCTGACTCACCTGGGGAGCTGCCTCACCTGGGGAGCTGACTCACCTGGGGAGCTGACTCACCTGGGGAGCTGCCTCACCTGGGGAGCTGACTCACCTGGGGAGCTGCCTCACCTGGGGAGCTGACTCACCTGGGGAGCTGCCTCACCTGGGGAGCTGACTCACCTGGGGAGCTGCCTCACCTGGGGAGCTGCTTCACCTGGGGAGCTGCCTCACCTGGGGAGCTGACTCACCTGGGGAGCTGCCTCACCTGGGGAGCTGACTCACCTGGGGAGCTGCCTCACCTGGGGACCTGACTCACCTGGGGAGCTGCCTCGGCTGGTGTTGCTGGTGCTGCTCATGCTGTCCTCCAGCCAGGTGCTGTAAGTGAATGAGTCCCGCTTGTGTGGTGTCCCTGCTGACGAGAGACTCTCCTGGGAAACAGAGGGACAGACAGAAGTAAGAGAGAGAACAACACACAAACACACACAGACACACACAGGCCCTGATAGTCACCATTCCAGTGTCATAATCCTCAGTGGCCTCTGTCTCGTTCTCCTCCACCACGCTGGCAAAGCTGCTGGCGTTAGAGGAGGAGCGGGAGAGGTCATGACCCTCAGGGATGGATGGGGCCCTGCCACAGAGAGAAGAACTACACTCTGGGTTAATCACAATCATGAGGAATATACTTATGTAAATTATATATTTGGTATGAGACACTGGTCTAAATCCACATTTTAGTTTAGTCAACTCACCAGTTCTTTGTTGTGAGTACCTCAGGTGAGCTCTGATTAGATGAGTCTTCTGATTTTGGGTCCTGAGAAGCATGACCACTGTCTGGGGTCTTCTGTGTACATAGAGAAAACTCTCTACTGCTGGGGAGGAGGGGAGAGAGATTTGGGGATACAGTTTAGCTGTTTTTACAGTACCTGTTGGAGACATGAGGTTGTTTCTGTCAGCTAGGCATCTATTTCTTACTTCCACTGTGACAACCTGCAAAATATTGGTGAACAATTTTTCACCTTTTCTCCTGGACCTCCTGTATGTTCTCAATGCCAATGGCACTGCTGCGTCTGGAGCTGAATGGACCAGACTTCTTCCGGGTGGGACTTTTACCAGGAATGATGAGAGACTGTCAGGGAGAGGAGACAGGCAGTGAGAACCATGTCAGTTATTCTCATAACTACAGCCTAGCCCTATAGCTCTTTGATCTCGTCTATGGTTATTGTTTTGTCATGTTACATGGTAAATATATGTGTGTTAATTTGAATAGTTCATGAACATACTGGAGCTATCAATTCTCAGTGATAAACTGTGTAGACGTTTTATCTACACAGGGGACATTTTATGTAAAATTGAATTATACTTGGGGTAACCATACTGCCATGGAGTGGTTAAACAGATAAGAAAACATTAGAATATGCACTGAGAGGCTTAGTGTCAAGCCCTAGTGCCAGTCACCAAGTCAGAGTAGAGCAGAGCATGAGATGAAAGATGGATTCTGGCGCTCCAGGGCTTACCACTAAAATGTGCTTTCTGAGCGAGTGCTTTGTTCACTCAATCTCCCTTTGTAAGCTCTCAAAATAAAGACTTGAAAAAAGGCTTTTATCTAACAAGGCTTCAAAGAGCTGAAGGGTAATTTCTTTTCCATTTTTAGGGGGGACTCTGAGCCATTAATATGCATAGTGTTTAAGTAAATGAAGAATTAGCACACACAAATTACACATAGAACAATGTTTTCATTAGTGCAGTATATATATTGAGGAGTGCATGATGCAACAATTAAAACAGTCAAATGTGCATGATATGAGGATGATTAGTGACGAAAGGGCTGAGGACTAAGGAAGGATCTGAAGCATCATAAACTCTAATATTAATTGTTGTGTTAATGAGGACTACTGGATGTAAGAACTAGTGGTTCTGAGCGGTTTGTGTTACATGGAGACAGTTACTCCTCAGGGATAACCCTTGTTGCTCACCATCTGTAAAATATAGAACTAACTTGCAACATGGTTGGAATTTAACGTTTTATATGGCTGTATGCCATACTGTAGGTTTGATGACGGGGGAAAGCGAGGGAAGTCCTGTGCCTATCTCGGTGTTGTACTTTACTGTTTAACAGAAACAAATATTTGGTCACGATGTAGTGGTATAATGAGGAGAAGAGATAGGAGGGAGGAGAGTAGTTAGAATTAGATATGAACCTCTTCTATCGTTCCTATCCCTATGGCACTGCCCCGACGTCCATATTTACTGGGACTTTTGCCTGGTACAAGCAATGACTGAGTCAGATAGAGAGAGGGAGAGAGAGAGAGAGAGAGAGAGAGAGAGAGAGGGAGAGTGAGAGAGAGAGAGAGAGAGAGAGAGAGAGAGAGAGAGAGAGAGAGAGAGAGAGAGAGAGAGAGAGAGAGAGAGAGAGAGAGAGAGAGAGAGAGAGAGAGAGAGAGAGAGAGAGAGAGTGAGAGAGAGAGAGAAAGAGAGAGAGAGGGAGAATATAAAAAACACCATGAGATTACATGCAGAGCAAGTTGAGTTAATAAAATTAAAATACAAAGCACAAATTAGCTCGAGAACACATTTCCACACACAGTTAAAAGAGAGAGAGAGAGCAATGTTGGGCATCATGGGTGCAACACAGACAGTGAGATGAGAGGAGGAACGAGAGCAGAGAGAGGATGAGGAGACTGCTGTGAAAACCAGGCCTGTGAGGAAGAAAAGGAGGAAGAGTCGAGAGCAATGGAGCAGTAGACACACATTACACTGTAGTTAGAAGGCCCAGTCACCGGGCTGTCAGTATTGTCACATTTAGTCATTTAGCAGACGCTCTTATCCAAAGCGACTTACAGTAAGTACAGGGACATTCAGGTTAGTTCAATATTAATGATGTAAAATTATTAATTTAGTTGAATTCTATGTTGTGGATGAATTATGTATTTTTGTGGATAAATACTTTGTGGATTTATTCCTATCTAAGTAGTGAGGTAACACTACACTGCGGGGGAGACACTGAGCTTTTAGTGCAGCACTGTTATGAATTAAAACAACTCTGACACATACAACAGAAGGACACATTTCAGGAACATATTATATGACAGATGATGTGCAACTTCATTGTCCTCACAGTCAATGTAATATTGTGTTTCCCTGGTCAAGTCTCTCCACCATACTCACCGGGTCCAGTATACAGCATACAAACATGTTAGAAGTGGTTAGGCTTTATGAATACACTAATGTCATTCCTGGAGCAGCAACAGTCAAGCACAAGCTGTAGCTGGCATGCACACTCAGACAGCTGGAATGGAGTTTCTCCACAGGGGTGATGCAGGGGAACGCTAAGGAGCAGTGCAGGTGCACGGGGGACAGAAACATCACAAAACATTCACTGTCAAAAACTGTTTTTCCATCCAAGGGACTACCCTTCCCTCATCCAGTAAAACTAGACAAGTCACTGTGTGCCCAGTTACTTTAGCTTACTTGGCTATGCAAGGGACTAGGGTAAGGCCGTCTGCTGTGCATTTCTGTTCTGTGAGAGGTTAGTGCTGTTATTGTATGTTGTGTGGCAGGTGTGTGAGGGGGGCATGGGGACACAAGGGGGCTTCATCTGGGGGTACGGGGGTGGTAGAGGGAACCAGGCTCCCTTCCGTCGGAGCAGAGCAGTCCAGAGCAGAGCAGGGGGACTGTACTTACTATCCCTGGGAATTTGGGGCTGTCTGCGTGGTTGTGGGTAAAGCTGCCGCTGTGACTACTGGAGACAGTGTGTGTCTTCTTGAGACTGAGGCCCATGGCGTCCATAGACTGGCTTCTGCTGCGGATCACCCGCTACAGAGAGGAGGAGGAGACACGATGAGATGGCCGCCGCTGTCTGACACTAAGAGTTAGAGAGAGACCGATCCCAACATCAACCACTAGGCTAGTCCACTACACTGAGAAACAAGCGGATGGGTTGGGGAGGACCAGGACCCTGACCTCACCACCACAGAGAACCCAGGAGGTGACTGAGCTGCTGCTGCCTAGAGGACGTCCAACACCATGGCAGAGGTAGGAGGAACCACTAAGCTGATAGCACATCCAGGGGACCTCAAGATCATTCACCAGGGGAATAGGTCAGCAGGGGCAAGGGGCCTAAACACAAGATTTCCAAACCAACAACCCAATGTACCTCAACAGAGAACCAGGACAGGATGGACAGACCGAGAGAGAGATTTGATAGAGAAAGAAGGATGCTTATTCCACCAATCATTACTAGAATGGTCTGGGAGGGCCAGAGAGGAAAGGAGGAGATCCCATTTGTCACACAACACTTGCATGCGACAGATAGCCACAAAACACAACATGAAACAACAACAAACGACATTGAAGCTTGATGAGGACAGGCATGAAAGCTACTAATTTCATATGGCTACAGGCCAGTATAGCAGAGCACAGAGACAGAGCTGCTTCCCAGGCTTCCTGAATGATGTTGCCTTTAGCCTCAGTCTCCTGCATGTACACAGGGGCATTTAAGAAACAATGCTAAAGACTGTCCTACTTATCATTGTAAGATTATACTGAGGGAATGTTACAAGAGTAATGCACATATTTTTTTTTACATACACAGGCAGTAGGAAAGACAGTCTTTATGACTTATACTAGCATATTCTGAACAAAAGGGTTAAAGCGCCGTAATCAAGAGTGGAGCCTTTAGCCCAGCTTTTGGCCTCTCCAGTTACCTTGAAGGACTCAAAGAATCCCCCTCCTCCTCCACTCCCATTTTCCATCTTGTCCTCTTCTCCTCCCAGGCCCATCATGGCCTGGCTGTTCAAATGCAGCTCCTCATACAGGGTTTCCAGCAAGGCTGACCGTGTCCGCTCCTGACAACAGACACACACACACACACACATTTTGTATATAGTGTAGGGTTAAGGTTTAGAGAGTGATTGTGAGGTTCATTGCAATGAGAAAAGAAGCAGCAGTATTGTGGTAGGTTCCGAGGTTGAACATGGAAATTCTTCCACAGAAAACACAAAGACATGTATGAAGACTCACCTCTAATTTGGCAAATTTCTCAGCTTTGTAGCAGGCATACTCAGCATTGATGAGCTTAGTGAAGAGGAATTCATGGAATTCAGGACCCTGAGAAGAAAGAAAGAGAGAGAAAGAGATGGTCAATGGCACTAAAATTGTGTGTAATCAACAGGAACGCTTCAAATCTGATACTCCACATCCACTAACTCACTTTTCTGAAAATGGCTGGGTCTGGGAGGGCTGGTCCAAAGAAGGGAACGTCATCTCGGGCAGTCACTGACACCTAACAAACCACAGTCACACCGCATGAGTTCTGACCGTCTCGGTACTGATGGCCTCTGGTACTAGACATTTTAGAACAGTGGGGGGCAGCACCTTGTAGAGGACATTCTCAGAGCAGGGGTTCACCACCTGCACCACCACGTAGGCATGGAGGAAGTTGGAGGCGATCATGTCAGGAACAAAAGGGGTGCTCTCCTCCTGGAAGAGTATAGCCACGATGTCGTTCCCTATGTGTCGCTTCCTCTGCAACTGCAAAACAACACCTTGCGTTGTCGAGACTGATACAGTGCTTTACCTTGTGTGTGTGAATGGTGTTTTGAGAATGTGCCCTGACTGAGAACGACTGTCTCTCTCTCTCTCTCTCTCTCTCTCTCTCTCTCTCTCTCTCTCTCTCTCTCTCTCTCTCTCTCTCTCTCTCTCTCTCTCTCTCTCTCTCTCTCTCTCTCTCTCGCCCCTCCCTCAGCAGCTGGAAACTGATTATTCATTGTGTACGGCCTGACAGGCAATGGTGCATTGTTCTTATTCTGATAAAAAACCTTTTGTCTTCTTTAAGTGTGGGTGTGTTTTTGTTTGTTTGTGTGTGTTCATTTGTGTGTATACGTGTGAGTGCGTGTGTGTGCATGTGTGTCAATGTGTGCAAGTGTGTTCGTGTGTCAGTGAATAATAAGAGAGGTAGAGCAGGATATAGTAAGTAGATCTCAGTACCTGTTGGGTGTCTCCCTCAGTGAAAGGCAGCTTGGTGGAGACATGGAACATGACCTCCTTGTTGCGGTAGTTGTGGTAAACAGACTCCGTACCCGTCTGCCCATGGGTAACATCCAGCCCACCTCTGAACCTAGACAGACGCAGGAACATGTCTAGAGGAACCTCCTAGAACGTCTTCATCTGGAGTTATGACACAATGATCCAGTAACACTCAAACTGTGCATCCTTGAAAAGAGAGCCTTTGTGATGTTTCCTTTAATCAGATCAGTGTGAGATGGCGATAATTTTACCCTTTAAAGTCATGCAGATTGACCTTCTCCCCTATGAACTCCAGGAACTCGGTGAAAGCTGGACTCTCCTCACTGTTCCCAAACAGCTCTTCCTCTGAAGTCTGCGAACAACAAGGTTTTACAAAGCCGCTCAACAAAGCACTCTTTACTCTGGATCAAATAAGCACTCAGATGATGACACTAATGCCTGTTCCGTTATTAACCATTCCAAACATGAGAGTCAGTAACAATAAATGTTTTGTGCTTGCACAACTAAGGCCGACAATTGAATAACATACACCAAAAAACACTGAGATAAAACACATTTGCAAATCTATGGCGCTGTCTCAGGATAAAGGGATGTGGGTTCTTTAACAGAGGAGGTAGGCATCAGCAACTGTGTTTGTTTGACACTACTGGCAGTCAGCAACAATATACGTGGGTAGCCTTGGATAGCCAGTGGAGAGTGTCTTTGTAGCTCATGTGTGCTAGAGAGGTTAAACACAGGCACTAGAACATGTGTGCGTGACCCACTCCAAGAGTGAGAAAAAGCGGTGTGGCGTGTATGCTTGATTTCTCTAGCTGTGTTGCTCCAGGCCCCAGACACAGTGGCTCTCCTGCATGTTAATGTCTCCCTGGGTGAGGAGAACAGGGTTGTTCAGGCCGTGTGGGGGGGGGGGGGGGGGGTGGCTCCCTGGAGAGTGGCCCTCTCCTTCAGGTTTAAAGGTCGAGGAGATGGACCTCCACACACTCAAGGCTCCATCAAAGGCTCTAGAAGGGCCCTCTACCTAACGTTCAACGCCCCTCTAGCTCCTCAGAGTAAACAATAGGGTCGTGATTGTCATGGACAGAGAGATGCCTGACGTGATTCGACTCCACTATTGTCATGGAGAATAAACCAGTATATTCAATGTTCATTACAGTTTCAAATCCTACGCAAAGTTAATTCAGTTATACAAGTGCAATGCCCGTGCACGTGATGTCCATGCCTGTGATGCAGCCGGTGAGATGTCGGTTAGTTGATTCGGTGTAACTTATTTGGAGTTTGTGCCAGTTTGAATTAAAGGGGTGCTTTGGGATTGATCAAGATCACACAGACACACACAGAGATTCCTGAAATTATAGTTAGATGAGGTTGAACAGAGGGACTATGGTACCCTCACTATGATCAATGAGCAGCTAATGAGGCATTCTCTTTACATCATCTGCTAAAGCACAAAAGTGTTGTTCCAGCTCACCTGTCCAAACTTCTGGTAGATGACCCCAAACTTGAAGTTGTTACTTATAACGTGTTCATCAAACGTGACGATGAGTCTCGAAGCCTTTAGCAGAATAACAGATTAGCAGATCAGTCACAACCACTGTGAGCTCATCGCCACTCTCATAATGCTTTGAGACACATTAAGGACAGAGCATGAACACGTGAACACTGGGAGTTTAGCCTTACTTTTGGGTAAAGGACTGGGTAGAAGCGATCCACATTCACCTCTTCACAAACAAGCTGTGGATTTCAAATAGGAAACTATTTATAACATATTATGAGTGGAGATTCCAACCATGAAATACATACAGTAGACTCTTTGAATGTTATGGAAGTGGGAAATCACACATGGCATTAACCAGATGTGACACAGCTCATCTGTATGGGTGAGCTCACCTTAGCCATCTGGACTACGTTGGGGAACTCAGTCAGGCAGGAGATGGGTATAACATCATGGTAGGTTTTCACTTTGGTCCTGATGGGAGACAGATCACATAAACAACAGCAACAACATCCTGTCAAATGATGTGATGCAACACTTCTTAGAGGAAGGTCACAGAGGGTGAGCATCCGGACCGGATCCTCTAGCGAGCCCACCCCTTTGTGTGTCCCCTCCCTCCACCCACACTGTAGCCTAAACAGGCCATCTGTCCCATCAGGCAGAGATGACAGTAGTGTTGACACTTCCTCTGCCTCTCGGACCCATGAGACAAGCTCTCTGAGGATATAATTCACAAACAGACCAGATTGGCTCTGATAGAAACTTTCCATCAATCACAACACAGCGTTTAGCACTTCTCATTGGCAGAGAATAGACATTCAGCTGTTGCAGAAATACACGCATTGCAATGTAAAGCTATCGGGTCATTAGGAATTGATGTGGAGGAAATGTGTGTCACCTGAGCATCAGACGCAGGTGTTCCTGGTCACCAATAACGTCGTACTTCAGGGAGAAAACCAGGTGACCCAGTGCACCATCCACTGAGTAGTAATTAAAGTGTTCCTGATGACACAGCAAAGACAAAACTGAGAAAACACTTTTCCTTCACAACACTACACACACACACGTGCACACACACACGCACACACACCAGACACAATGCTACAACAAGCACACACACACACATGTGCACACACCAGACACACACAATAACACTTTTAATTAGCTCACTCCGTTTCTACAGTATTTGTCTGCTGTGTGTGCCTCGTTATTGTTTTAGTCCTGACAGCCTTACTAACTGCAGCTTCTAGTGTCTCTATGTCCAGTCCCTGTTGTTATGTTGCTTTGTGGGTATTCAGTAACACATTAATCACCAAAACTCAACAATAGTTATCATAAATGTATCATTGTATGTCCACAGACACCACATTCTACTGCAAGCATTGGTATCAGCCTTACCTTGCCCAGGAAGTGTCTCCTGTAGATCTTGGCAGTGGTGTTACACTCCAGCTTGGTGCGTGTGGTGGGGGACAGGGGCTGGATCTGCTCATAGTCACCAGGGTCCCTCAGCTCGTGATTGGTGCCCTCGATCCAGTAGCCCCCAAACTGCGGCAGCAGGATGAGAGGGAAGGGGCTCTTTCTGCCCAGCACCTGGAACACACAGGTGGCAGAGTCAACCTACAGTGACACCGCATGTTATTTGTCTTTATTGGTGAATATGTGCAGGTGGCAGTTATGTGTTGACATGGCTGCTGGGGGTCTGACCTCATGGACACTGGGGTAGGGGATGTAATCCTCCTCAGTCTGCAGAAGGAACAAAAACACAAACACTTCAGGGGACTCTCTCTCTCTCTCTCTCTCTCTCTCTCTCTCTCTCTCTCTCTCTACTGATGGACATTACATGACTGCATGATACTGGTCTGTGCATCTCATACTGTAGTCTGAATGGATGGATTACTCTGAATATATAATTATGTGGCTAGCTCTCTACCAGGGTCAGCAATATTGTTTCCCGGGTACAGACACCCAAAGTGGAATACCGGCATAGGCTAACTGGCTATGATGTAAGGGGCTTTTGATGTAACTCATGACCTAATAAAGAGATGGCTTCATGGCTCTCTAATCAACCCCCAATCTGCTGGTTATATTGTATACAGTATGTATACAGCAGGCTGCAGGGACAGTGCTGATACAATATAACTCTCTGGCTACTCTCAGTATATTATATAAGTGTATTGTACTCATATAATATGGTGTGTTGGTGCATACAGAATATCTAACTGTGTTAGTCTAGAGAGGGTGATCTGATAGCAGAACTAGGTATTCTAACTCATGGTTGACAGTCTATGTTGCAGTCCTGTGTTTGAGGTTGTCAGCAGTCAGATAGGGAGAGATACAGGGAGTTGGGAGACAATGAAGGTAGTGTGTGTGCAAGGTCTCCCGACCAAGACAGGGGGTCGTACTTTCAGTGGGGGAGGAAAGGTACATCTCTGCTCATCCATCCTGTTGCCCTGAGAGAGATAGAGAGAGAGAGAGAGAGAGAGAGAGAGAGAGAGAGAGAGAGAGAGAGAGAGAGAGAGAGAGAGAGAGAGAGAGAGAGAGAATGAAAGAAAAATAGACAGAAAGGATAATTAGCACACAGCAACAGTACAGATACACAAGACAGCTCCCCTGCTGCATTACAAACCCTGGTCATGAATCAGATTGATATCCTTACCACTGATAGAAAATGCATAATCACACCGACTGCTTCAACACAAAAAGCCCAGTACACATACTGTATACACAGCAGGCAAAACACAGCAGATGCAAGAAACATATCAGTGGATGTACAGTGTGCTGTTAGGGAGAGAGACTGAGACAAGGGTATCATTCCAGAAACTATGTGAAGAAGTGTCAAACGGGCAGCCAGTGAGTAGATAGATTAAATACCAAGGATAGTGTGTGTGTGTGTGGGCGAACATGTGTACGCATGCGTGTGTGTATGGAATGGATAGATACCAGGTCTCTAACATCACATAAGTGGGTATGTGAAAGCTAGCTGATACTGTCTGTCTGTTGTGATAAAACAGCACTGCTGTGTATTTGGTCCTGCATGATGTGTGTGATTATGGAGAGATGGCATTCCTAGAGCACCTGATAAAACACACTATTGAGGATTCTCATTTTCAAACAAATACATTCTTATATGAAAAAAAGAAAGAATCTAACCCAGAATATCAATTATTCCTTGTTCTCTTACAAGGGAAATATGTATCTGTTGATGTTTGACATTGTATGTAGACGCTCTCTTACCATCTAACTATTACAGTACATCTCTGACTCATTCAGACTGAGTAAGAGAGAGCCATTTGTTCCCTTGATTTTGATAAGTATTATCAAAAACATTCTTTCCCTATGATGTGCTCTCATCCTCTACTGACATTGTTTCCTACAGCCGAGGGCGCAGAGTTAGTGTGGTTTGAAAGAAAGATAGCTAGCAGCATGGCTGGATTATTAGGAGAGTATTGTTATGACAGTGGTCAACCATCCACAGGCAGCTGCACCTGCCTCCACCTGGTCTCCTGGCCTTTAGTCCAGAGCAGAGAGAAGACAAGCCAGCAGAGAGGCACGGCAACACTATCATCTCATAGAGATGAATTCACTGGTTAGTGTCAACACAGCCTGGCTTGGAGAAGTTAGGAAGCCAAAGGAGGGCTAAATCCCATCTTACCTGCATCTTCTCAATCATTTCAAATAGGTCTGTGGTCTGGAGAGGGGAAAGTGAGATGAAGGGTTGATTAAGCTCTGTTGTAGTGTTGTAGTGTTTGTGGTGGATGTCTTCCCCAATGGTAGAATACAGATGGAGTGTGAAAGCAATGGTTCAGACATTTTTTCTGCAGCACTTGTTTTCAATAGAACTGTTAATTTGTTATACAGTTGTTGTTGTCCTTTATTGCTTTATAGACCATCTGTTCTTGTGGAAATAAACAGGCCAAATCCTATCTCCTCAGAACAGCAGAAATTCTCTTCAATACAATAATTACATGACCGAGAACTGTGTCAGTTGACTTTTAGCTCTAATAAACCTTGGTGTAGTGTGATTCACACCATACATTCTCTGACAATGGAACAATTGAACATTTACATTAATGTATTTGAGTTACTTAATTGCTTGTCCACTATTTTTCCTCTATGCTATCTTATCTCTGTGGCAGTGAGCAACCAGAGTTGCCATGGCAAAGCATGCCAACTCCTGTCTCAGCCAATCTACAATATCTCATCAATCATTTACTAAAGGCTTCCTGTCTCCCTATTTCACACGCTGAGGAGTTTGTACAGGTCATCTCAGATATTTCTGCATTATTCAGTTGATTAGCGTTGGCATTTAGAGGCACCTTCATAGGCTTCAGAATACCACTAAGGCGCAGCTGACTGTTTGTGTACAGTACAAGATTGTCCCAGTGTTCAGTGAGTAAAGTCCTCCACCATATGCAAACAAGAGTCTGCCTCAAACCCTAAAGACAAACACCCATGGCTTCCAATAGCATAGATGCAGGTATTCCATAAAAATGACCTGGCTTGTTAAAATGTTAAGGAATCATCATGGTCTGTATAAATACAACTTCTATGTCAATGAAAAGCCTTCTGTACCTTAAGAACAATTCATAACAGAAGGATCATCAGAAATAACCCCCAGTCACTTCATCAACTTAATGAAATCGTAAGAAAACCACCACTACAGCAACATGCATTCCCATCCACAATACTTCTGACCTCAATTTGAACTGGCAATGAACCAAGCCTCCTATCCCTGAAATGGGCCATGAAAGAGGTCTTTGAAATTAATATAACACTGGTCCCAATCCTCCTCCCCAACTAATTCAGTTTATGTGAGGGTTGAGCGCAAAAGCTCCCCCTGGTTTGAGTCACACTCCAGTCCCCCAGGCAGTCTGGCTACCACCGCCAATCTCTCCCCCAGATCCAGGTCCAACAATGAGCTGTACTTACTTTGCTGGTTCTCCTCGACTGTCCCAACACCACCTGCGCAACAGCACCAAGGTGGACCGGATGACTTTTAGCCATTCTATAAACCATTGGTTAAGAAGGCATACAATAGATCCTTCACAGAAGCAGTGTGTCAGGTGTTAGCAGAGCACATCGCCAGGAGGGTTCTTGCTAAGCTTCCGACGGATGTCTAGATTCCACTGTGTGGCGTTGCAGAGTGCAGCAATTATACATCCATGATTGACAGACACTCACATCAGAGGTAATCCACAGCTGTGTGTATCCACGCAGGCTTCGCTAGCAGTGTTTGCGTATGTGCCTGTGTGTGAGTGGCTGTGAAGTGATCCTCTTTAGTACCTTTGTGTATCTGGGAAGTCGAGAGGTTGGCAGTACATTCCAAAAGAGCACAGCTAGTTGCACCCCCCCACTCACCCCCCCCCCCCCCCCCCGTGTGTCTGCCTGGCACAGAGCCAAAGGCTGAGCATGGTCCTCTGGCTCTACGCTTTGTTCTCAAACAAGTCCCTACAGCCCTCCTCTGCCCAGCACAGAGCCAAGGGCACACGTGGGGCCGCACTCGCACAATATCAGCACGGGCCTCCGGGGGTTTAGAGCTACATAAAACAAATCACTGAGGGGCAAAAGAAAGAATAGAGTACAGAGAGAAGAAGACCAAGACGGACACCTTGGAGATCTCGTCCCTCAGAGTGTCTGACGGTACGTGCGGTCAGGCTGTCGTTGTGGGGTCAGGCCAGTTCAGGTGTCAGTGTCAACCTCTCATCAAGGGCAGTAACACGTCTGTCATTAGAGGGAGTCTTGATGGCTCCTCTCTAGCAGCCCTGTCAGCTGCTACTCCAGATACCCACCCAGCTCAGCTCATTAAAACATTGTGCACTACAGTACTCCAGCACTTTTAATGGGCTCAGTCCACTAGACAGAGTATCTTTTCAAGCCTCTCTCCCCCTTTGTGAGATTTGTTATTATCTGGAGTCTCTGTATGGTTCACTTAGATGTAGTTTAATGTTCCTGCTCTATGATGTGGTAGATGGATAACTTTATGTGACAGACATCCACTTTGTTCTCCAGTATTTATGGTCTGCCCTAGCTAAAATTATAAATAATATATAAAGACAGTCCCTTTTCCTATGTTATCAGGTTGAAACATCCCAGTGAAATTTAATTTTGTTATATTTCATAATGATTCTAGGAGCTGAAAAATACGAATGACTAATTTCCTAACTAATAACCTAGGCGTTTGTCTGGAATGCATTATTCAAGGTTTCCAGTGTCAACTGACCAATAATTCCAACAATACAATCTCCAAGAGCATCAAGGCTGGGGGAAAAATCATATTTCGTTGATCTAATTATCTGGTCTTCAGGAGTCCTGTGTCATGTGCTGCATTTTCTAGCCAACCATGAGGCTTTGTGTGCGTGTGAGCATGTGTGTGTGTGTGTGTGTTTTTGTGAGTTCTTGCTTGTGTATGCTTATACATGCATGAGAGTCATATGCTCTGAGTTTCAAGTCTCTGACCTCGGTATGCTTTCTTATTTCACTAGTTATCACCAGCTCCAATGTCTTCTCTGACTCGGTCCTCTGCCAGTATCCTGGAGGTAGTGGTGACGTAAATGCACACTCTATTGGGGGTTTGAGGTAGACAGCTATAGTCTAATCCAATGGAAAGTGATCACAAAGGCTGATGGGGTTTTAACCAGATTGGCTTGATTCTTCTGGGGTTATGATTAAAGAGAGCTCTCAGTTCCACTCCAGTCTAGTAAATCTCTATTCCCTACTTCCTCAACCCATACCTTTCAGATGAAAGTATCTTGGCTTCAAATGAATCTAGTCTTTGCAACCAGTCACAACAAGAGATGTGTTCTAACTGCAGTTTTGGAGCAACCTGTTCTGCATCTGTCATGATATTCGGTTCATATTTTGGGAATAATTACTCAATGTCACCCATATAATGTGACACGATCCAATTACCAAGATCTCAGTTAATCTCTTCCTGTTCTCTGAATTTCACTCTATCGCCAGAGTCAGATTGCTGTAAGACTAAGCTCTGAGGAAGTATGAGAGACCCTAACAAAGCCTTCTGATATCACTGTGATGGTCCCCTTTTAACCACCCTCATCAACTCAATTCAGTTGAAAAGCTTCTGGATAACTAGGGGCTCAAAACACCTAAAGGCAGAAATGATTCAAACTAGAACATTTCACCTTCACAATTTTAATTCCCACAGTCTAGTAGTCATCATAGCAATTGGTCATTAAAATTAATTTCTCTATTCAGAATTTGCCATTGCTTTTATCCATAGAGTTTATAAATTATTATGACATGGATGTTGTGTTCTTCTCACATCAGCCCACACCACTGTGGAAGAGGAGCAGAAGTATGGTCTCCAATGAATCTGTGCAAATCAGTTGTGTCCCAGTCATTTTGAAACACAACTCTACCATTTTCCCAGCGATAACTGTCTCCTATGCACAGAAAGAGCAAAGCTAATGAGTTAAGCAAGGACAGAGGAGCAGCCTGTTAGATTTACAACAAGGAATGTGTTGATAGTGCAAGAAAACACTATGAGAGCCATGTCAAGATGCACAACTAAGGCTTTTCCATACTTCACGTTTGTTCAATTGGGGAAAAACACTGCTTCCCTAAAGTTTTTGTGCAGGACATTTGGAAAAGCAGCAGTGCAAGATTGACACCTAGTCTTTAGAATAAGCAGAGGAACAGAACTGGACTGTAAGTATATCAACAGACAGACAGATAGACCAACAGACAGACTGACAGACTGACAAACAAGGAGGCAAGCAGACAGACAAACCAGTATAGAATACAGAACTGTATTGTAAGTATATCAACAGACAGACAGACAGACCGACAGACAGACAGAGAGACAGGCAGGCAGGCAGGCAGGCAGGCAGGCAGGCAGGCATGCAGACAGACAGACATGCAGACAGACAGACAGACAGACAGACAGACAGGCATAGCACTTCATCTAAAATATCAGGCAGAGAACCGACTGTAAAAGCCTAAGGTCTAATACACAAACCAAAAGCCCTTTCTTCTTCTGTTGTCCTACCTTGAGGAACGGAGGCGCAGTGTGCGGGGCTGGGGGCTGGAACAGTGGAGGCTCTAGTGTGGTCGTGACTCGGGGCTCACCCCCATCCTGTTTCCTACACAAGAAACCCAAACACAAGAAGTGATCAGAACACATCACACACACGGAGATGACAAGAGAGGAGAGTCACCGCTGTGAACTTCTGTCTTGGCATCGAAAGGAACCAACCTTTTACAGGGCACTAGTGTGCTAAGAAGCATTGCCACTGCCTAAGGAACGCACTTAGGTTCAATGAGCAGCATGAAAAGGCTGACTAATCCTTTTCCTCCTTCCCATCTCTGTCCACCTCCAGCAACTGTTTCAACAGAGGGTTATTATTAAATATGAAATGATTCAGTGACAAAAGGCATACAGATTGTGTTACATGTAACTAAATATGGATTGGGAGGATGCCAGGGAGCTCAAAAGGTGACTTTCAATGATCTTCAGTAAATAAGAATAGAACATAAGAATATAGCAAAAACAAACAGAATACGTGAATATCAACTGATTAATTTCTCTTGAAAAAACTGACTTGAAAAATCCTCCCAATGTATGTTTCCCTAACCACACAGACACTCAGGAAATATCACCCTGGGATCTGGTTATCGGTGGTGCAAAAAGCAGGAGATTGGGGTCAGGGCAGAATACATCAGCATCAACCTAGAAAAGTCTCTTCAAACTGAAGTGTTTCCATGTCCTCGTTCTCCACCTGTTAGGTCTAATATGCTGTGCCCCGGTCTTCTCTCCCATGGCCCATCCATCACAGCAGACAGATCCTCTCAGGTGGAATGGAATTATTCTCCAGATTAAGCTGCTTTCAGACCACCCCTTCTGAATGCATTTGTTTCAAGTTCATGGCCTTATTTGGCTGGGCTGAGAAGATGCTTTTTTCTAACAACCTTCAAATAACCCCCTTGTCTGTTACCAAGCCACCCAGGAAGGCCAGGGCTGGAAGCTGCCTTGTGATACAGTGCTACAGTTCAGTACTAACAAACACACAGCAGAATATCTTTCTCTGAATAGGAGTTATTCTACATCACAACATAGGAGGAGTTCACTCGTGAGAGTTCAGCTCGACCCACTTCAGGGAAGCAGGGACAATCCTCTGGCTCTTGAACAGAAGCCACCACCATTAGAAGTGGAATTAGTACAATACATCTCTCTAGCTCTCAGCACCCAGTAGACTCAGCTCAATACCTACTGGAACACCCAACTGCTCTATAGACACACACTATCAATGACCTAGTATAGACTTGTGTAGAGGGCTATTGTATTCTATCAATCAATTTACACAGGGGCATTTGATTATTTCACTGATTGAATCTATGTCATTATAGGGATATACAATAACACTTTACTGACATCCAGCCCTGATCAAAAGGATGGATCGATAGGACTGACAGCCTTGCAGCTAGGAGGGCCCGCAAAAGAAACCACGCTGCAAACTTTCACAGAACTGAGGAGAAACTAGCACAGGGAACTACAAATGGTCACTCCATGACAACCAATAATAGATCTTCCAGCAGCACTCAGAAGATGTGTCCTATGGTTCTGTTTTCACAACGTGATGCATTCCTACCACGGACCTCAACCACGTCCACAACTAGCCTGGGAATGAGTGACCAGTGAGGTTCCACCACTCACCACTGGCAGTAAGCTCCCCTCCAAGTGTGAGCAAATGTAATCAGTGGACCTTATGCATTTGAATGTGAAGGCCATTCTAATTATTAAGCTAATCAATGTTCAATAAGACAATGTTCCTACCCTAACAGGCTATGTAATTGCATTAGCCAATGCAGACAAGCACTGTTTATGCTCCTCTGCAGAGTTAGGAGATTGAGTTAAGATTGTATTACACCAACATGTTTGAGCTCTCAGGGCTGCAAGAGGAGTTGCTGAGGAGGATGGGAGGAGGGTTTCCACGCTCGACGGCTTCGTTTGGTGTTAGACATGACTTCCAGCTGCCTATGAGTCATAGCTGGCGTGCCATGCATCTGCTAGACCAGAGCGTTCTGGTCTAACATTGCTGGCTGGAGGTTCAGCCTACATTCTCCACCGCTGATAGGCTGGTCACAGCAGCTCTTGACCAGTATTAGATTAGAGTAGACGTTATTTGTCATTGTGCAGTAAAACCATGCAACGAAATTTGCTTGTGCAGCTTTTAAAACAATACTCACTTTCATATACACACTCACACAATAAGTAAAATAAGAAAAATATAAAGAACATTGTCAAGGCATCCAATAATCCCATAGTCCCAGTCTCAGTATGCACCGCTGCCTAAAACAGACTATTGGAGACCATCCCAAAGCACTGCAACATTTTACATTAAGGTTACATTAACTGCCATGTAACTACATAGCAATATGGTAAAGACATTGCTGGTTCATGGGAACTGATATGTATATAAATAGCGGTAAGTGTTGAGGGGAGTTGATGGTTGTGATACCAAAATAAGATCAATGTTAGCATACACTCACCCCTGGAGAACACCCCTGGTCCTGCCAGGCTGTAATTGTAAATAAAACTGTGCTCTAATTTGACCTTTGTGGTTGGTCAAAGGTTAAGTATAAAAATAAAACATAGGCCAACTATGGCTACAACACTGTGCATTACTATAAACGCAGTCTGATAATGCTGTTCACTCCAATTAAGCACACTTATAGTTAATCCAATTTTCAGCAGACAGCACAACCAAAAAGGGAGGCCACTTTAAAGAGCCAGTATATCCCTGAGCAGAAGACAGTTAACCACCCTCCCATGGGAGAGTGGGCTTTATAGCAGGCTAGGACCAAACATCAGCTGTCCAGAAGACTGAATTAGAACTGACCCTGTGGATGGACACCCCTCCTCCTCTTACAAACATCTCCCAGTGGAGACTTTGTCCCTGGGGGGTGAGAGCGGAGGAGGAGAGGGGAAGCAGTGTCTGGACAACGTTTCTGACTTTCTTTTCAAAACAAATGTTTAAATCAATTAAAGTCAATTACGTTTTTCTCAATCCCTATTTGTGTGTGAGCGTGTGTGTTTGTGTGTGAGAGAGAAAGGGAGAGAGAGTTGGCAAATGTGCGCATGTAGTGTATTCTTTGAAAAAACTCAATATAGTTTGTATGTACGGAAAAAAATGCATGAATCTTGTGATTCTCAGTGATAAACAAGAGTGGACACACACCAGCCCAACGCCACACACTCCCAGGGCACACGAAGAGCAAGACATCACAACAGAAGAGCAAGAACTCACAACAGAGGGGGAGTTCTGTCCTATGCCATCAACACAAGCATGTTGCACATGACACATTACATATGCTCTGTGCACCTGGCTGCAATCTGCTTACACAAACACACACACACACACACACACACACACACACACAGTAAATGCTTCCCTGCAAATCAGTTTACGGTACTAAGCTACAGCTTTATCCTTCTTCCAGCATCACAACACATTACATAACTGAGCAGTCTACTACACAGGTCACTGGTGCATACTAGCTACATTTCCATTCACCTAAAGATAACAGTCGTGAAACCTGAACACACACACATGGTAGGCAAGCTACTCACTCAGCGGAAGCAGTTTGTGGTGTGCTCCGTAGTGAGTCCTGACATCGACCAGTGTAGAGGCAAATGGCTTTCTCTGTTTCTTCTTCCTCCAATCTCTCTATCTCTATCTCTTTCCCTCCTTCTCTGTCTCGCTTCCTTCTCCCCAGTCACACTCTGATGTCTCTGTCAACTACACACGCCTGCTGGCCAAGATTCCCTGGACAGACACACCCACCAGGCCAGCTAGCTCACTTTCTCTATCTTCGCCCACTCTCTCTCTCTCTCTCTCTCTCTCTCTCTCTCTCTCTCTCTCTCTCTCTCTCTCTCTCTCTCTCTCTCTCTCTCTCCCTCTCTGTCACTCACTCTCTCTTAATCACTTTCTCTCTCACAATCACGCTCTTTCTCTCTCTCTCTCTCTCTCTCTCTCTCTCTCTCTCTCTCTCTCTCTCTCTCTCTCTCTCTCTCTCTCTCTCTCTCTCTCTCTCTCTCTCTCTCTCTCTCAGGTACTCGCTCACTTTCTCCCTGGCTGAGTCTCTTCTTTTCTATCGGTAGCTTACTCACTCGCTCCTCTTCTCTCTTCTGATTCTCTCTTTTGTGTGCTCTCCCTCCTTTTTCTGTCTCTGTCCTCCCTCCCTGACAGCAGGCCCCTCCCCCACTCATTTGGGAATGCAAGGAGAGAGTGAAGCCTGCCGCTTCGAGAGAGAGAAGTGGAAAATAGAGAGAGAGAGCACCGACGTTTGATGGGGATTCATCTGTATTCATTACACCTCGTCTTCATTAAATAACAAGTCTCCCTAGCTAGGTCTGTTGCTTAGGCAACCCCATCAGTTACACATGAGAAAATAACCCCTACCCCCAAAAGACTGTGACACAACCACACACATGCACACACACAGGCACACACACACACACACACACACACACACACACACATACACTCAAGAGTTTTGCCCAATCAGTTACACAGGTTACCCAGAGAGGCATGAACAAATTGTGTGTTTTAATTAGTGGAATCATTGTGGGTCCCTGCGGACCACATTCGCTGGCCCCAGCAGACCTGATGAGTGATGTCCCCAGCAGGGCTCTTTCCTCCAGTACAATATGTTGCTCTGTCCCCCCAGGTAGATGACACTAATGCACTGAGTGGCCGCTGACCTTTAGTCCCCCAGTCATTGCTCTGACTAAAGCCTGGGACCCAGGGGCGTACCAAGCCGTTTTAATGCTTCAGAAGCGGCATCATTCAGACTAAGTGTGTGCATGTGTGTGAGTGTGCGTGTGTGTGTCTGCATGTGAAAAGAGATAACAAGTTATTACAGCACAGTACTTCTCAGACCACATTAAGAGCGGTTCATTGTTGGAATGACAAAGAGAAATCCTCCCAGACCTCTTAAAGCCTGCAGAGGTGAATAACAGTATTACACACGGCACACAAAAGCTTGGAGAATGTCCACATTCATTTGTTATAAACCTCCAGTTTTTATACCCCAATGCTGCAACCCTCTCACACAGACAGCACACGTACAGTACAGTACATCTACGTTCTACTTGGCACAGAAGATCTTCAGGTGGCTAAGAACAGGCTTTGTTTTCCTGATGGTGAAGTCTACAATGCATAAGTATGCTACTATTCAACACCATGGGCTGCAACTGGACTGTTGACAGATGAGCTGAGCAGGTCTGGCAGATCCTAGTAAACGTGTTGTGGCACATTTACTGAACACCAATGATGTTCTGAAACAAATCAGTTAATCTGCCACCTACAGTAGCAGCTACAGTACCTAGCAGATTAATGCCACTTACTTGTAGTGCGTCAGACTGGAGACTATACATAGCTGTCAGAGCTCAAAGCCAAGGCTCATGGTGCTAAAAAAGGCCTGTGCAAAAGCTAAAAGACTTGCATTCATGAATACATGAATAAAACTCAGACAAAATGAGATTATAGTTCAATCTATGCAGGAGGATTAAATCTGGTTTCATGTTGATGGACCTTTTTTCCCCTGCTCTCTATCTCTGCACCTCAGAAGTGTTTCGTTTTCTACCCAGATTCTGTGTACTCCAGCCCCCAGCCTGCCCCTCTGGCTTGTTTCTTGAGCCAACCCCTCTAACAAGCCCTTTCCCTACCCTACTCCTCCCTCAACACTCAACCACCCCTCACACTGACTGCCAGCACACTCCACCCCAGGACAAATCTGTCCCTTTTGCTTAACTGGTCAACAACTCCTATCATCCCCCTCTTTCTCTCATTCTCCCTTTACTATATCACCCCGACCTCTCCCCCACCCCCCCACCCCCTCTCTCTCTCTCTCTCTCGCTCTGAGAGAGAGAGAGAGAGAGAGAGAGAGAGAGAGAGAGAGAGAGAGAGAGAGAAGGCTGGTACTGCCTTCTTACCCAGGCAGTACCAGCCAAGGCATTATTCACATGGAACTCCTTACAGCTCGGTGGAGCCAGGATATGAAATCCAGTCAACAGCTGTCATTCCACTAACACACACACCCACACACCCAACCACACCCTCATAGACATACAGTATAGCTCAATATACAGTATGTTTTGTGTGCTATAATGTGCCATACTCTTCAAAACAGTACTATATTTTCATAATGTCATGGCTAAGAACCAACATAAAAAATGGATGACCAACTACATTTTTTAAGTCCTACTGCAGGGTAGAGGAAGGATAACAACACTAGTTTGGTTGGATGACATGTAGTCACGGACAGCGCAGCTCATGGGGCTAATCTATGATCTGTCTGGCTGGCTGGTTGGCGGGCTGGCTGAGTGCCTGGCTGCATGTGACCATCCGTTGACCCCCCAAGGCAGAGGCCGAGACAGCCCTGTGTTTAAGACCCCATCACACACACATCACGCAGTATCTGAGGCGTAGCCAGCCAATCCTGCTCCTCTATTAGGCCTGATGGGCTCCTAGGCAGCTGCTTCCCTCTCCATCAGGCACGCAGTCCAGCTTGTCTACACACCATCTCTCACTGCAGGATTACCTGCTTAACTGTCCATGGCCTCTGCTGCTCCGCACTGCTAAACCACCTCACTGACTATGAGCGACAGTTCCTCAAAGAGGAGATTTATCTGCTCGAAAAAAAGAAAGGGTAAAATTAGCATTTCAAACAACTTCATGTGAATTTAAATTTGCCCAATTCTCTGAGGGACAAACTTCTGCTCCCGTCTGCATTCTCGGGCTGTCTAGTAACCATCCTTTCCGTTGAAGTGTGATAGCTGGTGGTGCTCCACCAGACAACCTCGATGGGGTCTGACTGCTGTGGTCTGAGAGGATCTGTGGGTCAGGCAGCCCAGAGGCCAATATCTTAGTAGATAAACTGTGATTCCTTCTGCTACAGAAACAACAAGTTCTCTAATCAGACCCAAGAAAAACAGACCATAAGCTGTTGTTCTGAGGCAGATGTTCTGCATGACCTCCAGCACCCTGGGACTCACAGGCTGACTGCAGCAAACACATTTCAGCTGTGTCTCCGCCTGTCCTGATCGCTTCGGAACATGACACATTACCATGGTGACAGGAGCTCAGATATTAGAGGAGTCAGCCTCTGGCTTCCTCTGTTCCTCATAGGTCACCCAGCAGCAGCATCTGCTGGCCTGCGTGACCATTCACCACCAGGGGGACAGGAGGGCCTGGCGGGCTGGAAATCACCACATAAAGCAAACCTGAATTGATTGTTCAACTCAGGAGCCCTTTCACCCCCATCCCCCCAGCCTGGGCTGGAGCCAGATCAAACAGGCTCAGTCTCAAACCAGTCGGGAGGGGGATTGTCTGCTTGACACACGTTGATGTATCTTTCCGATGTGCAATTTTTCTCTGCTCTCAGCTTCATGCTTCCAACACCAGTCGTCATGGCTCATCATATTTTTTGATTTGCTTACACGTTTGATGAAATTCTTTCATAAATATTGCAGAAGCAAGTTATACTTCACATGTGGGATCAAATATCACACTCTTCCTTTTTTTCTCTCTGTCTGAGTGTTTGAGTGATGCAGCGTGGAATAATCCTACAAAATTGTATTCTGTTGACCAATCCATCTGTATTGAGGTCTGAGAGTTAGGTCACCCCTTGGCATACTTGCTCTTAAAAAAACACACATTATTTTCAACTTTGTCTGGGGCACAAGCTTTTAATGTCCTCTGTCCTTTAACATTAACGCTACCTGCAGCCTTCCTGCAGACACAAGGCAAATATTGGACAGCACTCTGAAAGAAGATTAGACATAGGGAGACATTCTCCTTGGCTTTCTGTTCCTCACGAAAAGCCATTTGGGGAAAAGCCTATGGCACAAAGTAAGATATGGAGCTGGTCTGGAAGTGTTCTCTTATCTACAATTGTAGCCTGACAAAGCAGTCAAAGAAATACACTTTTTCTCCCACATATGAGAAATGGGGGCATTTGTTACATACAAAATTTGCATTCCACTCTAGATGTATAAGATATATTTACATACTGTACTCTACTCAATTAATTCCAAAGGAAAATTTATCTAAATTACCACTCCACACAGTATATCTATAGGGTGAATTCGGGGTTAATCTGGGACATTGGGTAATGTGGGACACCTAAACTACAGAACGTTTTCTTCCCTGCTATGACAATGTTTAGTCCACAGAACTTTGACTCTAGGTTTAGCATGGATGTTATGTGACTGAAATCACAAAAGGTGATTGGTGTGGTGTCACAGAAAGGGTCAGGGCACTAGTTAATCAGGAATTTCCAATGAGAAAATGCATGCAAAAAAATTACAATTACTACTGCATGTCTTTGAGCAAAAAAAACTAAAACATATTACATGTTTAAAAAGAAATTCAATTAGAAATGTTGAAGGGCAGTGACTGAAGCTCCCTAAACAACTGCTTTTATATTTAGTATGCATGAGAAAGTGCTGGTGGGTGCAGGTGTTATTGAATAAAGCATCCCCCCTCCACCAGCCTCTCATTTCCATCTTGGGTTGTCTTCGGCCCAGCTGTCCACATCTCCCTGGACAACAGTCCCCTTGGGAAATCACAGGGTGCAGATGTGGCTTTTCACCAACACAGAGGAGAAGGTGTCATTCAGCCCGGCTCTGGGTTCAACGTGATCTGCAATGCTACAGCATTCTGTATTCCGGTATGACAAACTTCCTTATTATCACTGCATCCTGTCTGTCAATCAGATAACAATAAAAAAAAACTGCAGAGATAAAACCCAGGCATCATGGATTACATCTCTAATCCTCCAGGAAAGGCTTAAACTCCCCCTAAACAGGAAGTAGCTGGTAGAGTGGGAGATGCAGAGGGATGGTCTGGGCATCTGCTCTCAGTTGGCTTAAACACCACCCCTCCATCTTCAGGATGTGGCCCACAAACTGGGATGCACACATACTGTAGACAGATATTGCCTCCAATTTCTCCTCCAACACTCATAAATATCAGAGGTTAGAAGGAACTAAACTTCCAAAAAGCTCACGTCAAAACTGCTGTGAAGTATCACTTGAGAGGAGAGGAAGATTGTGACAGTTTCCTGGTACCTGTTTCCACCTCCAGCACCCTGCTTTCATTAGTGTGTTTGGCTGGTATTGACGCCTGGTGTCAGCACTGTTCTGTACGCAGTCTGACATCCCAGTATTTGGAATGGTGCGTCCATGAGAACCAGGGGCCAGCACGTCACTTTAGCGCTATATTTAGTCAGTGAGGAGGATGAAAGAGGCACAGAGAGACAGTCTGGGCTGATTGGGTTTGACAGTGCTCTCTCCCCCTGCGTCCTCCCTGCCACAGCTCTGCTCCATGTGCACAGACGACCGTGCATACACAAGGTGACATCAGCCATGGTGTCGCAGCACAAAGACAAAAAAAAAAAAAAAAGGAGAAGGAGAAGGCTCCATGACATCTCTCTGAGACTATCAGGTAGAGAATGCTGCACAATGGCAGCCCTGAGCTCTGACACCACACTGAGAGGCTAAACAGTAGGGCTTTACGGAAGATGCTTCCTGAATGTTAGTTTGTAAAAAGTTACAAGAACATACTGATTATATTTAGATGCAATGTGATCAACGTTTTAAAGAAAGTACTGCTGGCCCTGAAGACTAACTGTGGGGTCGGAAGCAGAGTGCCACTAGAGGGCAGAAAACCCCAGGATTGGAAATGAAAGACATTTGAAAGAGAAGGGGGAAAGAGAAAAAGAGAGAGAAAGAGAGAGAGAGAAAGAGAGAGAGTGAAAGAGCAACGGACTCCTGGGGTAAGGTAAGGGAAAGTACTAATGGATAAACAGGAAGTTACACAATGACAGACTGCTTCGATAATCCATCCTTTAGTTTCAGAAGGGACAAAAGTGTGTGTGTGTATGTATTGTAGTGGACATGCTTCTTACACAGCCACTCCATCCTTCACTCCCACACACTCTCCCATAACCAACAGAGGATTACAACCAATTACAGGGCTCCCTGGGAAGCAGGGGAAGGGCACCAGACTCTGGGGTCCAGCTGTTTACTGAGTGTGTGTGTGGCTTGTTGTTTGACAACAATCATTTTGAACTGAGGATTAAGTCGATACAGTTATTAGTCCCAGAGTATTTTCAAATGATTGCTGAGATATTGCAGTAGCATAAGCCTACTGCAATAATTTACATAACAGAAGAATAGGGAACAAAGATCTGGAATTTTTTATTTCTCTGGTTGTTTTCAGGTCACCTTGTGTATACTTGACATGAGGACATTACATGTTGAAAAATACATGCAGAATACATTCTGAGCATAACATCTTATTTTTGTGATGCTTCTCATGTCAATCATACCTGACAGACACTGGTCTAGTACATGGTAATGAATTTAAAGTGTGAAGAGAGCTAATGGGTCTCTTCATGGATCTTACTAATGACTCTTACAAATGCTAATGTATTCAGGTGTGGACCAGAAAAATAACAGGAAAGAGAGAGAGATTGGTCACAGCCACAAGAGAGAAGGAGCTGGTTGATTGTCTAATTAATTAATGAGATATTCATCTCAGTTATCTGTTGTTGGGGGGCAGCAGAGGAGGGAAGCTGGGAACATTGCTAGAGGATCTTCTGCACTTTTTTAATACCATGCACATGCATGAGTCAATTAAAATCATAAAGGCAACTCATCTGATGTGCCTGGTTTATTCTAATTATGGAGAAGCCAACTCAAGGACAAGTCAGAGTCATATTTGGTGACAGATAAATCCACCTTCAGGCTTTGGCCAGAGGATGTCATTATCAATGTACAAATGGTTACACATAAATTATACCATAGTCCTCATCCAACTGTCGCACAGATCAAACGTTAACTCACCAGACTTTCTTTGGTCTGCCTATTTGGAAAGATGAGCAAGGCATTGTGTTGTCTTTTGCTTTTAGAGTTTTGGGAATAGCTTCTGGCTCTTAGTTGATTGGCTCCATGTTTCCTCTGTGTTTGATCTCTTTGTAGTGGCCTTCAGCCACACCACTACCCTAGGTTACCTTGCAGCCTATTCCCTCCTCACAAGAGTGGAAACACTAAGGCTCTTTGGGCTTGAGCAAAATGAAATGACTAATTTCTTATCTCACACCAATGCTCAATACCCTGGAACACAGTTGATACCTGCGACTACTACAGTCGTCATGTACTTTCACAGTGCCTTTATCCTGGTTGCACACAGTATTTTGTTGAAAGAGCTGAAGTGTACCAATTAACTTAGAAAATAGATATATTCAGTACCCCTTCAGCAGTGCAGTACGTGTGAAGGTTCTTCTCTGTTAAGAGGCAGACATGTTTGCCCTAACAACGAAGCAGTGAGATCCAAAGCAAGAACGGTATTATCAGCAAATAAAATGTTGTGTACTGTATATGGCTCCCTGCTTCGACAGACGGCAGCATATTATGGGGAGATACTTTCACCTCCTCTCTTCTGTCTTCTATGCATCTTTCTCCTTTCTCATTCTCTTTTGTGCCACCTCCATCTTCCTGTCTCCTCCTCTGTCGGTCTTTGCTGTCCTCTCTTTGTCTGTTCTCTGTCCTCGTTTCACCCTCGTTGTCCTCCGGCTGTCTCCTCCTCTCCTCTCATCTCTTCTGTGCAGAGCATCAGTAGCCCTGACTCAGGCAAAAGCAGGAGTGATCCCGTGGCTTCTCTGCTCTCTCTGCATGCGGGCCCACGCACTGCTGAGTAAAGCAAGCCTGCCAGAAAGCCACTGGAGTAAGGGATGTGTGTCTGTACCCCCAGGCAGGGCAGGGCAGGCTGGGAAGGGTAAGCAGGCTAGCCCCTCTACTCCTGCAGTTCTAGAGAACCCAGCTCAGCCTATAGGATGGGGAGCAGTCTGGTCCGGCCACAAATAAACACACACACACTGGGCATCAGCGCCTCTCTGCCATGCTAACACTGCAGAGTTGCTCGTTAATACTGTGGTAAAGTGAGGAGGGGGACAGCAGGCAGAGAGGGGTCCCCTGCAACTTAGCATGAAGCCTCTGCTGTGCACAGACACATTCCTGTTTCTTTCTGAGCTCCCTCTCTAACTAAACCCACAAGTTACATCTCGCCCCCCATTACCCTGAACTTCTCACTCACTTATCTAATTAGTGAATGTGATGTTCTAATCTTCAATATATTGACAGGGCTCCCATGGATAATCCCAATTCCCAATGCAATCATCTAAATGCAACTCAAATTAAATGATCTAAATTAGATTGTTCTATTGTTTTGTAAAGGAAGTAAAGTGCATTTAATACGATTTAAACATGCAATCCTTGATTTAGCGGTGACTGGTCCAGACCCCACCACAGAGAGGTGCAGAGACAGAAGAGCTCAGAAACTCACCATATGCTTCTGGCCCTGGAGAAGGTCTTGTCGGCTCTGAAAGCAGCAGAGATGGGAATTAGAACATGCATAAAAATGCCTACAGTATGTCAACATTCTGACCAGCTTCGTCTACCCTGTTAGGTCTAGGAAGCAATGAATGGTTCGTGTTTGTTCTCGTCCACCAGACAACTCTGCATCATTACATTTTGATTAAGTAGTAGACAATATAAGGCAAACAGTCACTTTCAACCCAACATTAACACCACCAGTCAAGTCTGGGAAATATAAGGAGCAGAAACAATCAATGTGAGGTAGTAAAGAACAGCAGATGATGACCCCTCCACTATCAACAACATAAACATTTCAGGCTAGAGGGAGACAGAAAGGGATGAGGGCAAGCACATTTCCCTAAATAACTCATCATACCATCTGTTTCCAGGCTAGTCTGAGACACACAGTCTGCTGGTGCAGGGCTGAA
Organism: Osmerus eperlanus; assembly: GCF_963692335.1. Taxonomy (NCBI): domain Eukaryota; kingdom Metazoa; phylum Chordata; class Actinopteri; order Osmeriformes; family Osmeridae; genus Osmerus; species Osmerus eperlanus. The sequence continues at coordinate 14,898,561 of NC_085021.1, forward strand.
TGAAGGAGGAACAACGTAACACTATTAGCAGGGTGAGACATGGAGCTAAGGTGGCTCTGACTCACTGTGTATGGACGTGACCCTGTGACACTGAAGCTGTTCACTGACCTGCTACATGAATCTGTCAACAGATGAGTAACCGCTGAGAATTGCTGTCATTTGACTGAATGCCCTCCCCGGCCTACAGGCCAGTAGATGGTGCTGTTTGAGTCTGTGTTATAAACCCCAACAGACAAAATAATTAAGGAATTCTACAATAAGCAAGATCCCATTTAGCCAATTATATTATATTATATGGATATGGGAAATATGGTAGTGATGATAATAAATAAATAGATCTGTGAATTGCTATAACAGAATTTTGCACATTTTGCACTCATACCTCCTCCTTTTGGCATGATACACTTGTTTTGCAACCAGAGGTGGACCTCCAGTGCCGGCACCAGGAGGTCTTCAGTCTATGACTTTTTTCTGGCATATCTCACCAATCTCCTGTAGTTGTCTCCCCAAGGTATCTGATTTCACACTCCACCCTGCTGCTAGGGTCCCCCATATATCTAGCAAACAACTCTACAGGCCCTTCCATAGTTCTCTCTGTCTCTCTCAGGGTCTTTCTGTGTGGATGACAACATGTGGGTCCAGAGGATATGTCTCTTAGTCACCTTGTACAGCAAGCTGGTATGAATGCATGTGACTTAGAAGAAGTCAAAGCCTTGATGAATGTATAATTGCCATGTTAGTTGACCTCAGAAAACCCAAACTGCAAGTGTTTACTGCCTTTGAGAAACGTCCCATGTGGTTACTTTTCAAAACCAATCCCATCCTCACGTCAACTTCTTCTTCATCAGAACTCTGACTTTCCAGAGGGCTATGTTTGATCACTCTGGTAGAGTTACAGCACCATGTCCCTTGTCCTTTTCCCCAGCTGGTCCAAACTGCTTCTCCACCTCTATGTGGACAGCATTGGACTACTCTGGGCTGAACTGGTACAGGTTTACATGACACACAATAGAAACAGACATGTCAGGAGATACTGTAGGCTGCTCAACAGGAGCTTGCAGCACTTGAGCTTGACATTTCTCCTCAGACTGAGGAGAAGTACTGTATACTAGGGAGGTGTCAGTGCAGTTCCTCTGACGAAGAGAGCAGCCTAGGCACGTAGTGTATTACAAACATAAGATGTTCAAATCCTCCTTCTATGGGTCTCACCCACGGAGGGTATCAGGTTCCATGGAATTTCCATCAAATGAAATCTAGCTAGGGTGTGGCAAGACCTCTGGCTAGAGGCTCCAGCCTAAAATACCTGCTGGCCCAGCAGTGCTGGGAATAAATCCTCTTCTTAAGAGGAAAGAGGCATTAGTCAGCATGATAATATGGCACCACCCTTGTATAGAAAACTAATAGCAGATGGGTGGTAAGTTAGAGAGAAGCCTGAAAAAAAGCTTTCGCAAAGCTGAAACCAAGAACATGGTGCTATTCTAAATACTACTACCATGTCACCAAACATGTAAACATGCATCCTTAATCTGACATAGCATGTGACATCATCTTACTACACCCTAGAGATTGCAGTCAGATGACTGATAACTATTAAAGCCTGAGGAGAAACAATCTCAGAATACCAAAGAAACGTAGCTCTTTATGTATTTATGATTATTATCAATCCAAGGCAGTCAAGACATTCACTACTGTACATCAAGAAAATATCTGTATTGTCAATGTCCAAATGGTTTCCAACATGTCATGTAGTTTTAACAGACTGAAACTGTAATCATGCACCACAAACTGAAAAGCTGATCCACCAGTTACAGTATCTCCACATTAATATCTCACTGTGGAATGAGCCTAGAACTGGAACTAATGTGTTGCTGGGAGAGTCACAAAACCATGGATGAGTAGAACCTGTGCCCCTCAGGTAAACACATTTAAAGACACGCTCAGAAATGCAGACACATAACAAATGCGCAAGTGGCGTGAAGCAGCACGGGGAAAATAAAGCATGAATAAAATATATATTTTTCATACCTCTCCTTCTCAAGCTGCTAGGTATCTTAAAACACACATCCATTCCCATAGAAACAGGCCAGTGTGAGGTAAAGTGAGGCTTAATGTTTATCTCACCAGAACCCTGTAAAAACAAAACCTAATACTGACAGTACTAAGGGAGTATATTAAAAAAAAATTATTCTCTAAAAAAGTCAAAACTAATTCACTCATTTAATGTCACCAGGCAGAGTTGAAAAGGAGGGACAAGGTAGTTTAGACGAGAGCAAACAACTATCTGGTTATACTTAGAGTGCACTTAATAACTTACCTAGCAAGACCCATTTCCGACACCTAGTCTTTTCATTCACTGAGGATACTGCATATTGCACAAAATGCTCAGCATGACATTCAGCATAATCACCTTCATTAATCTACATTTAATTTGTAAAATATTACTGTCAAATATTGTCACAATGGTTTGAACATAACCAGATGTCTAGACGGAATAGTGTAAATCAATTAACGTTATCTGTATAAAGGTGACAGAATATCCATTTAGCACTTCCTGTATAACAGTGATTCTATCATCTACATTTTCTCCATTCATCTAATGAGGATGTCTTTTGAAATATAAAACTTCATAATTAAAACCAGACTGGATATAGACACAGAGAGAACATACTGGACAAACAGATTATTATAGAGACAAATATGAGGAATATTGGACTACAATGGTGAATGACCCCAGGTCTGCACTGCATAGGCCAGTGTGGGCTGAATAGGCCCATTGATAGAGTAAATGAGAGTGAAGTAGCTGAATGTTCACATTGATGCTACAGTACAGTGGAATACAGTGAGTCAGTGGTACCAGCCATGCCAACAAGCAACCCTGTCACTGCTAATGCCACCTTACACACCCTACACTCACAGACAAACAAACAGGAGTTTAACTTAAACGCCTCTTTAATGATGCTCTTCCTAAATCAGGCATATACAATTGTACTGGCTTATTGCAATACCTCTGCATGGAATGTGAAGGCTGTTACAACCTCTTATGATCATGCCCTGACTAATGATCCTTTAATGTTATGGACGTACAGTCTCTCACCAATGTCTGCTGCTCAAGATTAAACTTAGTGGATACTGTTGCTGAAACACCTCAGAACAGTATGTTAAAAAGGGTCAAGCTAGCGTTACCTAGCATCATGTTACATTTGTAGTAATAAAAGGCATGCACAACTGAAGCAACACTTCCACACCTGTCTAGTTGAGGCCAACGTAGCCATGCAGAGTACTGCTGTGTAGGCTATTGCCTGTAGTCCTTCCAGCTACTGTAAGCCTCCTTTTTCCCACCTTTCTCCTTGAGTAGTTTTCCATTGTGAATATGAATGTGGGATGAATGTCAGGGTGAATATGAAGGTAGGGAGTGAATAGAACATGGAGAGCACTCTGGTTGGCCTGCGTATGTGCTGTTTGTTTTGCCACAATCAGAGGAGAGGTCTTTGAATGGTCTCCAGTTCTCAAGAGGCCTTCCCTTGCAGTGTAATCATTGCTGATCTTTTGTCATGCAAACTTGACCATAATGAGAAAGCAAAGACACCCACTCCATGTTGTTTTTCTGCTGTGGATAATGGAATATTCAAAACCTGCCTAAAGGCAAGGGGTTAGAGACGGACTTCTTCAGAAAGAGACACAGGCTGTTGGGGAACATTGCCTTTGAACACTTGTTTCTCCTTTGTTTATGATGGACACCTTTTCCTCTTTCTCCAACACTATCAGTAGGCTACCATTAGTATAAAGCCATGAACCTTCCCCACTGACAGAAACAACATTTCAAAATCAGCAGACTGGCGAGAGACTAAGTTGTTCTGTCTTTCTCCTGTTTCAAAACAATCTTTCCACAAAGCTGTTCATCAACAAGGTCTACTACACACAGACTATCTCTCTTTCTTCCTCTCTCCATCCACGAGGCATTGTGAACACAAAGGAGCAGAGAGTTCCACCGTGTGGGCTGCCTGCCTGCCTGCCGGTCTCAGCAGTGGGGCTCCAGAGGGACACGGAATGGGGGAAGAGAGTGTTCAGATCTGGGACAAAGACATGGCTCCCTGTTTATTTCATGACTGCGATTAAGAGTTGATGAGGAGGGGGCCACTGTGGGCTGGGAGATGGCTGGGCCATAACATACAGTACAGACAGAGAAACAACACAGAAGACTCATTTAGAATATGACAGAGTTGGCTTCTAGCCATGTGCTGCCTAGCATAAAGTCTTTACATGCAGAAACACAGCATGAAAGGACCTGAGAAGACCGCTCAGATACAGGATATGCACCACATTGTACCGCAACACCAGAATAAAATAGCTTCTTGGTTCAATGTAGAAAAAAACTGCTAGATAATAGCAGTGTCAGGTTTCAGTGCAACCCTAAACCTGTCAGCAATCTGGCATCAGATTAAAACACAAAACACGCACAGGTAGCTGTTCCAGTGACATTTAAAAAATGATGGAGCAGCGATCCTTGGGTCAGGGAGAGACCGGATGAGAGAGAACAGCGCTGCCTAATTGTCTGGAGCTGGTGAGGCGGCCAATCGGAGTGACCTATCAAAATGCCAGGTGCAAGGCACAGAATAGAACAGGCTGAAGCTGGGGTGTTTCCATGTCGTTTCCAAACCCCTTCACTCTCATCTGTCTGTTTCACAAGCTTGTGGTATCGCTATTTTGGGAAATCCACCAGGGGGGTCACTCACTCACACACACACACACACACACAAACACACAGTACACAGGCCTAGTAAGAAGGTATTCTGACAGACCGGTAGAGCACCTGTTGACTGTTGGAATGTACTGCATGGTGTTGGTCTATAGGGGAGTCTCCACTGCAGAGTCCCATCAGATACTGTGCATCTCTGTTTGCTCTGCTCCACACATATCGTGATAAAGCACAATGTAATGTATTACACATCCAGACATACAGTACAAAACAGTGGATTGAAGGATGCAGGACCAGATAAAACCATGCAGCTCCTCATATCGTCATGAGGTTATAAAGAGCGGAAAACAAATCGGATTTACTGAGAAAGCCCACTGATGGATGTGTGTATGTATGAGGTGTGTGTGTGTGTGTGTGTGTGTGTTTGACTGCAGTGAGCCGCAGTATCTGATTCAATCCACCTCCATCATGCCCTCAGCATATGTGGGCCTTGGGAACACAGTCCTGAAGACATTGGACTCCAGGCTTCCCTAAGCTGCTCTCTCAGAAACATGCTGTTCCTCCCTCACCTGCCAGATCCCCTTTATCAGCTAGTACACCTCTGTTCTGCCAGCCTCCAACTCCTGTGAAGATGATTCCACATACTGCTCAATAATACAAGAGGAGTCTTACGAACTGTCTTGTCATCTACAACAGGGACTGGTACAAGTACAGGGTATGACTGCTCTGCTATTCAACCACAATATCATATCATATCTGAGACAACCAAACATAAACACACACACAAACACACAGACTGAGAACACACACACACACACACACAGTAACATGGGCTGTGTAGAGATTTCCAGTTCTATAAAAAACAACGCTGTTCCCTCTTACCCTCCATAGGCTCCAAAAGTGAAACTCCTCTTTCTCTGCGGCATGCCGGCAAATGGTGAGGAAGTAGACCAACAGAGAGTAAGTCAACTCAGCACTGAATGGAGCCTGCACTTCTGTCACTCACACCGAGCAAGCCTAGCTGTGTGTGTGTGAGGGGGTGTGTGTGTGTGCGTGTGTGGCTGTCCACTCCCCCGACTCAGCTCACCTCCCACTCCCTCCTCCCCTTTCCTCACATGCCTCCTTTACAAACAGCAGGAGAGGAGAGAGCTCTTGACCAGATCAGTCATCCAGAGAAACAGGCAGTCAGGAGCTGGCCTCTTTGTATATCTCTCATCTCCCAACCAGTAAGAACAGAGGGGGCAGACCAGCTACATACTTCAAATCCACTTTTTGATTGGAGTGATAAGAATGTCTGGAGGTCACAAGGTATAACGATATGTGTGAACAGCAAATCAAAAGGATCCTACTGAGTACTCTGTACTCTGACTGTCTGCTGTGGAACCTGCTAAGCAAAATCAACTCTCTCTCCTTTCTCTCGCTCACTTCCTTTCTCTCACTATCTCTCTCTTTCCTTCTCTATCTATGTGTTTGTGTGTGTGAAACAGCTGATCAAACAAACCAATGGCTGTACGCGTACTGATCAAACCAAACACTTCATCCTTCTTTACAAATATTCTAATCACAGACATACTACCTCCAGATAATATACCAATGTGTCCCATCACTGCAAACACAAGATGGCCAAACACAGGTATAACTGTAGGAAGGGTTTACCTATACTATTGACTCACACATACAGGGTAAGCTTTGCCTAAACCCTATAAGTGATTAGCAATGAGGTTTGGTAATCGTGGAATTAGTCAAAGTAGCATTTTCACCATCACTCTTTCTCTCTCTCAGACACACTCACTCACTCACTCACTCACTCCCTTCATCGACATTGCCCATTCTCCCCTACCTCCTCAACACTTAACAATACTAGTGTTCCCTGACAAGATCCTTAAAACAGGCTGTGTATCTCTGGAGTGATTGGCTTTATTGATTAGCTAGGGTAAATATTTGGACAGAGAGTACACTTCTCCTGCAGTCTGCTCTGCATGTATTGTAGACAGACTGCTACCATGGTAATAGATCAGCACAAAAGATCCGACATCACTAGGTGATCACTAAGCTAGATTCAACTCCATGTTAGTTGCACCTCTATGCATCATTTTAAGGAGCAAATGTACCACCAACCCAGCTTTTTAGCTTTTCAGGGCCAACGCGTTCCATCACTTTCCGTAACTAAAAAGCACTCATAGTAATTGGATAGAAGCAGATAATTAATCAACTGGAGTGCTATGAAAATGAATCATATGAACAGACAGTTACATCATCAGTTCACTCCAGTTCTTAATGCTCTTTACTGGACTGGACACTTTCTCCATATCTTAGATTGAGGATGGTAAGTCTGTGCTTCCTGAATTTAAGAGCTCTCTTATCACTGTTCCAACCTGACCCACCTGGCCCCTAGCTGGATGGCTGGCTGGCCTGCAGGCTGCCTGACTGACCGGTGTGCTGCCTGGACAGCACCACCAACTTCCCCTGCTGTTTGTATTGATTCCCCAGGACATCCTGATCCACTTTTAAGACAATTTAATTAATGGAGGCGGAGAGTGTGAGGAGCTGGTGCAGACTAGACAGAGCCCGTTAATAACACCCCACAAGGAACGGTGCTCTGTTTCACAGCTAGCTCCTCCACTGTCTCCAAACACAGTAAGATTGTAGCAAGGACAAAGGCAGCTCAGATGCCCTCTGTGGCAACATCTCCTTCAGAGCCTTCCATTGATTTACTAGTGACACCACAGAGATCACAACAGCTAAAGTGAGGAGAAAAAACAACAACACCAAGGTTCAAATAGAAGGTTCTGAATAAGTCCTGGTCAGACTTGAGTCAACTGATTGATTGATAACAACACCAAGCACACCGCGGAGACGGATAGTGCAAGATGTCCTGCTGTAAATGGAGCACACTGTCTCCCCCTCCTTCACACTGGCAATCTGTTCATGTTTAAACCAGATCCCATGCATTCAATAATGTATTTACAGTCTGCCTTGGGAGGAGCTTCAGGGGCAGAAGGAGAGACAGAAGTGAAGGCAGGGGTGGAGTTAGAGGGAGACACTGAGGCGGAGGGAGAGGCTGAGGTAGAGGCAGGGGTGGAGGGAGAGGGAGGGTCAGGGGTGAAGAGAGAAGGAGAGGCTGAGGTAGAGGTATATGTAGAGGTAAAGATAGAGGCTGAGGAAGAGGTAGAGAGAAAGTGACACAGGAGCTGAGAGACAAGATGAACCAGAGACAGGAACAGAGGCAGTTCTGTCAAGAGATGAGAGAAAAGCAGAGAGGCAGGATCTGAAAGAGGCACGAACAGAGAGGGGAAGAAGCAGGGGCTCATTCATCCTGGGTTCTGCTTTCAAGGGGCAGGAAATTTGCTCTTGAGGAATAAATCAGCACTGGGCCGGGCTAGAATGAGGTGGACACTGATGAGACGGGCAGCTTTGTGTGTCCATGCCTTTCTTTGGGCTCTGGATTTCCATTCATCATTTCCGCTGGTTCTAAAAGAAATCAAATTTCCCCTGAGGAGAGTCTTAATGTGTTTGAGGTTGGACCAACAACATCAATCACCTCAGTCATCCAACTACTGTAAATTTCAATAAAAGCCTTAAATGTCACCAAATCCTGTACACCTGTGAAAGAAATTTTGAGCCTATGTACAATGAATGTGTTTTAGGATAAGTTTACAGTTGGTTAAGAAGCTTGATACAATGTATGTTGATTAAACTCCATTTGGTAGAGATGCCACCTGTAGTTGTATGACACCTAGCTAGGAGACGTGAAGTCTAAGAGACGGGAAGTCTGGGTGACCTGAGAGAGTTCTCACCTGGGGGGAAGAGACAGTTGGTCTGAAGACAATGTGGATTCAACTGTATTGTTCTAAGGATTTAACCAATGACAGAAGAGATTTGGTATAGCTGCATGTCTGTAGGATGGACCAATGGCTTTTGAGAACTGTCGTATCTATAAAATGGTCTGTTGAAGAATGTTCTGGGGGGTTCAGGGCCATCAGCTGGGTAGTGCTGGTGGGCTGGATTCTCCCGGTTCCATTTTAGAATGCTAGATGGAGCTGTATAGAATTGTCTTTGTGTTATTGTCTTATGTTTGTGTGTCGATGATGTTATGTTGATAACGTTATTATGTTCAAATCTACGTCAAATAAACATTAACTCTGTACTTCACCCGACTTCAGCTTAAACGATTGATTCTCTCAAAAACTTCCACGACAGTTTTGGAGGGGGCACTAGGATGTTCATTGAGATCCGACCTGGACTCGTGAGTGGCAAGAACGGGATTCTTCCTCAGGGTCAGGTGATTCGATGCAGCATTTTGAACAGGGGAAAGTGGTGAGTTACTGAGATCGATTACTTTGAGCGAAGTTATGGTGAGGTTAAAGTTATTGTTGAATTTGATGGGGTTTTGTTTGAATGGTACAATTTTAGTCCGATAAATATATGTGCAATTCTATCTGTGATATTGCTACATTCCTACTGTAAATCCTCTGTGTTTAGTCTTTGAGTAGTTCAAAGATGCAGTTGTGGTCTGTGTTTAGTCTTTGTGTAGTTCAAAGATGCAGATGGCCAGTTTATTTGTTGCTGCGCCAGTTGTCATATGCATAGTGCATATGGTTGTCCATCCATGGGTGTGTGGATGAGTGTATGGGTAATGTGGAATGTTCTCGAAACTCACAGTGGATCCTGATCTGTAAATGGATTGGTTGAAATTGTCATATCTAGTTACCGAATTTTTTTTCTTTCTCACAAATACATGTTATTGCGATATTTTGGAATTGTATGAGCTATCTATTGAAGTCATGTAATTACTAAGTATACTAATACATGTTAAAGGGTTCGAGGCCCGTTGCGTTGAAGTCGTACAAAGGATCTTGAGTCCCATTAGGGGTTACGAGTTCTGCATGAGTTTATTGCTACTGAGATGTGTGTGTTATGATTAATTCTAAGTCTGGTGGTAGACAAATGCATGGCAAACATTTGTTAATAAATCCTAACCAAATGGGCGAGTTGCAGATTGCCGACCAGGATTTGGATGGATGTGTAAACGGCAAATCTGATGTGGTGTTTTCCATGTAGAATTTGAATCCCGACTTCTCTTTTATGTGAGGAAAGAGAAGTTAAAGAAAAAGTGAGGAAATTGTATAAGTTTGTCTTTTGTGTTAAATGTTTGTTTGAAACAACGAGGAGTATAAGATAAGAAAAGAACTAATCCATAAAAATACACATAATTTTTTCTTCCGAATGTGCTAGTCCGCCGTCTGTTGAATAATGTCTGCAAAAATTGCCAGAAAGACAGCGCTTGGATCGGAAAGATCAAGGCTGTGGTTTCGTGAGTGTCCTGAAAGACAGGAAGAATGGCAACGGCATTTGTCACAGTTTACAGACAGAATCAGCAGCGACGGTGGCGGGTATGTGCGAGCGAAGGAATTGCAGTTTCAAAATTGATACGACGGAAGGGTAATTGCCTAACACATGCGCACACGCAACAAGAGACGACTACTACACTATGACATTTTGTATCCTGATTAGGAATTGTATTGAAGCTAGATTTTTTTTGTTTTTAAAGAACTGTTTACTACTGTTGGTTGACATTAATTGTACAAAAAGAAAAAGTGTGGGAATGTGAAAGAAATTTTGAGCCTATGTACAATGAATGTGTTTTAGGATAAGTTTACAGTTGGTTAAGAAGCTTGATACAATGTATGTTGATTAAACTCCATTTGGTAGAGATGCCACCTGTAGTTGTATGACACCTAGCTAGGAGACGTGAAGTCTAAGAGACGGGAAGTCTGGGTGACCTGAGAGAGTTCTCACCTGGGGGGAAGAGACAGTTGGTCTGAAGACAATGTGGATTCAACTGTATTGTTCTAAGGATTTAACCAATGACAGAAGAGATTTGGTATAGCTGCATGTCTGTAGGATGGACCAATGGCTTTTGAGAACTGTCGTATCTATAAAATGGTCTGTTGAAGAATGTTCTGGGGGGTTCAGGGCCATCAGCTGGGTAGTGCTGGTGGGCTGGATTCTCCCGGTTCCATTTTAGAATGCTAGATGGAGCTGTATAGAATTGTCTTTGTGTTATTGTCTTATGTTTGTGTGTCGATGATGTTATGTTGATAACGTTATTATGTTCAAATCTACGTCAAATAAACATTAACTCTGTACTTCACCCGACTTCAGCTTAAACGATTGATTCTCTCAAAAACTTCCACGACACACCTCCTACAGGAGAGCTCATACACCAATGTGTCCTTGTCTCTGACAGAAATGTTGTGGATCTATGCTGACTTTTAATGAAACTGCACTGGCAGGTCAGCCAGACACCTCTGAGTAGCTGCTCTGTGTCTGAGACGTGCTCCACAACATGGCCTGGTCAAGTAGTACGACTAGGAGCTGGCCTTTGATGAGGGGGGTAATTATTCCAAAATATTGACTTGACTCACTATGAACACTCTGCCTATGGCTGCAGCATACATTCAAAATATTTTCCAGCCGCTTGATAGAACAAGGAGTACACACAGGTCTGTATATTTGGAGAGAGCGCAGGAGGGGGGTGGGGCATACAAATATTTGAAGGAAGAAAATATTCAAAGGGTAATTGTGCTTAGAAGCAGGAGGAAATAAGCCCAACCTTATCTTTGTGGACATTTAATTTTCATTAGACTTTCATATTTCAGTCTCTGCAGACTTAAGGCACTACAAGCGTGGGACAGATTTAACAAGACTGACGTCATATTTTAAAGCAACAGTCAACTAGTTATGGATATTTAAATAAAAACTGCCCCACACTTTCTCTATGTTGTCCTGGAAGGAAATACAGCTGTTACTGTATGTTGGTAGGTTGGCATACGATCTGAATGACCATACTACTGCTACAGTCTGGCAAAGTCTGGAGTTGAAAACAAGTCTGAAGACAAGTCTTTTCAAGTGAGCTGGTGAGTGGGGTTGACTGTGTTCCCACTGTTGACACGGAGGTGAAGGTGTGGACGAGGGGGACCTTACTTACAGTCCTGCATCCCGCAGGCTTCTTGGGGGGACCACAGACACCCATCCATACCAACACTCCTCCACACACACACACACACACACACCTACACACACACACACACACACACACACTGTGGCCTTTCAGCCCCTCTCATTAGAGTCAGGATATTACTACTGACACAGCAGAAGAAGAGGGTTGTTGTTCAGTCTGCCCTACAGTATAGAACTCTCATTACTCCCAACTTCCCCCTGACTGCTCCAGTCTCCAGGAGCATCACTGCTGTTGATAAACAACACAGAATATACTGGAAGATCCCGGGTGCGTCCCTCTGTTGCCCACCCTCTTTATCTGTCTGTTTCGCTCAAGAATCAGAAAGATATGGGGGTAGGAGTGAAGGAGCAGTGTAATTGGTGCATAGCCCTATAATTGACTTACTCTGCAGAATACGTGCTTAGGATGTAATTAGGTATTAAACACTGCTTTCGTATTCAATACACTTTGTATCTTGAATGAGTCATCAACACAAAGGACTCACCGTTTAAATATACTGCTTCTGTGTGCTGTACTAATCAATGAATCATGTCTTGGATGGTTCAGACACTGACTTTGCAAGGCTGGTTTGCGGGTGAGGGTGATAGGGACAGTATTCTCTCCACCATTGATCCGAGTGCCCTGTTACTGAAAGAGAGACGGAGAGAGAGAGATAGACAGAGAGAGAGAGAGGTTTTCTCTCTATCTATTTTAGTTATAATGGATGCTCAGTGCTATAATATTTCTCGACTGTGAGTCCAAGGAAGCACAGTGATGGATGTTTCTCTGTGGCCAAAGCCTTAGCAGCTCTCCACACCACAGAGTCAATCGATAGTACCCTGTCACAAAGGATGAAGACAGACTGGACCCTCAGAACTGCATCTTTGTCCCCTGGCAGATTAAAGACTGGAGATTAAGTCTACTTTCAGATATTCAACATTTGAAGCAAGAGCTGTTGACTATTTCCAAGTGATAACATTTTTCCCTCTATCAAAATGACATTTTCGAGACAAATAAAGCAGCTGGATATATAAGGTTCAGGAAAAGCATTCAGTCCAGGTTTTGATTTAATGTCCCAATCTGATTCTCTCTTCTGTGGTAAGTGTGAAGGATGCCATAACAGGAACCCATTCCCCTGAGGAAAAGGCTTGGCAGAGTACCAGTGCCCCCTGATGGACGTTAGAGGGAAGGATGGGATTCACTATTGGTCAGAGCAACTAACAGGGCATAACCTGACTGAAGCCTACATCTCTCCACACATCAGCTCTGATGTGTACTGTTTGGACCAGGGGGAGCGTTTGCATGTGTCAGCCAGAGAACAGCCAGAGACAGAGGCCAGGGAGGAGGTGGGTGATGAATCAGGTAGGGAGAGAGGCTGTGCCCTGTTACAAATGTTGGCAAACCAGGGAGTGCTTGGACCCCCAATACATTAGTCACTGACAGTGAGAGAGCCTGGTTACAACACCATCAAAAGCAACACGCTAACAGGCTTGGCAGGGAGGAGAGAGAGATGGAGAAAAAGTGAGTGAGACAGAGAGAGAGACAGAGAGACAGAGAGACAGAGAGACAGAGAGAGAGAGAGAGAGAGAGAGAGAGAGAGAGAGAGAGAGAGAGAGAGAGAGAGAGAGAGAGAGAGAGAGAGAGAGAGAGAGAGAGAGAGAGAGAGAGAGAGAGAGAAGCAGAGGAGGGAAGAAAACGTGAGGGAGAGGCTCTGGTTCTAGCATATATTTAACATTGAGCCTTTGCAGGGATGACTCACTTCCTAACCAGTGACCATGGCAAATGTTGGACGAGGACAGGTGACACACAGCACCAACTAACACTATGACGGAATTACACTGAAAACCACAGTATCAACAGTGACACCCAGACACCAAAACCACCAAGAGGCATTAGAATCCGTGTCACAAGCCACCTACGGCCATGTGAGTGCTGGGCAAGGTGAAACCATGAACATGGGGTCAGTTCCTCTCTGCGCTCAACAGGAAATCCTTGTCAGGGGAGCTGTGCCGCCAAGGGGTTTGCCAAGACTATGTGTGAGGATCAAGAGAACTATAAAAAATCTTAGGAAGTCATGAACTCTATGACCAGCAGCCGGGCTGTAGAGTCTCTACCATACTAAGCATATGGATTAGCAATTGATTTGATTTGAGCTAGTGGTATAATTGATATAATCAAAAATCCATTATTTATTCCAGAGCACAGTGCCATGAGCAATGGCAACTCAAGGAGTCCTAGTTATTGGACCAATGACAAAGAAAACAAAATGTTTCCCCTAATCATGGACAGCTGTACTGTGTGACACTACCATGCCACTACCCTGCACGTCTGCAAGACCAGTGAGCTGTACTGGAGTCTAACCATTTAAGGGAGAATATAGAAATCAGAGGCCTAATAAATGGGTTTTCTTATCTCATCTCAAGACTCCAGGATGCGCTGGCTCAGTCGACATGGATGGTGCACAGTAACCCCACAACTCTGCATTCCCAAATACCATCCAGAACACCTCACAGCTACCATAGGATCCATACTCCTTGATATCCAGGATAACCTGCACACTCACTATGCAGGAGGCTACATTTTAATGGCATAATTAATTCCAGGTATAGGGAATTGAGAAAAACATAAAAAGACTAATCAAGGGAGCTACTGGGAAGTGCAAATCACCATTGATATGGAAACTCGGAGGCGTATACCTGGCTATCTAGCAACAAAGCTAACTTATGAAGTGAACCGAGTAAATTTAGCTTTGTACAGAGGCATACAGAGGCTGGCTGACTAATTCAAAGACCATCAAAGACAGAACATTCATCTCTAATAAGCTCCTCACGGTGGTCCAGTTGACACACACACACACACACACCAACACACACACACACACACCAACACACATACACAGATGTGGTGTAGGGATGAATAATTCATAGAGGAAGAAACTGATGCATCCAATACATAAAAAAAGCCCATTAGTACCATAGTCTCTCAACACTGCAGTATTGTGGCAGCAATTTCTAGCATGCAGAGGTACAAGAACAGACCTGTAATTAAGATAGCATCGTTTCCAGTGTGGAATTACAATCAGGCAAAATAGAAAAAAAGTTAATTACACTTTAGAGACACATGGTATGCTTGCATCAACAGCCTTTAGGAGTCAAGGTAATATTTATGCAAATCCCTGGTTTATGTAAACTGCACAAATACCGTTAATTGAGACAGGGCCTACCGTGCCATTTAGAATGTTTTCAATGCATGATTGAGTGAAGACTGCAACTGTGGATGTAGAAAGTGAGGGAGAGAGTGGGAGACAGAAAGAGATAGATGGAGAGAAGGAAAGAGAGAGAGAAACAGAGATATAGTGATGATGAAGTAGCAGCAAAGTGTCTGAGTAGCAGGTCAGTGGCCTCACATAAACCATAACATTATTAATCCATAGGAGGTTTGCTAAAGTAGATACTGCATCCACAGAATCCTCAGCCTCTTGGTTCTGCTGTGTAGTAGCACTGAATAGAAATAATGAATACGTTCTGAACACTGCCTAAAGGATGCCTTGGCAATGATGGAGAACGTTTGTTTCTGTATGTTATTGTATTATAAAATAAAATAAATGTATATATTTTTGGTAATGAACAACAAATACCCGTTACTTCCAAAGAAACAATCTAATAAATAGCAGGGTGCCGCAAGCTAAAATCAACAGTTCTGTGGCATGAATGATTCATGCCGGTGGGGGTAAAGGAGGTGGAGACCCATGGAGACCCGACACAGTGATAACATTTTGTGAGAGCAAGCCTGAGGCCCAAAGCACACAGCACTGTGCAACTATTTTTTGGAAGAAAAAAAATGCATCGCAACAGCATGAACAAAATTGACTTCCATCTGTGTTGTTTGTCACATGATGCAAAGATGCCTCACAGGACAAAACAAAACAATAATACATTCTATGATGACACACCATCCCTTTCTGTCATTTCATTAGAATTCAGAACTTATTATGGGATCCTGTCTTAACTGTTTTCAATGCAGGGTGTATCTAATGCTTTCCAGCTCCCCAGAGATTGACAACAGCCAATTATCAGCTCCTCGAGGCTACAGTGCCCCAGCCTGCTAGCCCTCTCCCCCAGTCCCAGCCTCAGATCAGAGAGCACTAGCTGAGAGGCAGGGACTTGTGAAAACACTGCTTCCGAGCTGAGCCTGTCCCTCTCCCTGCCCATGGTGGAGGAGCCATACACATCTCATGAATAAAGTGAAACACTGCTTTTAAAAGGCTTTCCAGAACAACAGGAAAATGACATGGTGCAATAAAAACACGTAGGTCGGTGACTTCTTCTCTGTGGGCTTGTTGGGAAGCAGAAGAACAAAGGAAAACCTTCCTACACAGTGCAGCAGCAATAATGATAATCATGACGTCCTTTCTGTTTAATAATAGAAGACAGTGCTGTTTGGAGAGGCTGTCAGTGTACAAAGACAACCCAGCCACTTGACTGGAAGTACAATGGGATGGAGGGATGTTGGGTTGTGGGGGGTTGGAGGAATGGAGTGATAGAATGATGACATGATGGGGTGGGTGGAGGATGGAAGAATAGAGGGGCAAGGCAAAATGAAAATGTAAGGGTATATGATGATAGAAGGGTGGAGAGATGGAGTTTGAAGTGATGGAGAAGGGAGGAGATAGTAAGAGAAAGAAAGGATGATGGAATGCAGGAATAAGGATGCTTGAGCATCAGGGGCTGAGATTGCAGAGATCTCTGCGACCCCAGATGCACTCATTGTACTGTAGTCTCCCCTCAGGCATGGACAGATACAGTGTAATAGTCTATAGTCCATGTCATGAATTTCTAATGTGACCTGGCTTATTGTGATTTAACACTGTTTGTCTTGAGCTCATCCTAAGACAGAAGCAGGCAGAATGAATCAAGATCAAATATATGCTATGATATGTACTGTTTAATCTTATATTATGGTTGTGGTGAAGTTCATTGTATGGTAACAGATATGGCATGGACTGTACTGTTTGTCCTAACAATACATAAAGTGTGTGACCAGTGCTGTAGGGTAGCTGTGAACTGTTTTCCCTGAGGCAAAAGATGGTCTGGATACAAGCTGCTAACCCAGCAGCGTTTTACAACACAGAAGGCCATTACCCTACCAGAGTCTTCACAAACACAAATATGTTCCTTTGTTGTCTTCTCCAACACTCATTACCAAGACACCATGTCCAAGACAATTACAAAAATATCTATGACCAACCTGTCTGTGTTAGAGGTTTGCCATAAAGTTGCTTTTATAGTGTTCAATGGCGACAATGCTAAGACTGAATTAAACATTAACAGACACTCACATTTAGATGTCTAGCCAAGCCACAAATGAAAGAGAATCCGAAATGAAGCAACCATGCCAGAGTCAACAGAGATCCCTTTCACATGCTGCCAACAGACAACAGATCTGGCATGCACAGTGTACCTATTCTAAGGGGTCTGTGCCACGATTAGGAAAGAGGTGGTGGGGAGGGAGGGGGTGCGTAGGGTTGCTGTGAAACAGTAATGCTATCTCTAACCACTCACTAGCAATAACGTGTAAATAAAATGTCACCCCCATTCTCACAATCGAGATGCATACACCTGCTATATCTCGTGTGCCCTTGACCAATCAATCATCACACTATCAATCTCATATTTAAACGTGTAGTTGTATCTGGAGAGTGGATCAATCAATCAGTAAAACAGGTGGCCAATTGCATCCTAAATTCCCCGATGTGTCTGTGTAAGGCATGGTAGGAGTTGACTGTCACTCCATTCGCTCTACAGATAAAGATGAATAGGATAGGACAGGCACGTATTTGGTGACCAATGGCCTCGAAGACTATGTCATAAAAATGATTTGCTGTTATTTTCAGCTGAGACAATGAGACTAGTTGAGACTAAGCGCATTTTATAAATGACAGGGTGTCAAATGGGAAGCTCTTCTCCACCAGCCTATATTTCCGAGTCAATGTTTAAACCCGAAACATTTACCTCCAAGCAGGATTCCAAGGCGTGCAACTTGTAAAACTAAGATAAAAAGCCAATATACAAAATAATACTTAATGTATACTTTTAGTTTAAATAACAGTTAGGCCTTAAGGTCTAAAACGTATAACAGAATTACCAGCTTCTCAGCTGCACAAAAGCTGGCACATTTCCACGTTATTGGCGTGATACATTATAAAACCTAGCAGAGAAGAATAATTTAAATAACGACCACAGGTATTAAACTTAGAAATATTTTGCTCATATATATTTGTATGGGATAAATAGACTTCATTAACAAAACTTGAGATAGCCTCCATCACGCAAAATAGCTTATAGTTTGTGTCGACCGGTACCATTCGCTGGTTTATGCATATGCATTATGCATTATAAAAACAGATACATAAAAAATAGGAGTAACCTGTCTTACCTCTCGTCAGCAAATTCAGATGTAGCCAAGTCACCAAGCAGAGGACAGGAGTGTAGTGACACTACAGTACGTGGTGAAATGAATGGCACGTCAGACGGTGAAAAGATGCAGCGAGTACTCAACACCCAATCAGAAAGTTGGGTGTTGAGTCGCTACTCTTCACATCTTTTCAGGAAAGTTCAAGACAGAACCCTTAGCCGATATACTTATTTTATTCAGAAATATTGTATACAACCACAAACTGATTGAAAGAATCCGACTTTATTACGCAGTGCATTACTATACCCTACACAATTAACAACACTTGATTTAGGGAGCATCATTAATAAGCTGGGCATTTTACAATACCGGTTCATCTTTGGATAGGCTACGTCTTAGCGTTACAAGACAGTTTGTTTTTCAGACTACACTATGACACTTGTATCTGCCATATTCTGATTACATTTCTACTTTAATGGAGAGGTGGTCTATACTGTACTTTGACTTGCCTACAAAATAGACCAAATCAATAAAGACTTCCTTTGTGCAAACATGCAAACAAGTTTTTCGAAATCAGGCTTTTTTTTGTAGGCAACGAGACTGTGCACACAGGAGTACCTTGGTCTCACACCAATCTAAGGGCCCTCTAGTGGGCTATAGGTCTAATTGTTCATGGTGTCAGCCATGCGCTGCTTAGCGGATGTGAGCCATCTCCTCAAGGAAGGGGGTCTTCATGCAGCCTGTGCACAGTTGGTCCATCCACAGGGGCGCCTCGTGCTGCAGCGGGGTACGACGAGGGTAGAATGTGTAGGACAGGTCATAGTTCAACAGGCAGCTGATGGAGGCCATGTACACGTCTGAAAAGCGACACAGACGCCTGGAGAAGTAGGTTGGATTATGACAGGTGCGGAAGATGCTGCCGAATTGAGGATTAAACAGGTTCTTTGTCATTGCCCTGAAACAGGGAGGAAAAGAGAAGGATTAGATAATTGTACTAACACTTACAAACCGAGAAACACAAATCCTGTACCTGAGCTCCTCTCTCTCCATCAGCCAGTCCTGCAGCACCACCATAGACTCTGGATCTCGGTACATCTAAAGCATGGAAAATGGGACAGCAGGGACATTAGAGGATGCTCCAGGAACCAGAGCCTCATTGTTGTCCTGCAGAGTTCCTCCCCTGCAGAGTTCCTCCCCTGCAGAGTTCCTCCCCTGTAGAGTTCCTCCCCTGCAGAGTTCCTCCCCTGCAGACTTCTTCCCCTGCACAGTTCCTCCCCTGCAGGGTGTCTCACCTGCATGCGCTCCACCAGGCCTGTGAGAGCCTGGAGCCAGGTGAGGCTCTGGGCATACTGCTCTGTGTTCACCACCTTAGTCTCCAGTTCCAGCTCAGGCACTATGGCTCCAGTACGCCAGCCATGACGCAGCATCAGGTCCTGGTTGTGAGACACAGACAAAACACTGTTGATCACAGTTTTTTTTTCTTGTCTCATGATATACAATAGCTATGTGATTGTGTGTGTGTGTTTAACTCACAGCGAGGTCACTGTACAGATGGTCTCCAAAGTAAAGAACTCTGGACCCCCTCCATCCTGTCAGTCTAAGGAAGTCATACAGGTTCCCCTGAAATGCAGACATAAACACAACTCCAATGTGTGTACTTGGATGTTTGTAACATACACACATGGAAGTGGATGTGTGGATGTTAAAGACTGTACCAAAACTGAGACCATTTCACAATGAGTGAATGCACAGTCTGAGCGTGCACTGACTTGTTTGTAGACCTGTCCTTTGTCTAAACTGTTAATTTTGTCCCACTGGAGGTCCCCGTTCCCATCCAAGCGCCTGAACGGTCTGGAGGAGGGCCAATATGATAGAGACGTCAGCTCAAACCAATGTGTGAGTATTGAGCATTTAAAATAAACTTTAATATAAACATCTGTGGTGATGAAGTTCAATATAATAATACTATTTATAAGCCTGGTTAATAAAAACACTCAACACACACTTGACACAATCATTGAAGAAGTGGGGTTTATCTGCTTGAACGATAACCACATCGAAAAAGTCCCTCCAATCCTTTCCTACCATGTACATCATCCCTTTGTCCCTGCAGAGCAGGAAGAACAAGGCAGGTTAGAGACAGGCAGGCAGTCAGGAGAGCAGCACATCCAACATTACCAGACTAGAGGCTTTGTCCTCAGGTGGACATACAGTACTCACCAGGTCTGGACTGTGACTGAAAAACGACCCGGGACTTTGAAACACAGACCGGCCCACAACCGTGTATTATTATAATTTTATTTTTGCATTATGCTGCGGCAGTTTGACCGGCCGTTCGGGAAATCTCCCGACCCTCCCGACAGCCAGTCTGACCCTGGTACTCACACAAAGCTGAAGGGACTGTTGGTGATGAGGAACAGTTTCTTCCCCTGACTGACTAGGCGGTGAAGTACAGCATATGTCTCCTCCCCTCTCAGAATGTACTTCTCTACGCACAGGAGCAAGAAAATAGATAACCCAAAATGTGTAACCGTCAAGCTGTAGAAAATGTGAGTAGAGAGAAGCGGAGCCTAGACAACACAATCAGACTCACCCAGGTCTTGCATGATCCATTTGTACATGTATCCTTTTATGTGAACCATTCCAATTGCATCCTGAATAAAACAAGGAATAATAAAACAAGGAATATGCATTGTGAACACAGACACACTCCCAACAGTTTATTTTGAGGAACCGGAGATGTACTGTACTAAATTACCTCTCTAATAGTTTGTCCTACTAAGTCTTAAACTCAGGCAGATTTTGCTTGAAAATAAAGCTGGCAGACCAGGAACCTTCCTACACCAGACAGACAATAGTTTGGGTATCAAAATACTTTCCCCCTAGGACACTACAATAACAGCCATTGTTCATTATTCCACTCCTCTGGATTCCTGTAAAGCTTCCCTGAGGTGGACTGATGTTTGAACCTCTGATTCAAAGTCTCCCCTGTGCACTGGATGGGGCATGTTATTTTATGGGGGAAAATATTGTGAGAATCTTTGTGAGAACTTACTGAGACATCTTTGTAGAGGTGAACTGGATCATATTCTATGTCGTTGGATATGAAGAAATCATTTGCCACTGCAAGGAGGGTCATCTCTGGGAGGGAGAAAATGTCCATGAACTGCTTCATTTTGGGGCCCTGACGGTATAATAACAAACAAATATATGTGTTTCAATGGCAAGCTATCACATACACTGATATACAGTACAATTGCAATATTATATGAAATAATAAATATAATGTATCATTGCAACTTTTATTAGTATGTCCGAATAGCCTCGCCCGAGTGCTATAGAGTCCATTTGGTAAGGTCACATGGTTCAGAACCATTCCAAAGGACCATGTTAGGAGTCTTTTTCTTTCCACTGATGTCAAACAGAAACAGGAGCTCGCTGAGGGGTGACCCTGCAAACAGAACTAATCCCTGACATTACCAGGGAGCCCGGTGCCATGCCAAAAGAATTCTGGGCAGGAGTGAGTTTGTGATGAGGATTAGTGGAAAACAGGGGCTGAGGTTGGGAGGGGCATTGTGAGTTATGCTACAAACGCTGGAAAATAATTTGAACCTGAGTCAAACACCAAAGTCCCCATTGCACCTGATTAATTAACAGTACCAGACAACAGTATGACTGTCAGACTGTATCTAGAGATCTCATATGACATACTAAGTACAGCTCTGTAAGAATCGTTAATTATGAACAAACATCCGTGGCCACATCTCGTTCCAGATAAGGCTCTAGCCTAGCTATTTGGAGTTATAAAACAGAGCGTGTCAGTCAATAGATGGGAGAACAATTCAGCTAGCAAAACAAAACTTACATAATATTAATACCATTTTAAATCAGGGACCTCATAATGTTTCTGGCAGATTAAACTGAATGATGATGTGTTGAATGTGAGATATTTTATAATCCTGCAACCAAGTTGTGATGGTCAAGACAATAAAAAGTACTGTAACAACATTTGTGTCCTGTTAAATAAACAACATTAAACTGTAGAACATTCTAGAGTGACTTACATTTACATTTAGTCATTTAGCAGACGCTCTTATCCAGAGCGACTTACAGTAAGTACAGGGACATTCCCCCCGAGGCAAGTAGGGTGAAGTACCTCGCCCAAGGACACAACGTCATTTTGCACAGCCAGGAATCCAACCAGCAACCTTCTGATTACTAGCCCGATTCCCTAACCGCTCAGACACCTGACTTACCTTTCCATAGAAGCCACTGACTTGATGGAGAGGGACATGGTGAGTCCCCTCATAAAGCTGCAGGACCTCTTCATCTGGCACTGGCCTCAGGCCCCTACAGGGTGAACACAGGTGTTTAAGCACACTAACGCAGTACATACACACAAGGCTGCATTCACATAGCACCTCTCACCTGTAGACTGTTCCTTTCTGAATGTAATGGAAAGCATCTATCTTCATCAGGAGTCCCTGCATGTCAAAAGAGAGGTTCTTGTGCACAGTGATGCCATTTCACCTTTATGTACTGTTTGACACAGGGCTGAAACGATGGGCTGGTACAGATTAAAGCTTACTTTTTGAATATCATAGTGAAGCCCCCGTGCAGCAAAGTTTGGGATGTAATCATATTTGCTGATACCTTCAGGGTACTGTAAAGCACAAACAGACAATGAGCAAAATTGTTAATTGACAATGTAACAGTAATGTAAGCCCTTTTAATATCTAGAGACCTTGTAGTGTTGGACGAGGAAGTCCCGGGCGGTGTTGAAGATCATGGTGTTGAGGGCGTTGGAGTAGAGGGCCAGAGTGTAATCATAGTCAAAGCCATATATGTCCACCTCTGCCAGGCTCACCTCATTGTTGGCATAAATGGTGGAAGAATTAAGCAGGCTACAAACACCTGGAGGAACCAGGTCTGGGGGGAAAATGTGGTGGGAAACAGGTTTAGAGCTGCATCCCATTATAGGACTTGACACTATAGTTATTATAGTGACATTTGAAACACGGTGGCTTGACATGATAGGGAGATTGATGTTAAACATTACTCTGCGTGTGTGTACAATTGAACAAGTTTAAAAGGTGGCATTGTCTTTTTTCAAACTAAAAACACAAACAGAAGTTAGAAGAGATAGATTTGCATTTTGATTCAGTTCAAACACTCACTAAATTACAAATTCTCACTACCAACCTCAATATATCAAACAACCTCAAATATCTATCTATATATCTATATATTTTTGTGCATTTGTACTACAAAAACGGTCACACAGCAAACACACAGACCCAGATTAAACAGCGGTTACATGATCTGTTTCCCAATCTGTCCCTAAAGCCCTGTCTGTAATGGAACCACGGAACAACATTTAATTCTGAGCAGTCTCTTAAGGAAAGTGGGATATGGGAGAGGGGGAACAGAGTGGGATATGGGAGATGGGGAACAGAGTGGGATATGGGAGAGGGGGAACAGAGTGGGATATGGGAGATGGGGAACAGAGTGGGATATGGGAGAGGGGGAACAGAGTGGGATATGGGAGATGGGGAACAGAGTGGGATATGGGAGAGGGGGAACAGAGTGGGATATGGGAGAGGGGGAACAGAGTGGGATATGGGAGAGGGGGAACAGAGTGGGATATGGGAGAGGGGGAACAGAGTGGGATATGGGAGATGGGGAACAGAGTGGGATATGGGAGAGGGGGAACAGAGTGGGATATGGGAGAGGGGGAACAGAGTGGGATATGGGAGAGGGGGAACAGAGTGGGATATGGGAGAGGGGGAACAGAGTGGGATATGGGAGAGGGGGAACAGAGTGGGATATGGGAGAGGGGGAACAGAGTGGGATATGGGAGATGGGGAACAGAGTGGGATATGGGAGAGGGGGAACAGAGTGGGATATGGGAGATGGGGAACAGAGTGGGATATGGGAGATGGGGAACAGAGTGGGATATGGGAGAGGGGGAACAGAGTGGGATATGGGAGATGGGGAACAGAGTGGGATATGGGAGAGGGGGAACAGAGTGGGATATGGGAGAGGGGTATTTATACATTAACATCTGACATGATATCAAAATGTTTTGTAATGAGTCTCTACTTATCCTAAAAATAGATGTCTTGAAGCTTCAGTGATTCTGATGTGGAGATACATTTACTAAACTCTGAGTACCTCAGACGGCCAACTATGAGAGAGATAGTGGACTTGTAGTGAACTGTTGATATTATGCTACTATTATGCATATAGGCTTGGGCTTAATATGAGGGTAGATTGTATTCATCATTTTGACTGGGAACAGCAACACTTTGGACAGCTTGAACTTGTAAGGGGGGGGGGGGGGGGTTGTTCTACCTACCTGAGTGATATAACTGCATCTCAGTTTGATTAAAAATGTTGCTATTTTAAGACCATTGCATGATTGCCATCTGCCATATCTGAACTACTCTGGAACATTTGAAGGTCTTTAAAATAAGAAAGTATGAACCAGTCTACAAACATGACATGATGCATTAATGGGAATCATGATAAAACAGGCAGTGTTTGGAATTGCACTTTCGTAGATTACTCACCATGCACAAGACGTTTCATCTCATTATAACGAGCCCACAAGTATGTCTTGTGATCCACCTTTAGGGCTGTAGACGAGTACGATCGTCCAAACACAGCGACCGGCTCCTCGGGGCGCTTGATGCTGTGAACGGCAGGTGCAGAGGGAGCGCTGGGTGACAACACCGCTGGATCCGACCTGCACGCACCTGATTCACAGCTTTCACATTTCTTCTCTCCTGCTCTCTGGAACCCAGAAAATTCATCGCATATTGTGAAAACACAGTTACTTTTCTTTGATCTCGCAGGAGGTGGTGTTCTGCTACCGTTGTTCCATAACGCACGGCTCAGAGAAGTACCCAGCGTCTTAAAGGCCATGATTGAAGAACAATCAGTGATTGGCGAGCTTAATATGTCTCGATAAAAAATCAATCTAGTACGCTCAGAAGAAAAAATTATTCTGCAAAAGTAACATATTTGACTTTCACATTTTCATTAACCACGCCCCATAGTAAGCTTATCATCCATGTGGGAGGACCTTGAGTTCATTGCTCCAATCAAACGTCTTTGCAAAAAAACGGCAGTAAAAGTAGTTGAGTGTTGTCTACCAATGAGGCGCATTTTGTGTTTACATTTTATCGTACAAATGCAGAGGGTTAGAATCTCAACAAGACAACACCAATAAATTTGCACAGGGTGTGGCTTTATTCTTCATGACATCAGTAGTTCACAGGTCAATCAATGGAAGGTACATAAACAAAAAAATGGAGGACCATTTCAATTGGAGTATTATGTATGGTGACATACCTTCTACAACATTGGACAAAAAAGGCAGACCACATAAATATACTTGTCAAAAATTGAGTTTGATATGATTATCACATATCATACAAACACATTAAATGTGAAGAAAATTAAATATACAACTTAAACTAATCAGTGCTAAATTAGTCTCAACAGCAAGCACAGACAACACCTCCATAATCTTTTCAAATACACTAACACATTGTAACTTCTACAGTGCTGAAACTTTTTTTTAAGTGATCTTGTCTGAAACAGAGTGACCAGAGGAAAACCAAGGCACTGGAATTTATCACAGGAATCACATAATTTAGGAAAGCACTCTCCTTTCCTGACCCATATCATTTAAACCAAATTATTAGTATAAGTTAATGAATTATTTTTCTTCAGTTATAAAAAAACAAAACAAGAATCACTGTTACTTTAGATGTCCAAAACATGTACTACTGTAGATACCTTGATGGGCTCAAAGGCTTGAGTGATTATGACCTCCCATTGACCCTGTACAGCGTGAAGCCGGCATTGTAGCATCAGCAAGCTCAAGGTCAGACACTTTTCCAAACCACAAACCTAGAACCAGATTATTTTACATCTCAACCAAAACCACACAGGGTCCAACGGCACCTGTTCCTAGACCAGTGGGTTTGAGGCATCTTGTACTGCCCTAGGAGTTTCAGAGCATCTGACTAGATCAATCCTTAACTAAGAACTGTCAGTTTAATTGTGTCAAGTCAGACACTCAGGACCAACTCCATGTCCCTTAACCTGAAGCAACTCTGTTGACAGAAAGTGTGGAGGTCAAGAACAGCCTGGGCTCTAGTCTACCGCAGCTCGGTACCGCCCTCGACTACCTGCATAGCTTGGAAGTTTCAACATGCCCTTCAAATAAAGTTTGTACTTCATGAATCCATTGGTAACTAGCCTGAGGTGGTAAAGATATGGCTGTGTCTCTTCCATCAGTGATGTGACCACTGACTGTGTGGCTAGGTTGCAGCTCAACAGTCTGAGGTATCACAGGGTTAAGGGATCTAACAGTACTTCCAGTAGAAAATGCTAAGAGCGAAAGTAATACGCCTCAAGATAACAGAATTGATTTACATCAAGTCGCTCAAGAAGGCTGTTGTGTTTGTAAAAAGCCCATTTGACCTGGCTAGTTGTCATGGGAGCAGCATGGAGCTAAGGGGTTGCAGGGGCTAAGAGGCCCAAGGAGGCCTTGTCATGATGGCGCCAGGCTAAAGGCAGTTACTAGTGTCAAATGATGTAGACTAGCGTCCACACAGAAACAGACGCTTGCATAAAACAACCAGCATGCAAACACATTGTGGAACACATGACAGGGTTGTTATTAGACAAACACAATGGCGTATCAGTCTGGTAGCCCAAAGAAATGGTGAATACTTCACATAAAAACACTTTGTAAAAATACTCTCCTCTCATGAGAGCACACACCCACAAATCCTGGGATGGACTATCAGACTACAAGATGGAACTGAAGCTCTCCAGGATAGACACACAAGCTCGGGAGAGGCAGGGTGCCAGCCACTGCTCCTTCAGCGCTCCTCTCCAGGCTGCATGCAGGGCAGGCACCTCCCTCCACATGGAGAGGGCAGAGATGGGGGGGGGGGGGGGCTCTGTTAGTCCATCGGTCTGATGATGTGGGAATGTGGCGTCAGGTCAGAGGTGGACAGGAGATCTTGGGGTCAGGAGAGGGCGGGTCGACAAACACTGGTCCTTACGGGGGAGAGAGGGGTTGGGGTGATGGAGGATGCTTCTCATCTCTGCAGAGACAAGGTGACACAGAGACAGAAAGAAAAAAAAGCACGTTTAGTACTGTAACCGAAACAGACTGAGGGGATGAGGGACATTAATCCAAACAAAACAGACAACATCAAGCACCCCTGGCAGAGACAACAGGAAAGAGCCAATAAGCCACTTAAGAGGTTAGAAGCTGCGGGTAAATGCTAGTCATGTCAGTTGAATGTAAATTTAGGATGAGTTGTCACTTCTAGTTTGTCTACCTCTTCTAACCTGGATAACCTTGAACTCTTAAGACGTACTTGCACGTTTCCTGTACACGCTAGAAAGGGCTGAACTGTTCCTCGACAGCGCTAACGGTTTACGAATTCCAACTACACCGAGGCAGCATGCGTCGATCAGCCCATAGGAGCTTGGAACAGCGCTAACGGTTTACGAATTCCAACTACACCGAGGCAGCATGCGTCGATCAGCCCATAGGAGCTTGGAACTTGCTGATGTCAACACGCGCCTCATCGCCTGCGGGAGGATCTAGATTGTGAGTTTCGGGTCTTGGCCTGTCTGGGCTGGGAATCATATCTTGCCCTGCCACTGTTATCGTGGGCTTCCTCAGGGGCCCTGCTGCTGGAGCGGGAGGCCTGCCTCCTCCCCCTGCTACTGCTCTGAGCCGCCTGGGGGTCGTGGACGGAGAGGGCGGGGGCTCTGGGGCACCTGGCGGCCGGCGGAGGGCCAGCGTGTGAAGAGGCCGAGGTGGGGTGGCCCCCTGACGAGGCTCGCACCGAGCTGGACCTGCTGAGGCCGGGGTCTGCCGTGGGCCGTTTCCTACGCACAGAAAGCTCCACCGTCGGTATTAAGTGGGGCTTGAGCCCCGGTTTAACAGCGCCCTGGGCTCCGCGAGCCGGAGCACTCGAAAAGGTGAAACTTTCTATCGATTTGGAAGAAGATGCGTGGAGACTGACAGTAGAGGAAGACACAGACGGAGACGTGATAAACGTGTCTTCACGACTAGGGGCAGAGGCCCTCCTGCCCGCGGAGTCTGTCCTGCTGATCGTGTGGCTTAAGGCGGCGCTGCCGGGAGAGCTGGCCGAGCCCCCGAAAACATCAGAGACGCTACGGCTCCGTATGAAAGTGGCGTCGCGGGAAAGGCCCCCACCTCTGCGGCGGCGGCGGGGAGCCCTGTGGGAGGAAGGGGAAGGCTGGGGGAGGGAGGAGGTTCTTACGGGGCTGCTGTGGAGGCTGCGGGTCAGGGCCCGGAGGTGGTGGCTGGCCACGGTGGGGACCGGGCTGGAGCGGGGGCTGTTCCTCAGGTGGCGGTTGGGGCTGCCCCGGGGGCTCCGGGGGGCCCTGCCGGACTTGGTGCCCAGCTCCTTGGCCCTGGAGCGGCGGGGGCTGTTGTTGAGGCTCCGGGGGCACAGGGGGGCCTCCAGGTCCTCCAGGCGCTGGGTCAGGGCCAGCTTCTGCTGGATGGCCATGCGCAGCAGGGAGTTCAGGGTCTTCTTCTCGTCCTCGGCTGCTGCCAGCTGCCTCTGCATCTCATCCAGCTGGGTGACATACTGATCACACCTGACACACACACACACACACACGCCATGCACATAAGAGATACACATTACAGTAACACATCACACAGACAAGAGACACAAAAAGATTCCAAGATAACCACAGCAGAGTAGACTTGGAGGGCGGTAGAGTGCTAGAGTGGACACAAGATGGAAGAAAGATCAAAGAATTTCTGAACAAGTTTAAACGTCTCAGTGCCGTGACGATGGTTGGTCTAATGGAACAGTTCATCTGGATGTACACAAGGTGGCTCCATCACACAGTGTTTCTCAAGTTCAGGCCTGAAAGGTCTCAAGTCCTAAGAGCCGGACAGACCGCAGACAGCACACCACTACCTCTTCCTCCAGACACAATGATCTGAAGATAATCAAACGTCAGCTCATTACTGTGTCTGGGGAGGTTGGGGCCAGCTTATGTCCTCATACATCTGAAAGCCTCTTCCACACTGTTAAGTAGGTACTTTACAGATCCCAAAGAGATATTGAAGCGTTACCAACAGAAACTGTACGTAAATAGTTTACCAATAAAAAGACACAAAAGATACAGGACTTGATAGGACTTTACGCAACATGTACTAGATGTACACGGGGATCGACGTATATATCCAAAACAAAAACAATTTAGCAAGGTGACACACGTACAAATAATTTAACGAGGCAACCCATAGATTACACAGACTACATTAGATGCACTAAACAAAGATTCTTTAACAACTAGTAGTCTCCTTTGTCATCAGCCATCAGAGCTAGCTGTACAGAACAACTCATTACTCATTCTTCCATTTTACTCCTGTTCCACTGGATGTGTCAGCCCCACAGTGGCTTTCCCAGCATGGTTTAACAAACAGAAAAACATAAATCCTTCTGCATTACCAAACACACAAAACGAACGACACACACACAGAAGCTCACATGCCAGACAAACATACAACTGGCAGCAAACACTCAAATCCCCACGTGAGGAGGAGACTAAGCTGTGACCCATGTCCAGTTCTGCTAACCCAGGCCAAGCAGAGAGAGCCTCTGCTCAGAGGGAGGCCTGAGGACCTGGTGGCCTGTCCTGTCCCTGGTCAGGTCAGCCCAGACACCCTCAGGCCGTACATGGGTGCATGTGTGTCCTAATCTGCACGTGGGCCCCAGGATAGTCTAGAGAGACAGGGCTAAGAGCCATGTAATCTGATTAGATGACACTAGTGAAATAGCTGTCCTCTTGTCCCTGACGTGCCATGTCTGTGCTGTTGCACTCCCTGGCTACTTCAGCAACATAAACACTAGACATGAGGTATTAGCTGCCGCTAAGCAGTTAGCATATCCAGTCTTCCAAGGCATCTGGGAATGGTTACCAGGCTGGAACAGAGGCCTGGGTGTATGACTTCTGCGGACACCAGATAAGTGTAACCCAGCATGGCGAGGGAGCATGTATTACTAATTAATATGCTGTGTTAGTATTAGTGGAAACCAAGGAATAGAAGAAGAAGTTGGCCCACCTGCTGGCGAACATGACGCGTAGAGAGGAGAAGGTGGCCGCGTCCTCCTTCAGGGCCTTGAGCTCGTTCCTCAGCTTCACCATGGTCTCAGACACCATGCTCTTCTCAGTCTCATACTTGGTCTTCAGGTTGGACAGAGCCAACTCTGCCGTCTGGAATTAAAAACTGCGTTACAGCGGGCACGACTCTACGCTCTCTAGCACGCACAGCTAATCGGCTTTCTCTACACGACAGAACCATTACCATGGGCACATCCACCGTACCTGTATCTGACAGGGTAGAAAGCTAATCTGATTCTAGTAACCTTGCTTGGAGAAAGCTCACTGAGCAGTAAGCAGACCCGAGCGGTATGACATTCAGGTCTGTATCTCCAAGAATCAAGTTCATTCTCATGTCACGGTGCAAGATATACACTAGCTTCCGATTTTTATGAACTTGCTTGGTCCCAGTCTGCCTGCCAGTGGACATGGGGGGTCATGGAGACGCAGACAGCTGGCATCAGAGGCTGCCTGCTGAGGGAGCAGCACTGCAGAGGATTTGCCAGAGTGCAAGTGAACGTGTGTGTCTGAGAGAGTGACAGTGAAGGGCTTGGAATAAGCAGGTCACACACTGCCGGAGGCTCAGGAAGGGGGGGAGGGAGGGGGGGTGGGGGGAGAGCGGCGGTGAAGGCTGAGGTAATATTGCGGAGAAGGACTCCGTCACACTTCACTGCAGAAGCCTCAGCTGTCTGACAGGCCTCCGGAGAACAGCTAGTCGTATCACAAACAAACAGAACATAACAGATTTTGCGGTTTTCTACTGAAAGTCTCAGTATGGGGGCATGAGCCTGGCCAGAGAGATCCCAGCCAGCTGGAACGTGAGGCGAAAGCAATGCTCTCACTGCACAGATAAAGAGCTTTACTTACAAGGCAAAAAACGAACACAGAAAACTAAACCTGATTGGCTCATTAGGAAAACGTTGTATTCTGTATTGTCCTTGATCAGAGGATTACAGTGGCTGTGCAGGTCATGAACAGGTCAGACTGGTCTCAGCCCACATCCACTGAACACCATGACTACAGCCCCGAGGCTACTACTTACATATACACATTCATCCCCTAGGTTACTACTAACAACAGCTTGCTCATTATCAGAGTATGTGAACTGGCTAATTGGCCCCGTGTGTGTGTGTGTGTGCTGGCTGGAGAGGTGTACCTGTTTGTTGGCTTTGAGGACAGTCCTGAGGGTAGCGATCTGCTCCCTCTTGGTGCTGAGCAGAGACTTGAGCTTCAGCACCTCCTCCAGGAGGGCATCGGCGTCCCTGTCCGAGTCGCTGCCGCAGGCCGCTGACGGAGCGGGCAGCGTGCCCCTCTGGCGGCACAGATCCACCGCCACCTGAGGGCACAGACAACCAGGCATAGCTCACGTCATACTGGGAGCCATAAACTTGGCATGTGAAACCTCTTCCCCTAAACGTCAACAGAGATAAAGCCATACATCAATTGTGTCCATGCTAAATACTACACCATAACTCATCTCTGGTATTAGTGGGCCCTGGGCAGTAAACTCGGCTTCCCCACACATGCCAGGAACTGGATAATCTGTTTTATGGCTCTCAGAGAGGACTGGAGCAGGCCGACGTGTAACCTAGTTACATGTGCAGCTTTTACTACGTTCGAATGCTGTGGAGGAAGTCAGGCACCCTACCTGGAGGTGTTTGATCTGGCAACGGATGACCACCACCAGGTTGCGCACGTTGGAGGGGTCCCTGAAGTCCAGGGTGGGGGAGCCGGGGCAGGCGGGGACGGCTGCCGAGGAGGAGTCCCCGCTGCCCGACACGCCCGCGCTGTCCCCCTCCGCCCCCTGCTGCACCGCCTTCCCAAACAGGTCGTTGGAGCGCCGCTTCCTCTGCGAGTGGTGGTGGGGGTGGACGTGGTGGTGGTGGGACCTCCCTCCGCCCCGGGCGCCCTCGCGGTAGTAGTCCAAGGTGACCCGTTTGGGCGTCAGGTTGTTGCAGACGCAGATGTGGTGGTAGAGGTTGGCCAGCTCCTCCGAGAAGGCCAGCAGCTCCTCCTGCGCCACGCTCAGGTGGCCCTCCGAGTCCGTGGCCACCTTCCGCGTGGCTCCGATCTCCTTCTCCAGCTCGCTGATGCGCTCCTGGTCCTGCCGGCTGGACTTGATGCACTGGCGGATCTTCTCGGCCAGCTCCTGGGCCTCGCCCCTCCAGCGCTCCTTCTCCTGCCTGCAGCGCTGCTCCAGGGAGGCGTAGCGGACCCCCGCCTGGGACAGCTCCTCCCTCAGCTTCAGCAGCTCCTCGCTGGCCGCGCGCATGCGGCACTCCAGCACCTCCGTGCTCTTGGTGTCCAGCTCGTAGTAGTCCGCCCCGTCCCCCTGCTCGCCGTCCCCCAGGCCGTCGGGCCGCTCCCCTGCCTTCTGCAGGGGCGGGCTGTGCTGC
Organism: Osmerus eperlanus; assembly: GCF_963692335.1. NCBI lineage: Eukaryota > Metazoa > Chordata > Actinopteri > Osmeriformes > Osmeridae > Osmerus > Osmerus eperlanus. Next base: position 14,931,259 of record NC_085021.1, read on the forward strand.
TGGGCGGACTCCAGCTTCTGGGTCAGACAGCCCACCTTCACCTCCTGCTCACTCAGGGCCTCCTTGGAGATGATGAGCTGCTGCTGGAGTTCCTGGACTGTGCTGGTCAGGCCGGCCTTGTCCCTCTCCGCCTGGCGGGAGACACAGAGGAGTACCGATTAGAGCACAAGCTACATGATCTGATTTGTGTACATGGAGATTCAAGTGGCAAGCACAGGAAGCTTGTTCCTTCATTTTGAGGCTGGCTTGATAGAACAGGCACCATCAGCACTAAGCTAAATCCAACTTAAAGCTTGATCGCACACCTTCCCCTCAGGTTTGGAAACCCTAAACAGGCATTTCACCCTCCACTTCCTTTTATCCTCATGAATTATTCAGGTGATGACACAGACTGAAACCACTCAACTCCAGTCTAAAACAACATCTGCTGGGCAACACAACACCAATCCCAGCTAAGTGCATAATCAATTATACATCTCTTGAAACAAGTTATCTGGATTAACACCATATAATATTAGGATGACATTGAGACATTGCAATAGTTTGAAAAGCGCAGTATGGAAATGGCAACGCTGTTTCAATGTTAGCTGATGGTAAAGTAACATGAACCTATGATACCATGCAGGATGTGGTGTACAACAGGAAGCAGCAGGTCAGCTTTATCTTTAAACGCACACACACTAAGAGCTCAGTCATGCAGAACTAACCCTTCTAACTACCCACATCTCCCTATATATAGGGCACTGAAAACTAGGGCCGCCCAGCAGATGGGGCTGGGAGGATAGATATTACAACAACTGGATATCACCATCATGTCAACCATATTGGTTTATATTGTACTGTTTATATGGACGGTGTATAACTAACATGGCACAAGGCCTGGAATGGGGCCTGGTGTCGAGCTGCATACCTGCAGAAGTTGCTGTTTGAGTTTCTGGCTGTCTGAGAGGTGAAGCTCACTCAGCAGGTCAGACACCAGGCCTGGGGCCGGGGGCCGCAGAAACACGTCACTGTTCCTCGGGGTGGAGAACAGATGGGCACGGCCATTGGTTTTCGAGCCCCCCAGGGGAGGAACGAGAGGCAGCGGGGCGGTCCCAGAGACGAGGCCGTTGTTGTAGCCGCTGTCGTCTCCCTCCCCGTCTCCTCCCCGGTCCAGCTGCTCCAGCTGCAGCTCCAGGTTGCCCACCGAGTCGAAGGGGTTGATGGCCAGGGAGGAGAGCTCCCTCCTCAGGCTGTTCTTCTGCTCCCTCTCCTCCTTCAGAGCCTCCAGGGCTTCGTCCAGCTGCCGCTCGGCGATCTGCCGGAGCCGCGCCGCCTCGTCCAGCTGGGCCCGCAGATCCTCCTGCTCCTCATCCTTCTGGGTCAGCTCCAGCTTCACCGCCTCAAACTCCACCTGTGCTCCGCAACGCCCAACACAGGGACAAAGACATGGGGTCAGGGTGACACTGCGTGTGTGACTGTGTACTTCACGCGACGGAGGTCACTAACAACAAGCAACTCCTATAACCCAGTATCAACACTTCCAGTTGCTTATGGCGACTGTTGACATGAGTCATTAGTGAACTGCAACCTCCCACCAGCAAGATGGCATTGTCCTGCATCCACTGAGCTGTCCCCACAACAATGAGTGTCTGTGTCCCAATGATCTACATGGGAAACAGTAGTCACAAGGCACTGACAACCAGACACATAACACCAGACAAGGCTGACCTCTCATTTATAACCCAGTCTTAACCAGTAGAGGATTCAAATAAGAACACAGTAACAAATAAATAGAACCGATAACAGACCAGTTGGGAACCTGAACACTGTCCTGTAGTCACCTGATTTCTGTCATTGTCGACTATGTTTACACGCAAAAAAAAAGCTAATATTGCTATTAAGCCGTTTCCATGGCTAAGGAAAAGATACTTCCAGACTAGTATTTCTGTTTACATGCATCCATGCATACATATGTCCTTCGGCTACGCCCTTTAAATCACTTTATTTAAAAGTAGATGTGCTTCTCCTTCCAACCAGAAACGTGGGCTTTTCTTTTGGGCATCTCTACCCCAGCCTTGCAAACTGCTTGCTAGTTATTATTAGTTTGCATGTAAACGTAGTCAGTGTCTCTCATTTAGCAATTAATATGTGTCTCGAATGGTTATACAGTAAACTGTTCTTGCTGGTTCTGAATGGGAACTGCGAGGGTAGCGGTGGTTGTGAGAACATGGAGGGCTGTAGAGAAAGTCCTACCTGATTTTCCTTCAGCACAGACACCTGCTTCTGCAAGGAGATGTTCTCCTCCTCCAGCTCGCTGTTGTCCTGCAACTGACGAGCCTCCCGGACCTTGTACTCCTTCATATCATCCCTCATGTGGCCCTTCTCCGCCTCCACACCCTCAAACTCCTGAGGAGTGCACACATTACAGGTCCCATTGTCATTCCCAAATGGCATAACCTTGATGCACAGTTCCTCGGAATGAATAGATATGAGCCAAACCTTCTTCAGTTGAGTGGAGAGGCCTCCGAGGCGATCGATCTCAGCATGGGCGTTTCCTAGAGCGACACGCGCCAGCTTCAACTCTGCCTGATGCTCCTCTATGCGCGTCGCCATGGCAGCCTCTTTGTTAGCCGTTTCCTGTAGCAGACTCTCCTCCCGGGTCTCTCCAGCAACTACTGCACGCTTCTGGCTGCTCATAGAGTCTGTCAGCAACTACACACACATTCATTTTCATATCAGTCATGTTTTTTTTTTTTACACACACAGATCCCTCACATAGCATATCTGGTCTGTGTTGCAAGATTGGTCAATGGATTCAAAATATATATTTACATTTAGTCATTTAGCAGACGCTCTTATCCAGAGCAACTTACAGTAAGTACAGGGACATTCCCCCGAGGCAAGTAGGGTGAAGTGTCTTGCCCAAGGACACAACGTCAGTTTGCATGACCGGGAATCGAACTGGCAACCTTCGGATTACTAGCTCGATTCCCTCACCACTCAGCCACCTGACTCCCCGTATATATATGGCAGAGCTAGCATGTCAAGAAAGGAACCTAGGAGATGGATTGTTTTGCGTACTAACTCTATACAATGAACTAACCTCCAGACAAGTGAGATGCTGTTTTCACGATCAAGAGAAATGTCCACCTATAATAACCCAATGTGATCGCAAGGTAGCATAGCTCTCCTTTCAGGCAATGTGCTATCAAACCCGTTCATGGACAGGGGTCTTACAAGGGTTTTGAGGTTAGCCATTATGTTGTTCTTCAGCTCTCTCGCAAATGTGATTAGTACTTGTTATGGCTGGGCCAACCACTCACGCAGCAAAGCCAATTTAAGCATATCCTGTGAGGTGTCTATGCACACCATAGAAACTTTCACATGTGAAATGTTGCATAATAGAGAAATTGAATCAGATGTGACTAATACTGGGAAGTCAGGCAAGAACTGGAAACACATAATATAATTTAAAAACTGTGACCATGATAGGCTGTCTCTATTACATCTTAGCAAGATGCAATAGTGATATTAGACGTTTCCTATTCAGAACTGTTACTGGTTATGTCACTGGACTAGCAGATGAAAAAAAGCCAAAATGCGCCAACGTGATAGATTACAGTTTCATGGGATTTTGTTACATAAACTCACAACAAACTGCCATGCAATTGTTTGCGTGCTGAGATGCTGAATATCTCGCACTAACCGTTAAACCATACACAGAACCACTTACGACTGTTCTTAATTCTAGGTCTTAATGTTGGACATGCTGGACTGGTTTGCATTTAAATATACACTACCGTTCAAAAGTTTGGGGTCACCCAGACAATTCAGACAGTTTTCCATGAAAACGTACACTTTTATTTATCAAATAAGTTGCAAAATGAATAGAAAATATAGTCAAGGCATTTACAAGGTTAGAAATAATTATTTTTATTTGAAATATTAATTTTGTTCTTCAAACTTTGTTTTCGTCAAAGAATGCTCCATTTGCAGCAATTACAGCATTGGAGACCTTTGGCATTCTAATCCTTCTAATCATCCATTAGTCTTCTAAGGTAATTAGCAAACACAATGTACCATTTAAACACTGTAGTGAGAGTTGCTTGAAATGGGCCTCTATACACCTTTTTTTGATTAATTTAATGTTATCTTCATTGAGAAAAAAGTGCTTTTCTTTGAAAAATAAGGACATTTCTAAGTGACCCCAAACTTTTGAACGGTAGTGTAACTCACAGATGCCAAGAAAGACATAGAATACAACCTCAGATGCATCTCTAATGTTATAACTTTAGATGTATTTATCAACATGATAGACTAAATGGTCTGTCCGATGAGTAGTTCCAAGGAGTTTTCACTGAACCTTCTCATTGACATGCCTATGACACTAGGCACCGCAAGCTCATGTAACAGAAATACCATTTCCTGGCATTAGGCCTACCATTAGGATCATTGGTATTGAGCAGTACAGCTAAGAGCCTCATCTATGTTTCTTAGCAGCCAACAGTAACCCTTTTGTCTGCCTGCAGTAATCCAAGGTTGGTGGTCACTGCAGAGCTCTGAGTGACTGGTACTGGCTCACACAGCCTTTACAGGGATATAGTAAAATGTAATAGTCCTACTTCAAGTGTAAACCAGTGGTCCTCTTTGAAACAAAAGCTCCTATGTATGAGCTGGCATCAGTACAGCTATGGCGCTCTTCTAACTGGTTAGATCTGATGACATCTTTATGGCTTGTCCAATCAATTACTAACAGTGGGTGTGCTAACCTCTTTGATCTGCTGCAGCTCCTGTTTGAGGGCCTCATATTCCTCTTCCAGCTGGGTGTGTTTGCTCTTGAGCAAGGAGCTCTCCTCCAGCACCACTAGGCCATACCGAGCAGCCTGCAACTTCTCTTCGTTGGCTTCTTGGAGCTCCAGTGTCAGACGCTCCACTTCTGCCCTCAGATCCCTACTCCCCATTTCGGTCTCTTCTTCATCTGCCCCCACAGAGTCGGCCTCTTCCTCCAGCATCTTGTCTGGTCTGGTCACCCAAAGACTCAATGGGACACCTTCAATCCTCCCGCCTCATTACTCCACACTGTGGCGCAGAATAAACACACACGTTTGCAGTTAAAAGGCATTCCTTAATGAAATCCTTTTCAGCACTTTCTCATTAAACATTATCTAGCATTAACTGTTTGCAATTTGGTAGCTACTGTAGTAGCCTCACGACGTCACAGTAAAAATAACGGATACTAATGGATTGTAAAATGTTTTCTATATAGTAACTGGCTGTCATGTGGAATGAGATAACATAGAAAATGTCATTCGGTTTCAGCCAGCCATTCACTATCGTGTGTAGCTATATTAACTAACATATGTTTAATATGTATGGCTAGCTAACTCCATCTTCTCAAATGTACTGTAGCTAGCTAGCAGGTTGTATGCCAGATTATACAGTACCCAACGGTGTCTATATTTTATTGATAGGCCTAGACCTACCTTGCTCACATAACTGCAGACATTATAAAGCATAAGTCAAAACTGATCTCTTTCATCAAGTCGAAAGACAAATTACCAGCACATTCATCTCATCACTTTAAATTGGGGCACACACCACCGACGTGATAGCAAGCTGGCTAATTTCGTTTGCCGATAATAATGGACCAAATAAATCCAGCTAACTTAAGCTAAGAAGCTATTTAGTTAGCTACTCACCCCCGATCTTGTTTGTACGCGTAAACGATGTGTATATCCAGGGCCGCTACCTAACTTTATGTAATATGTACTAGTTTCATAAACGAGTAACAGCTAATCTTCGCTAACTAAATAGCCGAGCCGGTCTGTAAGCACCTGCCCCTCCTCGATCAACCTCCGTTCTTGGTCTGCACTGTCTCTACACCACCTAAAAACTGAAAACGTGACGTCAATATCCGATCTGTCCCGAGGAAAGCAAGCTGCTTCTGCGAAAGTGTCAATCACTTTGAATCACTTATCTTCGGTAACATATTGTTATCCCTATTTGTTATGTATCGGTATTCAGCTGCGAAAAAATGACACATTTATGGTATAAATCCATATCAATCTAACCGTAGGGAATTCTAATATTTTATACTTAGCCCACCCCCTGCAAGAGATGGATTGGTACGAAAATGCAAGCGCCGCTAGACAAGAGACCAATCAACGATTGCTCGCCCAATTCTAATTTCATCTGTGGACCAATCGTGACGTTCGTTTTTGCGCGAGCGCAGTAGCAGGTCCTCTTAGGAAAGTGGATGTACACACAATGTACTTCGGTCTTGCTCTTCAAAACGAACATTCCTACAAATTTTACGATACATTTCTCTAACTATTGTGCAGTATCGGCCTACTGACCAGTTTGTTTTTATCAGGGTTAGACTCAAAGACTCGTTTTTTTGGCATCTTCTGTGCACAGTAATCACTGCTCAATGTAAAATTTATTCTTACGTGAGTAAGTTCGACTTGCTCAAAACCATGAGGATTGTTACATGGAACATAAATGGCATAAGGACGTTAAAAGGTGGAATTAAAAAGGCTCTTGACTCATTGGATGCTGACATTGTCTGTGTCCAGGAAACAAAAGTGACGAGTAAGTTAGCTACAGAGACGTAAAACATATTGACGTTCTACTAAAAATCATGCATTCATATCTTCAATACCTATCTGCCTTAAACAAAATATGGCAATTTCAGCCATCTGCTCTTTTCTCCTCTTGCTGTAATAGGAGATTTACTTGACGAAAGGACAGCGGTTGTAGAGGGCTACAACTCCTATTTCAGCTTCAGTCGTGGGCGCAGTGGTTATTCAGGTTGGTGCCAACAGTGTTTGCCACTCATGGATGTCTAAAGTGTCAGTGCACATCATTAAATCACAATGTTCTGTCTTTTCTAGGGGTTGCAACATATTGTAAAGACAGCGCCTCACCATTTTCTGCAGAAGAAGGTCTGACAGGCCTGTTGAACACCAGCCATGAGGGTACTGTTGGCAGTTATGGGAACCAGAGAGAGTTTTCCAGTGAGGAATTGCAGCTGTTGGACAACGAGGGGCGGGCTGTCATTACACAGCACAAAGTCATGTACGATGGGGAAAAAATGCTCCTTTTAATAAATTCAGCTATTACCAAAAATTATTGGTTGTCTGACGGACTGTAACAGTATGCGCATTATCCATGCATGCTTTCTTGCATCGATGTAGGTTTGAAAACCAGCCTCAGACACTTACAGTTGTCAATGTATACTGCCCACGGGCAGACCCAGAGAAGCCAGAGCGGAAGCAGTTCAAACTGCAGTTCTACAAGCTGCTCCAGCATCGGGCAGAGGCCATTCTGAAGGCTGGAAGGTAAAAGTCAAAGCTGGTTTGATATTTTCTTTCTTTAACTCATCCTCTCATTCTTGTTCTCAACATCGTCTTTCTTTATCAATTCCTACAGCCATGTGATCGTGTTGGGGGATGTGAATACTGCTCACCGACCTGTCGATCACTGTGACCCTGATGACATCGTAAGTGGGGGAATCAGACATCCTTCAAAAGACTTTACTTTGACATTTTCACCCATTCCTGATTTATATAGTCCTTCTAAAATGACCCTTTCTCTCTGTTTAAATTCAACAGAATGATTTTGAAGGTAATCCGGGTAGAAAGTGGCTGAATGGCTTCCTCCTTAATGATGGTGAGGAAGATGATGTTGAGGGTGATGACAATTCTTGCGAGAACAAAACTGGAAAGTTTGTGGATACGTTCCGTCATTTCCATCCCAAGCGCACCAATGCCTTTACGTGCTGGTCCACTCTCACTGGAGCACGGCAGACCAACTATGGCACACGCATTGACTACATCTTTGCCGACTCCCTGTTGGTCAAGGGCCAGTTTGTGGCTGCAGACATCATGCCAGAGATGGAGGGGTCAGATCACTGCCCTGTGTGGGGGCACCTCAGCTGCTCCCTCCTGCCAAGCTCCAAGCTACCCCCCCTCTGTACCCGCCACCTGCCTGAGTTTGCTGGCAAGCAGCAGAAACTCTCCCGCTTTCTGGTCAAAGTAGAAAAGCAGGCTGCCAAGGAAACCTCCAGAGATCAAGCCCCGCTGCCCAGCTCTCAAGAGGCAGGAGAGACCCAGGAGAACCTGATTCCTCAAGGATCTGGGAACAGGTGTGGGATGAAACGGACTCCGACAGAAGAGTCTGGACTTTCCAAGGGAAAAAAGAGTAAGACAGTGAAGGCTCCCTTAAAGGCTCCCTCAAAACCTCAGGGCAGCCTGCTTGCCTTTTTCAAGCCCAAATCCACACAGGTGGTCCCACCCATGCAGGCCTCTGTGAGCCAGTGTATCAAGAACTCTGAGAAAACTGAGGTCAGAGAAGGACAAGCTACAGGGCCAGATGGACCCTCGGTCAACAGCATGGATCCTGAAGGTGCTCAATCTGTCTGTTTGGGTAAAAGAGATCCACCCCCCTTCAGCACCCCACAGGACACTGTTGATCGTCAGAAGCAGGGGCCGGATAAGCCCCTGACCTCAGCCTCAACAGTAGAACCATGTGTAAAGGGGGCTCCACTAGGCTTTTGGAAGACAGTTCTGCATGGCCCCCCCCAACCTCCACCCTGCAAGACTCACAGGGAACCCTGCGTGCTCCGCACCGTCAAGAAGGCAGGACCAAACATGGGCAGGCAGTTCTTCGTGTGTGCCCGCCCTCAGGGACACACCTCCAACCCAGAGGCTCGCTGTAACTTCTTTGCATGGGTGGACAAAGGAAAATAGCGCTGTGTCTATATCTACTGTAGGGACATAAAGATTTTCCTGACTGAATAAGCATCCTGCTCAGAAACAAATTGTCCAACTCCAAATTGTCACTAGTAAGATATTTTTTATTTGTTTATTTGTTTTGTTTTTGTCTTTAGAATAAACTCTTTATTTTTGAAATGTTGGTGCATTCTCTCGTTTTTGTTTTGAGAAGAAGGAATGAGTGGATATTTGCTTGTTTCATCATCTTCCCATAGTGGATGTTGCATTACAAAGAAGATTCAAAAATGGAGTTTTGTCTGTAATTTAGAATTAATTTGAAGATTGGGGATGGTAAATACTAGAACTTGAAAATACCATGGTATTCCCCTTTTTTAAGACCATGTTACTAACTGTCTCCACTAGATGGCAGTGGCTCAAAGACATTGACAAAGACAATACATGATCCAATAGCTCAGTACTCTTGTGATTTGGTCTGATGAGGTTGTGCCAATGTTGGGCAATAACTCAAGTATTTGAATGTATGTTCTTAGAAAAATGAGCATGTTGAAAACTATTTGGCATTAACTCAATTTCATCCATGTTAACCTGTTTCAAACAGGTTAATTAAGAATAACGTGCTCTAAATATTTGATTGGTTTGTTTATTCTATCAGTGATATTATGGTCTTGTCAGTAGTGTTAATGTTTCTACAGTAGATGTAGTTTTTCCTTTGTGTGTGATACTTCGAGTTCATATTTCCTTGATGTCACAAGGCCTTGTTCTACTAAGAACCAGGGGTGACATAACAGGAAATGTCCCCAAGCGCGCAATTTTTTCCCCCTCCTTCTTCCTCTTACTATTCTTCAATTTGTGGCGCCATACATAGTTATATACAGTACACTAGGATATTCTCAAAAGCATTTGGAAGGGAAGCAGTGTTGCAGGAAAATACAGTAGGATTGTAGGACATTATTCCCTGCCTATTTCAATACTTGCCAACTCAGAGAAGAGGTTAGTAAAATGATGTGTATGTCGCCATGTCTATGAAACCATGTTGCAGTGTCTGCCATGTGGGTCATCACGTTAGCTTACACCTTGATTGTTGTAATAATGGCAAGTTATTGTGAACCTTTTTGGTTGTATACATAATCATATAATAATATAGTTTTGTACAATCCACAAACCAATTGTTTCCATTCATTGTGATCTCTTTGTGAGGTAGGTCAGTTTGAGACCTTTATTCAGGTTTATCTGATCACATTAGCAATGTGTGATTCTCCATAATTCAAAATGAAGATAAATGACAGAAAAAACATTTCTGTATGTAAACAATGTTTATAAGTCTGTTTTATTCTACCATTACTGATATTAATCCTCCCAGACTGTAGGTGGCAACCTTTTTGAATAGGCCATAACAGACCTTTTCTTACTGCATTTCCTGGAACAGTATTCTGTGTTGATTAAAGGAAAGGGGGGGGGGGGTGTTGCTGGAGTATAGAGGCCTGGCACCTATCTGAGTGAACAATGTTGAACTTTATCGCCAAACCAGAGTAGATATACTCAAAACAATGTGGCTCAACTTCAGATTAAATAGTGCTCTTAGCCCAGAGAGTCTTTGTGTCTTTATACAGAATCTGTAAGGCATGGTGAGCAGTGACAGTCTGATTCTCTACATCACTTCCTGTATAAGACAACTAGAGACTCCTGCTTTATGCCATCTGTCTTTTATTAGATGAGTTATCTAGATGGATGGAAGGATGGATAAATAAATAAATACAATTGATAGATGGATTGATCAAAATAAATAGATTGATATAAAGAAATAGATAGTTACTTTATTCATCCCTTGGGCAAAATGTGCAATCAAGGTCCATATTTCTGTATCAGTGGTGGTTAAAAAGTAAAAGTAGGCAGGGTTGTGATGAGTGGGATTAGACCCATATGTGCCAGTTTACTGCCTGCTGAGGGTAACTCAATCCTATCGGTGTTTCCGAACACCTAATTATTCGTCTTTGTCCATGTGCATTGGAGTGTTGACGTGCTGAATGTTTACAGATTAAGCAGAATCACATGCTGGTAGTCTTAAAAAAGCTTTTAACTCCTAATCTAATTAACGATACCGTGTCTCACCCACGGCCTCACAGAACACACCTCAAATGACTCCAGACCCCTTTTTACTACCAGGGTCATTCTGTAGTACTTTGTTATAATTGAGAAGCTGTCCATTCATTGTATGCTTACTGGTAAAAGAAAACGAAAAAAAACAAAACATTTTGTTTACATATTATATTGTTCTTTTATATATCTTACTTTCCTAACCCTAACCACATAATCAAAGGATCTCTCTTAAATGCAGTTTAACATCTGATATTAAACTAGTATATCCATAGAATGATGAGTAGGATCCGTCAAACGTAACCTAACAACCTGTGGCTGGTTTAGCAAAGGGTTAAATATGGGTGTTCCCTTCTCTCCCTTACTCCCTCTCAGGCAAGTCCTAAGCTTTCCCTCTCTTTATCTCTGTCCTCTTATTTATATCGAGGAGCTTTGGAGAGGAACAACTCCTTATTGTTGAACAGGATATATACATGTTGTGGATGTGGATTTTAAAGGGATATTTCTGACATTTCATAGTGAGAAGAGTCAAGGTAAGTTGCTCAGTGAATTGTGTGTGGGAACTGCCATGTGTGGAGGAAGTGGAAGGTAAACCGTCAATAGAAAGGCAGTCTTGCATCAGACAAGAACCATGTGCTCTATGAATACTGAGGCTATGTCTGCAGTTACTTGAACAGGAAAAGTGAGTAGATATGTTCTAGTTACCACAATATGGTATATTTAACATAGTTTACTATACTCATTTACTTGAGTATGCATACATCACTCTACCTATTTCTTTGACTGGAGGTTTGAGAACTGAAAACCGATTCATTTTCTCGTGACTAAATTAGTAGAAGTAGTATACATTTGCCTTCTTAGCCAATAAGTAACATGTTGATGTTTTACTATGTGTGTATCTACAAAGATGTGTATGTGAGAGTGCTGCTGCTCATCAGAGTGCTGCTCCTCTCAGGTGACTTTTATCACTCTGCACATGAGGGTATCATTCAATTAAAGACTGATATGAAATAAGACAACCTGATTTCTTGCCTTATGTGGCCAATAAGTCAGAAGTTGATAAAGCATGTTACCAATTTGTCTTAGTGTCCAGTAACTAACATTACTAATATTTCTTAGTAATGAACATGTCCATCATCACCAATAGGTTACTGTGTCCTCCCTGTTTTATTGGTATTGCGGTTTCTGGATGTTTTAAATAAGAATGTATTTAAGATAAGTGTGTTAGTCTGACCTTATCCTATAACCATAGTACTAGGGCTAGACAGATCAGTGTTAGCCTCAAAACAGGAGCCCATTGTTGATGTTTTTTGCATGGAGTCCTGCTCTTAGACCAGAAACGCTAGTGATCTCTACTTGAATGGGTTCAAGGGTTAAGGAAGTTGACAAATACTGTACCCCTTTGATGTGAAATACTTAGGTTGGCATTGGCATAGTGGCAGTGCATGTTTGGTGTTCTCAAGGATCAGATGTGAGACCGTGAGGTCAGTCTGGCCCAAAGAGATCTGGCCTGTGACCTAGTAGCAACCTGGAGTACTAACGAGCACAGGAACTGCTTTCCTGCCTACTTGATGTTGCCCAGAGCAGATTAGTTCAACATAAGTCCTTTCACAACATTTGTTATTTAAAGCATTTCCTGTCACATAAGCTCCAACTGGCTTTACATTTCCCTGCTGAACAAGTAGGATAACTACTTTATAACGCTAGATTTTTCCAGTGGGATATTAACTCTACAAACCTCCCTGACTTATGAAGAGGTTACGCTTGTTGATCAGGGTTTTGCCCCTAAGAGGCTTGGGATGGTGGCCTACTCCAGGCCTTATTTACAGTACATATCTCAAGACATAACAAGTTCTCCAGTGTTCATTTTACTGTTCTGCATAATTCATCAGTCATGTGTATCCCATTGATGTCAATATGGAAAGAATGATTGAATGATTGAAGCAGCTTCCGTAGTCGCAGATTTGTGTTAATTTAATGCAGTCCTGTGACATCATGACTTCATTGATGTTATTAGACTTGTTCCATTTCCCTCAACCTAGCCTCGTCATGCATAGATGCAACAGAGGATTGAGTTCACATAATTCAAATGATTGTGGGTGACTAATGTCCATTTCTGCAGTATTCTGAGCCCCAGATGCAAGCTCACCTGTCCTTTGTTACTTGCTATTATGCCTCATCAAAATGTATATAGCATCTATTCTAAATAATAAATATAGTGCAATCTGGGCTGTACATTAAATAAAAACATCTTCTCCCACAGGCTCCATTTGAGTCTTGATTCACCTAAAGGAGGTACTGTCAATCCCAGAGGAACTTCATTATCAGTCCATATTTCTTCTTCTTATCCCTGAAAACGAGAATGGAGCTACAGAAAATGAATGGCCATCAGTGCATGGATGGGTAGGTGTCTATCTCAAACACGGAGCACTGCAGAAGATGCAGGAGTACACAAATCTCATACCGCATCCCATATGCAGTTTATGACTTTGTTTAATTCTCTGTGTATTTATGATGTATAATGTTGGTTTTTGTAAAGGTTTGATGGGCTGGAGAGCATGGCAGAGCGTGATGAGTTCCTGCCTCACAAGAGTGGAGGGAAGAAGGAATCCCAGTTCACAGATGTGAGTGGAGGAGTTTTGCCTGAGTTCAAAGGTTCTTTGTGTGGACATCTGTGTAGTAGGAAGCCATTCTATGTATGCATTCGCTAAATGTTTATTACATGAAGCAAATGGGAGCATACAATGATCATATTAATGTATAGGTAACTGTGCTAGTTACAGAAGCACCTTCCATTTCTGAAGAATCCTAGATATGTGATTCTGATTATTCCTGTTCCACCATAGTTTGAGGGGAAGACTTCCTTTGGCATGTCCATTTTCAACCTCAGCAATGCTATCATGGGCAGTGGGATTCTGGGACTGGCGTACGGTATGGCAAATACTGGAATCATCCTGTTCATGTGAGTAAACCTGCAAAGTGCGCTTTTCTGTGTGAGAAGTACAGTCTATACCCAATAGGGTTATAAATTGGCTTTGTATGGTATGTGACAATAATCTCTAGAGAATATCCAGACCACTGCCCTTCTTGCCAGTGGATCCATCAAGTACAAACTTCTGTTTGCGTTACAAGAATAGTGTAGGAATGTATGAGTGTGTATGTGGCCCATTTGTTTATAGATGAGTACACATTCCCCTTAAATCAGATCTGAGGAGTTAAAAATAGTTTATAGTGATCAGATCAAAGGCATGTCTCCCTGGATCAGACCTGTCCAGTGTTGTGGGGGAGGGGACAAGTCAGACAGGTTGTGGGGGAGGGGCACAGCATTCTGTCCTTTGTGGGCCAATAACTTCCTAGGTCTACTTGCCCTGTATGGGTTATTCTTTCTAATATGTTTAACCTATCAATGACTTTCAGTTTTTAATTATTTCATTCATATATAGCTGTTTTAGTTTGCATTTCAAATAACATTAATCTGGACACACTGCATACTGTGAAGCTACATTGTTACAATCATATCTTCATGCCATGCAAGAAGCTGCAACAACAGACCACTGCATGAAATACCACTGGAAAATTAGGCAATTTAAGCAATTTCACAAGTTTTTGAACAACTCGTAAATCCATCTGTCCCAGCTTGCGTAATAGCTAGGTTTTCTTCCTCAAACATTTCTATGAAATGATGTTCATTTGGTGGTTTGTTGGACAGTGGATGTATATATGTATAAGAAAAATGAAGAGTAATTTGTATGAGTTCAGAATGAACATTCAAGTCCTTTGGTGTTTGGTTCCGACTACCATCAGTGTATCTGTGGTGTGCTGCTGCAGAAAGAGAGGGTCATGTGTCTGAAGCAGTGCTTGAATCACTTTATGACTTGACTCTTACCTACTTTATTCTTGTGTGTTTTCAGCGTCCTGTTGACATTCATCGCTATTCTATCAGCATATTCCATCCACCTCCTCCTAAAATGTGCAGGAGTTGTAGGTAGGAATTATGTTGTTTACTATGATGTTTCTGTTTTAAAACATTTGGACTTGGAAAATCATGTTTGTGTGTGTATGTGTGTGTGTGTGTGTTTGTGTGTGTATGCGTTTACAGGAATACGTGCCTATGAGCAGCTGGGGAACCGGGCGTTTGGATCGCCAGGCAAAGTTGTGGCTGCTGTTATCATAACGGTGCACAACATTGGAGGTATGGTGTCATTTCCAGTGTCACAACATGGTGATGTAGTGAAGCAAGAAAATTGAGAACACATTGTACCTGTTGGATTTTTAATCTTCTCTATGACTCAAAACAGGTGGTTCTGTCTTTCAGCAATGTCCAGCTACCTCTTCATTGTGAAATCTGAGCTTCCACTGGTCATTCAGGCCTTCCTTGGCCAGCATGAAAACACAGGGTGAGTGTCTGGGGCTTGGAAGGCATCTGGCTTCTAACTGCCATTAATATCTATGTACATTCTAACTTTATATATTATGTAAAGAGGCGTGTACAGTGTTACTGTAGTTGGTACCGATAGAAAGGTCACCAGCTTAGTATCTGACTTGTCTGTCTTGTCTGTCAGAGAGTGGTTCTTGCAAGGAAATTATCTGATCATCATCGTAAGCGCCTGCATCATCTTTCCACTTGCACTCATGCGACAGCTCGGTATGTCCATCGGTCATCATCACCCTTTCCATCCCTCGCTGTACTGTGATGGCATTCATGTTTCATCCCATTCTCTTCATCACATTTGTTTACTTTCTTTAAAAGAAGGTCATTCACTTGCATTCCAAGAAATAGAAATACAACTTAACATATTGTTTTCCTTTGTCTGTCTGGGGTAAAATCCCTGTCATTCTGTTGGCTATATCTAACAGACACGTAGTCTGTTGACATGTCTATGACCTTGATGTCATCCACCTCCTAACCACCTGCTGTGATGTGTTCATTACCCTCCAGGTTACCTGGGCTACACCAGTGGATTCTCCCTCTCCTGCATGGTTTTCTTCCTGATCTCGGTGAGCGTTGCCTCATGGTACTGTCCTGTTGTATAGCAATGATATACATGACCTAAAACACCTTGTCTACACGGGAACAACCCCCGTCAGCGGCATAGGTTTCATCATACACATTTAGCACTGTGAGATGTATTTGTCAAATTGTGGAAAATATATGCACTTGACTTGAACCAGTTTGTGTTTCCCACCAGGTGATCTACAAGAAGTTCCACATCCCCTGTCCACTGGAGAATAGCTATACCAATGACTCTATATACAGTGACAGTCATTCGAATCACTCCTTCTTTCATGATCACAACAAAACCGAAGATGACTCTTGTGAAGCCAAGCTGATAACCATCAACCCAGAGGTAGGAAAGGAGGCCATCCTGTCAGGAGCTATTTGCTGGTACTCACCAGAACAACTCATTCAAATGTTGTTTGTTTGTCCTCTAGACAGCCTACACCATTCCCATCCTGGCTTTCGCCTTTGTCTGTCACCCAGAGGTGCTGCCCATTTACACAGAACTACGAGAGTAAGTCTGAAACTTCTGAGATCTAGTTCTATAGTTGAATTAGCATGTCGTTTACGCTTTCAGAATTCTCAAAGCAGATTGATTGACAGTATTCATGATTTCACTCATTAGACATTCTCCTTCAGTGTTTATTTTAGGAATGGAATGTGGACCAGCATAGCAGAATGACTCATTTGATCTGTGCTTTCTCTAAACTCTAGTGCTACCAAGAAACGCATGCAGACCGTGGCCAACATATCCATCCTGGCAATGTTTGTTATGTACTTGCTAACTGCTCTCTTTGGTTACCTCACCTTTTATGGTAAGACATATCAATAAGTCCATGTGATCTTCTCAGACAGATGAGCTTGCTCTTACCGGAGATTTAAGGAATGAAGCATTATACACACTGTTTTCAAATTGCATACATAGTGTATACATCTTAAAGTGCTTGCGTCATGAAGTATGACATGTCTTGGTTGGTTTGTCTGTAGTCGCAGTAGAGTCGGAACTCCTTCACACCTACAGTTCCGTTGACCCATTGGATACACTGATCCTGTGTGTCCGTCTGGCTGTGCTGGTCGCTGTCACCCTGACCGTTCCAGTGGTGCTCTTCCCAGTGAGAACACTTGTCATAGCACTCAGCTCAACTGTAGAAGAACCAGTATAACTGTTCACACTTGAAACACCACAGTTCCGGGAAGTTGTTTACAAAACAATTGACCAATTCTCTAGTTTGTTCAGTAATGTAACTCCACCCTGATGAAGCCTCTTGTCTTGTTCTCCCTCCCTCCCCAGATCCGCAGGGCTCTTCTCCAGCTGCTGTTCCCTGAGAAGCCCTTCCACTGGGCCAGACACATCTGCATTGCCATCTGCCTCCTCTTCATCGTCAACCTGCTCGTCATCTTTGTGCCCAACATCCGAGACATCTTCGGTCTCATTGGTATGTCTACAGAGACTAAATGGCTGGCTGCCTGGCTAGTAGTTTACTTGGGTTTCTAACACGTAACATGCTGTAACGCCCCTTCCCCCTGCTGTCTCCAGGAGCCACCTCTGCACCTAGCCTCATCTTCATCCTCCCTGGAATCTTCTACATCCGGATCATTCCTGAAGAACAGGAACCTTTAAAATCCAGACCAAAGATTCAGGTAGCCCACAGACTGATGGTTTAACTTTGATTATCAGTAACATTTAACAGTCAAGGTTGTATGCATTGTAGTATTCTGGTATTCATCTCATCTCCCTCTTCCTTTTCCTTCTCCTCGCACAGGCTGCATGTTTTACTGCATTAGGGTTTGTCTTCATGGTGATGAGCCTATCCTTCATTATCTTTGACTGGGTGACTGGACAGGCACGGAGCGGAGGTGGGCACTAGCAGCTGAGACTCCCAGACAGTAGAGAGGGAGTACCCACCACATGCCAAGCCAAGCACTCCCAGTCATCACATTCACCCTATACCTACCCTGTGACAAACCAAAGCCTAAAACACTAGCAGAAAAATGGGAAGAACATGTTCCCCTCAAGAAAAACAACACTCCTGTGTTGTAAACGGCTGAAGTTCAGAATTGTTATCACACATCCAGCAGCACACAGAGGTTTTGTTATCAGATAGCCACTGTAGTAAATAGATACAGTATATAGAATATATTTAGGGAACCAACACAATTCCTAATTTTCAGGAAGGTGTTATGAGGCACTAGCCAAGTTTCGGTGAGAGCCGACAACCTAAATCATGAATGATGTGAAAAAGAGTCACACAAGAATAACTACTTAGGTGTAATTTCAGTTTTATAATGGTGCAGAATATTTGTGTAGGTGTACCCACAAATGGCTCCACCATTGCCAAAGTATGTCCTATGTAATATTTACCTCCCTTTAAATAACTGTTTTCACACATAAAGAAACAGATCTGGTGTTCTGGGATGCATATTTATTATAAGTTCAAAGTCAAATTTGTTATGTATGTTTCGTATATACAACTCTCCCTGACTTTCCATGAATTGTGTTATTGTTATTTGATACTTCATGCTTCTAAGACCTTTCCATTTGATCTGCTGTATCTGTGCAAATTCAACCATAACGCAATCAACATGTGTAGCCCTACCTGTATGATCACACTACCGCCTCCCATCATGGACTACTGAATTAGAGTGAACATTTGTTTTGATGTTTATATTTTGGTCCTATTTGGAAACTTGAAATCAATGATACATTAGGTATATGCTATTATATTTACCATTGTGCTTAGACCAACATCCCTAAATACTGTTACCATTAAAAACAGCAGATATTATAGGAATTTCATGAATTGCAATGCAACAGGTATGTTTGTTTGAAATACTTCTGTCTTTCAACTCTACTAAAGATTTTTCAGAAGTGATAAGATGTTAATCTTCTCTAAGGCCTGGTTGTGAAGATTAGTCCTTGGGGGCACAGTTTTGACCAAAGCCCTCTCAACTGCTTAGATTAACTATCTGAGTATTCATACATTTACATTTATTCATTTAGCAGACGCTTTTATCCAAAGCGACTTCCAAGAGAGAGCTTTACAAAGTGCATAGGTCACTGATCATAACAACGAGATAGCCACAAAACATTGCGGGTAGCCAAAACATGAAGCACACATTGTGAACAACCAAAATAAGTGCCAAAGGGAAGAACCATAAGAGCATGTAGTTAAACAAGTTACAATTAAACAACATGAACTGCTATAAGTGCAAGTGTACCTGTGGAAAAAAGCAAGCAACAATAATAAAAACAATATATCACAGCGAGTACAAAAATGTAAGTCAGTTACCACTAACCACAAGAGCAACAAGTCTCTAAGCAAGAGTCATTGTGATCCTTGAGGAAACTAACATCAGGTCAAGCGAACCATTCCTAAGTACCGTTGTACTCCCGGTATAGATATTCATGTACACCATCATTCAACAAAACAAGATTTCAGTATGTGTTTTTTATTTTGTTTTTTTGTATTGTTTTCAGTCAACACAAATGATATGTTCACACAACGTTTTAACGTGTATTTAATTGTATTTTTATAATTAAAAATAAGTCAATACGGTTCAATGTTTACATTTCTAAATAGCCTCTAGTACATGAATGCTAAGAAATCTTGTTCCTCCAGAGACTACTCTCTTTACACTGAATTTAACCAGGTCACATTAGAAAAGGAATGAGGAAACAAACTGAAGGAACAAGTTATCCCTGAAAATGGAAGTAACACATTCAACTGTGATCAGCAGTTGAGTGAAAAGAAAATGGTGAGGTAAGAAAAAATGTGTGGTTGTCCGTTTCCTGCTCTTGTGTGCCTGTAGCACATCAGAGCACACTGTGAAGAGATCCTCCCTCAGCCTGCTATTGAACCAGTCTCTAATATAGTACAGCCTGCTGTGTGAGCAGCTCCGTCACTCCAAAGAGAACTCCTCAGAGAGAGCTATGAGTCGGGGATCCAAGGCCAAGCTTCAGCAGGGGAGCAGACACAGCACTCTGCTCAGCCCTTTGGAGAATGAAAGGTTGGAAGACTTAATGGGAAGAAGGTGTGCTGTAAGTTTTGACCTGGGCAATGCCTTTGTGTTTCTATGTGTGTTTGTGAGTATGTCTGGATGTGTGATTGTGTGTATGTCTGGATGTGTGATTGTGTATGTGTGTGGCTTAGTTTTGGCTTGATACTGATATAGCGTGTGTATGTGTGTGGCTTAGTTTTGGCTTGATACTGATATAGCGTGTGTATGTGTGTGGCTTAGTTTTGGCGTGATACTATACTGATAAATGTATGGCGTGGCTCTGCCATTACTTCAGCATGTGCATTTAAATAAGTATCATTCAAGCCACAATCTTATTTTAAGTTATTTTATATAACATAAGCAGATTAATTCAATTCAAGTGTATATAATAGTTAGTAGGGCATCTGTACTAGTAGACCTCAAATTATGCTAGTTATCTGTGAAAGTGACAGGAAATGATGGTAGAACCCATTTCCTTTTGTGAGCCTTGTGTCAGTGAAATGCTCGCTACTTCAACTTCCTGGCTGGTTTCTGACATAGAGACTTGGTGGGTTTTAAGGTTTTTCAAAACACAATGGCAGAAGTGTGGTAAGCTATGGGAGCCAAGGGCTCACCGTATGTGTGTTTGTCTGTGCGTGTGTGTAGTCTCTGGCCACTGCTGTGGTCCAGCTGTTCATGGCCCTGCCACACAGTCCAACCTTCTGGAGTCTGCAGCACACTGGAGTGGCCTGCTTCATCAAGGACAACCCCCAACGCTCCTACTTCATACGTCTATTTGATGTGAAGGTACATGACAGCACAGGGGTGTGTGTGTGTGTGTGGGGGGGGGGGGGTATTAGCTGACTGATGTGGTCCTGAGAGCTTAAGAGAACATCTTAGTCTAGAATTCAGCCCTGGTTTGGTACTGATTATAGAGACTCACATGATAGCTCCCTATTGTTGACAAGCAGAGAACTATGAAGTTTGACCTTGAAAATCTTCCAACGTGTTTATACAGTTATTGTTTTTTCAGGCAGGTAAACTGATATGGGAGCAGGAGGTCTATGCCCAAATGTCTTACTTCTGCCCTCGACCTTTCTTCCACTCTTTTGCCGGTGATGTAAGCATACTCACTCTTTATCAATCTGTGTTGACATTAGGTCTTGGTCATATGTAGGCTATGCTTAATAACATTTACTTGAGTCAGCAGTTTCCTATACACTGTATTTCATTGTCATCTTCACAATGCAGAATTGTCAAGTCGGGCTGAACTTTGCAAATGTCCAAGAAGCTGAAACCTTTCAAAATGCAGTGGAAGAAAAGATCAGCCAAAGAGACCGTCAAGGTCAGTTTCACAATAGTTTATATTTTGTACTTTTGTTTCTGCATTTACCACTAAGAGCTTAACAATATTGATGGTTCCTTGAAGATGATGGGAACCACAAAACATTTTCTTCTCACATCATAACCTCTTCCCCCTGCAGCTTCAGAAAAGAAACAACGACCCCTAGCTTCAAATGGTAGGACTGACTGCTGTGTCAAGTAAATAGGTCCAGTATGTATTTGTTTTGAACTGCAAACATTTTTTGTCAAATCTTTCTCTGCTCTTCACGACTGGTTGTGCTGCAGACAGGGGATCTCTACCTCCACTGCCACCTGGCAAAGGTGAGAATACCTCCTTTAGTGCTTCTGTATTTGTTGAACTGTGTTTGATCAAAGACATCAGACAACATATTCATATATTTTTCACTTAAAGTCTTACCAAAAGGTGTTTAAGGGGAAAGGTGATTCTTCCAACAGAGCCAAGATAGCTCATGTGTCCTGATTGTGTCCTACCAGGGCCTGTGAGTACCTCAATGGCCACCATAGACATCCAGAACCCAGACATTCAGGCCTCGCGCTACCGCTCGGTGGCTTCCCCTCCATCTGTCTTCAGCTTAGGCAAAAGCAGAAAGGAAAAGAAAAGCAAGAAAAAAGGG
Source organism: Osmerus eperlanus (assembly GCF_963692335.1). Lineage (NCBI taxonomy): Eukaryota > Metazoa > Chordata > Actinopteri > Osmeriformes > Osmeridae > Osmerus > Osmerus eperlanus. Next base: position 14,953,026 of record NC_085021.1, read on the forward strand.
AGCAAGTTTTCCAAAGCTGATATTGGAGCGCCCAGTGGGTTCACGTGAGGACATTTTCTTAACGTAGCACAGCATTGTAGCAGAAAGAACTGAATTTTCCTCTTTTCCGTTCCATAACATTTTATTGTATTATATGATATGTGTTGTACATAATATACAGTAATACTGCATATTTACATACATATGTTTGATCGGCATACTGTATCATGTTACAGCTAGTTGGACATATTCATTTTGTCTGGTGTGTGACTGCTTTATTCCGTCTCTCCTCTCTTCCTGTGTACAGACATGTGAGTCATGTGGGCTGGGACCCCAACAACCTGGACCCTGACCTGAAGAAGCTGCTGTCCACCGCTGGCATCAGTGAGGAGGAGCTGAAGGACGAGGAGACATCCCAACTCATCCAGAACGTCATTGAGCAGTCAGGAGGCATGGAGGCAGTCAAGAAGGCCATGAACAAAGGTGCTCATCCTGTCTTCACCACACTTCAACACAGTTCGGTGATTCGAATATTTTTACAATTTGCGCCCCTTGATTTTTGATGGGGAATTTACCTCTAATTTTTCTCTTTTTCCCCATGCATTAGATCGTCATCCTCCGCCCCCCAGTAGGCAGGGTCCTCTCCCTCCAGTGCCTGGGGTCTCTTCTTACTCCTCCCCCCCTGCTCCTGGCAGTGCCTGTGCTCCGCCTCCCTCACGGAGTCGCTCTGGCCCCCTGCCTCCTCTCCCAGGCCAGCCACAGCGTGGAGCGCCCGCTCAGCCCCCTCCCTCACGCACCGGCCTGCCACCACCACCCCCTTCAGCTCGAGCTGGTCTCCCGCCGCCTCCACCCTCCGTGTCCTACTCCCACAGCCCTCCTCCACCTCCCCCCGGGACCCATCGCTCCATGGCTGCTCCTCCAGCCTCCACACCCCACAGAGGAGGACCTGCCCCTCCTCCCCCTCCTCCTCCCCCCCCTCCTCCCCCAGCACACATTTCAGAAGACTTCCCTCCTCCTCCTCCACCCTGTGGGACTCTCAAACCTCCTCCTCCTACATCCGATGGGGGAGGTGGGGGTGAGGGGAGAGGGGATCTGTTGAACCAGATACGCCTGGGAAAGAAGCTAAAAAATGTCAGTAAATTAAACTTGCAAACCGTAAAATTTCTTGTGTGGACTTAAGTGTGGTTTTAATATTCTGTTTGTGTGTTTGTGTGTGTGTTTGAATCGTAGGTAACTGAGAGTCCTGATCTCCCTTCACCTGCTCAGTCTGATTCTGATGAGGGCATCGTTGGAGCTTTGATGATGGTCATGCAAAAAAGAAGCAAAGTCATCCACTCCTCAGGTAAACCTGCCCTCCAGGCTCCTAGCAAGCTCCCTCTGCTCTCATACACAGAACATAATGAAGGAATAAGCTGCCTTTATAAATCTAAAGCAATAACTGAATGACATTTGTCCCTCCCTCATCTCTTAGATGAAGATGAAGATGATGGTGGATTTGACGATGACGAGGATGATGAATGGGATGACTAGCTGCCTCCCGAAGCTGTGTCCTGTTGATTTCACCAGCTACTGTCTCACTGGTTGGTCAGGGTCTACTGTAATCATCTCTCCCATTTCTAAACTGTATGAAAGGAGGATCGTTTCATGACTTATGGTAAAATGTTTTCAACTGAATGTTCATGAACGATAATAAATATATAGAAAACTGTCCATCTGTTTTTGTGGTTATTTTACTCCAAACATCACTTCACTAAAATAGATGGATATCAACTGCAATCTCAATAAATGGACATGTAAGGAAGGAACTCTTTATTAGGAGTTTCAACAATTCCAGTGTAATGTAGAACAACACATTGCAGTTTGTGGTGAAGGGTATCTGGTTACAAGAGTTACTTACACCTACCTGTCTTGCCTTTCCTATTCAAAAGGTTAATTTTCCCATTTATAAATATGTATTTAACATGTTTGTGTCTATCACAATTGTGCTGGAATATAACTTGTTCATTTTAACTTGAATCTGTTGTGTGCAGATTCAATCTCTAAAACCACCACCATCATCCATCAAAGTGCATAACTGAAGGAATACTGAGATTACGGTATACTCATATAAACAAACACTGGTCACAAAACATGTAGGAGGGACAAGTCACAGCAATGACAATTTCCGAAGGCATTAGTCAGTTTGAATGGATACAAATATTATTATCTATACCATGGCTAAGCAACCATCAAACATCAAAATGTACAAATTTGCAAACCAAGTAAAGCATGCAACAGGAATATCTTTTTTTGATATTATTATATTATCATACATTCATAAAGCATGGGTCTGTCATGACCATATGATATGTACACATTCAATATATTACATCTCTATATTGAGATAACTGTTTGTGGTGTGAGAGAGTCACATGTCACTGTATGAAGGGAGATGACTCTTGTCTGGTGTCAGTGTCCGGTGGAGCCAGTGTACAGGTGTCTACTCAGGCTCCAGCTCCTGACTCTCTGTGTGTCTCCGGCTGGTGCGTTTGGGCTGCTGCGTCTGAAGGCCCAGCTGCTCCCAGTAGGACTGGCAGTACTGGTGGATGAGCCTGATCTCAGGCTGGGAGGGGTCTGTGAACAGCGGCTCGGGCTCGGGGGCGGGAGGGCGGCGGGGCTGCTGCTGGTCCTGGCTCCTGCTCCTGCTCGCTGGGGCAGCATTGGTGCTGAGCTCGTCGTCAGGGGAGGTGAGGGCAACCACGATGTCTCGGTCCAGAATGCGCAGAGCCACGCGTGCCACCGTGTGTTTGAAGTTGTTCTCCGTGGCCAGGCAGTGGTACAGGCCGCCATCTGATCGGGTGAGAGACTTAAGCAGGATTCCCTGATTGGTCTTCAGGACTCCATCCCGGTTGAGCTGAAAGGAGGAGAGAGACCGTCAGTAGTCAGTAAATATATATTTTTGGTGGCATTTCTGCCTTTATTATTTAGGTATGCCAGAGATACCGTGTTTGGAGAGGACAGGAGTGGAGAGGCCGCCACGGTGAGGCAGGCCTTGGCCTACATGGTGCACGCATTAGTCCGGTGAGCCACCAGGGCACAGAAGAAACATTTGTATTCAAACAATCCCTCTGTTGTAGTCTTGTTCTCCTCACCACTTTCCTCCTGCCTTCTCTCTGGAAGAGCCACTTGACTGTGGCCTGGGGCGAGCGAGGCTGACACTCCAGGAACGTGCTGCTCCCCTCCACCCCAAACTGCACTGTCTCCCTCAGGCGCCTCTCCACTGCAGGAAGGAGGGCAGGAAGGAGGGGGCGGAACAACTATGAGTTTCTAGAATCTTGTGCACACGTGTTTACCGACATGCCGTTCAAACAGAGCTTGCCAAACCTTTAGCATTGAATCCTCTGCACTGTCTCAGTGGATCGCCGTGTTTCACATCCTGCCTTCTGCTCCTCCTGAAGGACAGGGAATGGACAAACCTTTGAGCAACTTTGAGCAACAGCTGGGGGGTTTTAACACCATACTGTGGTGTGGTGTGTCTAATGGTGTTCCTGGTGGTCCTGACCTCTTAGTGGAGGGGGTGAAGGCTGAGCAGGTCTCCCCGTCCCAGGCACAGTAGGGGTCCCTGGCCAGGCAGCAGTCAGAGCAGGCCTTACCGTACACACCACAGCGGTGTAAGGATACCTGGGTGAGGCCTGCCTCTGAGGATACATATAGCTGTTGCTATGGAGACAAAAGTAAAACAAGAGATCAAGTTTTTGTGGGAATCAGTAGCGTTTCATGACTAATGAAGACAATAAAAATGAATCTCACCCGTTTGGAAGATATCTTCATAGTTTTGACTGGAGCGTGTGTCTGTAATCAAATGTATTGTTTTCTCATCTTTAAATCACAAGAGTACCAATTACAATGACATTGTAGGAGTGTATGGAAAACATAATAAATACCCTGGCTTACCCTGAAAACCTCAACCTCCTCCAGAGTCAGCTCCTCCCTGGTGCTTGGGTCCTTGGGCAACACTATGATTTTCTGGACAGTACCACGATCTGAAGTGTAGAATGCCAATCGTTTATTTTCACCTCTACATTCCTTGACTCATGCTGATAAAAAAAAAAAAGCCCTGTGCCGGTCTCTCACCTGTTCCCAGGAACAGCACCTCGTAACGGCCATCCACAGCATCCACCTGGTCCACCACCAGGGCAGTGAAGCGGTAGTCCACCCCAGTACGAACCACCAGAGGACGCCGATGGACTGGGTAGACAGGATGGTACATGAGGGGGTGGGCTCGGATGAAGTTGACTGCCTCGTCAGAGAAATCTTTAGAGGAACGAAGGCCAGGGGTAAACGTTCCTCCTGGACACTTGGGACCGGAGAGGGAGAGTAGGAGTCAGTAAATGAAGAGAGAATAGAAAGAGGGGGGAGAGGAAAGGTTAAACTGTTGTGAGACTGCAACTTACTGTCCCGGGTCGAGGGTAGGGGATCTTGCCAGTATAGGCTGTCCATTGGTAATTATGTCCATGTTTGTGAGAGAATGGTCCGTTGAAGACATTGCGGATGTCAGCCATCGAGTACACACAGACTGCAGAGCCCTTGAACACCGAGCTGGGAGAGACAGCAACAGGTCCATGATACACGAGTGAGAACACAGGAGAGGCAAGAACAGAAGCAGCACTCAGATCAGAGTTAGTCTGGCACAGATGTATGAAGAACATGAAATGGAGACAGGTGGCCTACATTCAGACCTTACCCAGCCGTGGTAAAGAGGCCATACACCACAGGATTCCGCTCATCTTGAGAAGGCTGGATAAACACATCCCCTAGAAGAATGGAAACAAACAGGTAAGTGAAACTAAATAAGAGAAACAGTGCTGTAGTCAACATCTTACAGAGGTCCCTTACTCAATTCATCGAATAAGGTCTCCACTCCATCCTCTCCAATCACAGAGCAGACAAGGCGTGCTTTCAGAAAGGTGGTCCACTTGTTGACTAGGGACTTCTGGCCACCCTCATCATTCTGGAAACAAAATCCAAAGTCCTTAACTGATGACCAGCTTCACGTAGACTGTGAGTGTGAGGGTGTGAGGTCTCACCAGACACACGCGCCCCACCCTGGCCAGAACACTGGGGCTCGCCCCTCCACTGGAGTCTAGGCTCTTCTCACGGAAGAAGAAGTAGAGCTTGTCATCATTCCTCTCTGCACTGTCCTTGATCTGGTGGATCTGGACGAACACAGGCTCTGAAAGAGAGAGAGAGAGAGGGAGAGGGAGAGGGGGGGGAGAGGGGGGGAGGAGGGGGGTAAAGTGAGGAAGATAGACAGAGGGAGAAGGAGAAAAAGTATGAGTGAGAGAAAGAGAAAGACGTAAAGTGAGGTGACAAAATATGCTTTCGTTGGTACCATGCTACCAGAGTGGCAGTACAGTAACTCACCATTCAGCCATCTGGAGTCATACTGCTCTGTCCTGACTGCTGGTCTCCCCCCCATGGTCCTGAACAGGGCTGCATCTGTGCCCATGAAGTCAACATGCACCCCAGCATACAGATTTCCATCTTTGACAGGGACAGAAAGAGACAGGGGTGAGGACGTTCAACAATACAGTGAGTTTAAGGATTTGAAGATGACAAAGAGTACAAAGTAAAACATACTGATCAGAGAGGCAATATTCTCCTGGTTGGGGTCATAGGAACATTTGCCTTTCCCTGAGTCCACATACCCAGGAACCAGCCTGAATACGTAGTCCTACAATGAAAAAGTTGAGAAAGGATCAGTTAATTGAAGCAGCTTTGGTTATGGACTATATTTGGACAGGTGTGTCCTCACCTCAGCCTTCCAGCCTCGGTTGATGAAGGTGCAGATGGGCTGATATGCTCCTGTCCCACAGGTGTACAGGTGGGTGCGGTTCCACGGTTCTATCAAACGCACAAAGTTGGCACACTCACCCTGCCATGTACAGGCAGAAGGAAAAGAGACAGTTAATGGATGAAGGCCTCATCCTTTTGTCAGACAAGCATTATGAGAACAGAACATTCTGTCAATCTCAGCTGCCAGGCAGAGACTTCCTACCTGTCTTCCTTTTCCCGTCATCTGACACTCGCCCTTTCTCTTGGCAGAAGCTGGCCAATGGATCTGCAGGACGAAACACAAAGTCACTGTTGATACAGGCCTTTATACTTGACACCCTGCATCATGAATGTTGTGTCAGCCTGTACATCTGATGGTAGAGTATGTGTTGGTCGTACTATGAGGGGCTCCTTGTTGACATTGTGCATGTCCAGAGCCACCAGGTACTCCCGGCTGCCCAGGTAGAGACGGCCTTGGTCCTGGTCCATGTGCAGGATCCTGTAGTCGCTGGTGTTGAAGGAGAAGGAGAAGGGACGTGCTGCCCGTGTGTCCAGAAGTTCTGGGAGGGATGCACACACAGACACAAATGAAAACATTTTAGTTGTGAAATATTTGAGCTGAATGTAGCAATTGAGATCTTCAGTACATCTTTCTCATCAGCAGGGGGAACTGTTGTTCTTCCTGTCTGGTATCTACAGGGAAATGTGGTCAGCTTCCTTGTAAAAATGCTTAATTTCATACTTGGCTGAACTTGCCTCTCCCAGACCAACAAATATCTATGTCAATGGCTAAATTTAACTTTTCTCAGACCATTTTCCACCAGGAGACACGCTTTTAAGACCTTAATATTTTATAGTTCAAACCCTCTGATTGACTTTATGGCATTGCATGGAGATGGAGTCTTAATGCAAGTCCCTTAGGACACACACTAGGTTGAATTCACATAGAGAAAAACATTATAACGGTGGATACTGTGTCAAAAGGTTCTAAAACGCAACGTTTATATCTTATTAGGCTAGAATCTTGTTCAGTGAAGGTTGACCCTCCATGGTTTCACACTGCATTTCAAAGTGATGTCTGTTTGTTCATATTAAACACAGGGAAGTTCTCAGCTGACTGTGAGATGCTCTCTGGAAGTGACAGTTTTAGTCAGTCACTCATTTAGCCTCTTCAGTTTTGGATCTATTCCTTCATGACACACAGGCCACAAACACAACCACTTGCCTATTCATTTGGCTAAATATTAACAAAACCTTCCGCCTTGTGTCCAACTCTACATTCATTCCACATGGTACCTCCATATTGGACATATTGTAGAATGTCTGACTCATGGTAGTTGGCACAGGCTTGTGAATAACAAGCTTTCACATATGGACACAGACCTGAGACTGGCTGGAGAAGAAACATCTTTATTTACATCAAAGTACTTGTTATCTTCTCCTAAGGTGACTGTTTCTGTGAACCGTTTGGTGGATACTGTTAACAGGATGCAGTCAATGTGCCTGCTAAAATAAGCAGCAGAATCGGATCTCCGGCCAGAGAGGGATGGGGTCTTGAGAGGCTGTGCAAGGTCCGGTTCTGTTGCTCAGAGGTAAACACAGGATAACAAGGCCCCGGTAGGGCAAAGTGGACTCAAGGCAGAAGCTAAAATTAGCAATACTCCACCCATCATCATGCTCCCATCATCCTCCTCAACAACAATGTGTTGGAAGTGTCTGATAAACACAGTCCTACCTTCCCTCAGCATCAGTACAGCAGTGTCATGTCATTATGCCAGGAAGAAAATGGTTCAGATATTGACATGTCTAAAACAGTTAACGGATGTAGGACACAGACACAGCTCCTTATCTACTGTGATCACCTGTATGGTCCAGTCTCTCTCTTTCTCACTCTTACTCACTCTCGTGATTAGGCAGGGGCCACAGGCATTTTCATGAGTGTCACATGACCCTCTTCCCCTCCCCAAAAACCCTCATCCACAGGCGCCTTTGGAACAAAGAGTGTCCCTGTCCCAAACAATGAACAATTAATCCTTGGAATGGCAGAAAACAGAGAGCAGGGGAGCAAGTCCAAGGTTCCGCCCCTTCTTGGAAACGAGGACTGGATCATTGTGATTGAGGACTGGCAGTGTTTGACCACCAATATCAGCTAAATTTTTGTGCGACAAGTTCAGATTTTAATGAGACACTCTAAACACCAACTTTTCAGCATAATGTCACTCTAGTCTAGTTCCCTCTGGTCCAATTATAACAATCCTAAGAGCCAATCAACTGTTCTTCTATACATGACCATGTGCAAACCGGAACAAGGGTTGTAGTTGAAGAATATGTTCAGCCATCCTGAACCCAGCTCTACAGGGTTTGGTGTATCTGTACTGTAACTGAGGTTGTTGATGCTGTATTTTGTCTGAATGTAGTGTCACAATGTTTTGCTCCTGACCCTTGACCCTAATCTTAATGCTTATTGTAATACCTAGACTACTGTTCACACAAAAAGATGTGATTAGAGGGGCGTACTAACTATTAACCTCATAGTCACAAGATATCAAGGTAACTTTACCCTTCTCTTCCCATCAGTAACCGACCTTAATTTTCTCCTTCTTGCTAGATATGTATAAGATTGCTAGTTAAAACTGACCCCGTTCATGTGCATCAGATAATGTGTTCGACTAAATTGGGACATTCAAATGTTTCCTCTGGGATGACAGAAAAGGACCTGTACCTGTCCTCAGGTCTCATGTTTAACTATGGAAGAAGGACATTCCAAAGTGCCTGATTCATACCGCAAGTTCCAATCTTCAATAACCACAGGTATTACATTGAGTCATGGGAGTGTGCATGTGTGTATGCTGAGGTGTTCACACATCTGTGACTGGGGGAGTGACTAGTACACGGAGAATAACTATAATCATTCAGCACCGTTTTGATCTAAGCCATCATCCAGGTATTTGCAAGAGGATCCAGTACAATTACAGCTAATGACACTAGGAGGAGGCAGAATGGGAAGATCCCACATTTAAATAATTGTCGAAATAATAGTATTATTTTTGTTCCAGCTTGCCTTCACATTTCTAAATTGTTCCTTTATAGAATATTTTTTTCTGATTATCCTGTATTTTCTTTATTATTCTTTAGTTTACAACATCTTACCATATAAACACATGCTCTACATTACTGTAGAGCAATGGTTGTGGGGGTCCAGTCCCTCATGGAGGGCATTGTGAAGCACCCCTGCCCAACACATCCACCTTTTGTTTGCTGTTTAACAGTGGCCAGGAACTACACTCTTTAGATACATATAAAGAGGAAACATAAGCTGTGTGTGTGTATGTGTGTGTGTGTGTGTGTGTGTGTGTGTGTGTGTGTGTGTGTGTGCATGTATTTGTTTCTAGTCACACTAGCTTCCTAGTGTGCTTATGTGTGCTCACTATTTAGCTACAGCAAAAAAACACTGACTAAAAGGATAACAATAGAAGCACACTGGGCTGTTAAGATGATTCCAGCTGACAGATGAGCCACATGTGTCAGTGGCTTACCTTTGAAGGCCAGGCGTACCCGTGGAGCAGAGTGCTGGAGGCCTGTGGTACTGCAAACACTCAAACCCAACAGGAGGAGTAGGGTCCCAGGTGCTGTCATGGCAACATCCATTCAGGTAGCCCACGGAGATCTAGGTAGAAAGGAAAGGGTAAACATAAATTAGACATTGATAAAGATAAACCTGCAAACGACATGGCATGTGTAATGAAAATGAGGCCCACAGAACAAAGAGAAATCAGAGAGCACATGCTGTTTATAAAGAGCAGGCAGACAGAGGAGACTCCAGATCTCCAGATGATCTATCTGGATAAGTACTGACTAGTGGAGAGAAAATATCAGCCATTGTGACCAAGACAACATCTACTCAAGAGCCTGATTTTGAAATAAATTGTTTCTAAACCTGGCAGACTGACTAAGACCATGGGCACCTGTATAAAAGCCAATTATACAAAACCCCACTGTGGGTACCCATTTGGGACCTAGGTTTGCACACTGGATTTGAATAGAAAGTAACTGAGACACAATGGACTAAATGTACTCTTCATGCATCATTGAAATGTATAGGGCGGTCACTAGAAACTGTTTCTTTGGGTACCTAAACTATTTCTGACAGTTTAGGAGTGTTTGCAGGTAGCAAACTGTTATCCTTTAACCCAAGCATTCATTATGTATACTGCACTTTGCTGTAGAGGATATTGCATGAATTATGAATACTAAAAGCTGAGTCCATAACGTCCATTAAATTGTCTTCTCAAAGGTGCGCTTATCCCACGTGCCCAAAATCCGAGTTTGCTGCTAAATCCAGTAACGAAAAAGCTAAATTTATATTCGTGAACTAATATATGTTGTGGATTTTGTAGAACTTCAAATCATCTGAACAAGAGGCGAACAACAAGATTAAGATGAAAATTACATTGTCGTAGAGGTTTCGTTTCAGTGCATTAGGAGAAATCTGCAGCCCAGATAATTCACAAACATCAAGATCACCAACTGCTAATGACAGTTATCGGTGAAAGCAACTTTATAAGACAGCGCGAGATGATTCCGGTTGCAAAATATAATTACTTCGCCCGCGTTCGGTGAATAAACGGAGCAAGTAGCCTAATGCTGAACTGTTTCTAAAGAGAGGCGAGTGCCTACCTTTTTCTTTTATTAGAACCCACTGAGACACGAAACTCACATAATAAGATGTTATCGGTACATTCCTCGAAGTTCCAAGGTTGGATGTTAATACTCAAGTTCCTGAAGAAACAATACAATCCCTTGGAAGACGTGTCAATTGAAAAGCAGCTTGTCAAGTTCTATACCGCCATCTCGAATTCAAAGAAATTGAATTGTAGTTGCATTTGAAACTTGATCTTCTGATCTCATTGCCCCAAACCATCTGATATACAGACAAAAATGTAGGTCCATATGTCCTTTCATGTGGGTCTGGTTCAGTAAACGTCTACGGATGAAGTGAGTGCAGGTGTTGGGTTGGCTATCTGCCCCTGGCTTCCTCTCCTCCCTCCCCTCTCATCATCAGCTGATTAACCCACTTGATGCTGGTGTGTCTGATTATAGCAGGATGACACAAAGTAAATGATTATTGAAAGTACATTTACAAAATGATAACATGTTGACTGCTTTCGTAAAATAAAAAGATAGGCAAACATACTTTTTTCTACATGACAATAGATTCTCATGTAAAAAATTGAGTAAATTCAGATGTCAAACCAAATGGGGACCCAGTACTGTGTCCTGACAGATGTCTCTATTGAGATACCTCCACAGGAGAGTGAGAAAAGCGTAAAAGATTCCTCAGATTCCTCCTCAGACGACTCTTGGGCTCACGACAACGACCCCAAAGTAACCAGGAGGGGGGACCTCATGGAGAAGACATCCATTCTTTTATTCGACTTTGAAATAAACTGCATTCCCCTCACTTCATCACTGGCTTTGTGGTAAGCGCTGACGCAGTAGGCACATAAAGAACAAAAAAGGCATGGGAATGGCTCTTGTACACCATAAAACTTAAACAAACACAGTGAACAGACTGAGTCAGTCACTGCCAGGAAGGTGAAATGTCAAAGGAGGTTTGTTACAGCCAAGTCCATCATTAACGCTTAAATTATTGTTATACTCTTACAAAGATGGACTCTTATCCCAATGTGGTATACTAAGATGTCCTCAGATGTATATGAACAACATGGGCATAGGACATCGACATTACATTGATTGGGGGGTTCAGCAGCTCTTCTGCAGAGTGTTGAGAGGACATCCAGGTTGGGAGTGGACACAGTCTTTGTTTTCTTGCCCTGTGGGAGATGTATTTCCCTATTTCCAACTTAGGAAGTGAGTCATGAGTCAGTGCTGAGGTTAGGTTTCCGTGAGCCACTCAGAGTGGCCATGGACATCATAACACTGACCAGCTCCCACTGTTTCACAAGTACCACCAACGTCACTGAGACCTCTGATAGGACTTTCAATGGCCTTATCTGCCTACCCGCCCACTATGACCTAAACTCACAGATGAGATAGTGCAGCGTCAACACAGTTCACACTGGAATAGAGGTTCTGCCCCACTGAAGCACATGTTCTCCACAGGAAGAATAGTAGTCTTGCACACATGTTAACATGTAGGCTATGTGTCATTGTGTTGATGTCTTGTCTAGAGCCAGTAAAGCCTGAAAGCCAAGGCTGGTCTATGTCTGGACCTCCTGCTCTCATCTCTATCTGGTGCAGTAGGAATCCCTATAAGACAACTAAAGGCCTTTAGCAGAATCCCTGACCTGCAGACACATCAATCACAGCAGCATCTCCTAGAACAAGGGCCTGGCCCCAGGGGAATAACATGTCATTGGATCTACTGGTCGTAAAATAATTATAATAATGCTGCACACTAAAATATCAGTATAAAAGAGAAATGATTTCGTTAGCACAGAATTTGTAATCATAAAGGGAAAAAATGGAAAATCTTAGTTTAAGAAAGGAAAACAGGTGCTTTATCTGACATGCATGAACTTCACGCACCATTGAATATCAAAGGAGAACAAGCTATGAAAACATCTTCAACATGAAAAGCAGAGCATACGTGGCGCCCATTCCAGTTGGAACTTGCTTGTTCTGTAGTGGAATAGAGGTTACAGCAGGTTTTACAGTGAAGGCAGCTTCTTCACTGAAAAACAGAAAGCTCTGTCTGCATAAGTACAGCACGCCACGTGTCCACCAGGCCAGCCAGCCAGCCAGCCAGTCACCATCTGCAGAGGAGACAAGGCTGGCACTCTGTCTCACTATAAAATGCAGCTGGGTGAATCGACAGCTGTTGAAGAATAATTTCTACAAAATAACAGAAGGGTAGAAAATGAAGGATAGTGAAAACACTCCAGGGATAAGTGAAAGTATGGTTCTGGAAAGATAAATCTGTCACCACTTTAGTGTTAGCTTTAGGATGTAGCAGAATGGATGAGTATGCTAATGCGCTTGCTCATTAAAGATGGATTTCTCCTGATGTGATTTTGGGACAATAATAGTCCAAAAGGTTTTTAATTTATTTTTGTATTTTTAGGAGTACATCAGGACACCACTTCATCTCCATCTCCTTTATGTGTTATGATCATCAATCTCTATGTTTATTTCTCTGTCCGCCATGTGAAACCTCAATTAGAAGTCAGTCAGGCTGTGCAAATTTGCAGTATCGCTCATCACTGCTAACAGAGGCTTGACACTTGGACACACACTCTCACACATGCACACACACACACACAGTAGACGATGGTGGTTGGTCTGGGGAGTGCGCAGTATGCAAGGGTGGGTTTTCCATGCATATGTATGGTGGGGGGTGGGCCTCTTCATCTGCCTGGTGAGATCCTGCCTCTGGTTGACTATGCAGAGCAACCAGTCACCATGCCCTCTGTGATCTCTCAGATAAGAGTCATCCATCTGCTGTGCATATCTGTCAGGCACTAGGAGCTGGGAGGCTGGGCTAATCACTCCAGTCATCTATCTCTCTCTCCCCCAGTGTCTCCCACGCTCCTGCCTGCACTCTATTCTCACTCAGTCCCTACTTTTTCTCCCTCTCCCTTCTTCACTCTCGTCAACACCAGTTCAGCTTCAACAACTTATTATTTCCATAGTTTCACAGTACAGCAAAACCCCAAAGGAATGCCTTCCTGCACCCACTCGCACACAGACCGACACCCAGCACACTGACACACACACACACGCACACACACACACACACACAAGTAGCTGGTATTTCAAGGTCCCTGCATTAACTTGTTTATTATTATCACCTGTCTACCGGGATGTATAGACATTTCCTAACACCAAACCACATTGTCCATTAAGTAAATGTTTCAATTTCAATCACAGTAGCAAATCACACATCAAACAAACAAAGACAAAAGAGCCAAGATGAAGAGGCTTGAAATTATTTTGTTCTGTCATCATATCTTAGTTGCAGAAAGGCTGTCAGAGACCAGGGAAACAGAGTGACATCATAGATAGCTAAAGTACAACTAAAGTAGCAAAAGGAACTCAAAAGTTAGCAGTTGCTACTTGTTACTTTTGCTGCTAACATTAGGAATACATACAGGTTACTCCCACGGGGACATCATTCTTTCCAGCTTTCCAACCAACAACAAGCTGAAGATCTGTCTGGGTTACCAGTGACTTTATTTTCTTTAACAAATAGCACTTTGTTTGCTGTGATCAATACCTTAGAAACCATTGGTGTGCGTGTTTAGCTATGATCAATAACTTAGAAACCGCCTTCATCATTAATTCATAAACATAAAAGCATTTGTGGTTTAAACAGAAAACAGCAGGTACTGCAATAACATGACAGCTGAATCCAACTATGGAAAGAGAAGCATGAGAGGTTGAGTTTTTGCGTGATTGTTTAAGTATGCCTTTTACAATACAGTGTATACCAGTTACATTATTAAAAGTAGAGCTCACAATATAGTATAGTCCTGCATAAATTGCATACTTCTTTGTACTGAAGCTGACTGTAGGACAGGTTTTTGCTAGTGGAATATTTATAGCTGTGCATTAAAAGTGGAATCAAGGGTTTAACTGTACCATTGCAACATGACTGCTGTTCTTTTGTCCGGGCCTGTCCAAAAATGTCTTGCCCTGGGCTATTTGTGGAGGCAAGAGTACACGCAAATGTTTAAGTGGTATCACACATTCACTCTGTCATATCAAAAATAGGAAACAGGTTAACATTCTCCATATAGATTGATAGTGTTGGTGTGTTGCCAGTTTAAGATTTGCCCAACACAAACACAGTAGCCTACACATTCAAGTAGGATTAGTGTTTGATGTTGTAACATCAATCTTGTCAGACTTGGTACTGCATGCAATAATGTCATGAATGGGGTGTACATGAACTTGAATTGTATGACACCTACACAAATAAAAACATTGTACCTTATGACGTGACTTGTTTCATCCAATCAATGTGTACGTTGAAAGTACATTTAGAAGTGATGCTGTATGATGTATGCTGCCATCTTGTGGCATTCTTGTGCACTCTCATGAAATTTCTGAAACATTATTGATTGGTCTGCTCCACTTTGGCTCCTGTTTAGAGAATGTAAAGTAATGGTACTGCTATGTGACCTTCAGCAAGACAAACATCATACACAGGGAGCACAGTTAAATAACTTTTATTTAGTCTGATTCAAAAGGGGACATTATTTAAAAAACAAAGCAAAAAAAACTAAGGGTTTCAAAACTAGTGTCCTATAAAATTCAGCACGCAAAATAGAGCTTTCTGATTATATATCCTAAAGTCAAACACTAGATTACTTGATGTATAGTTTACTCTTAACAGATCTTTAGCCTCTAAAATTAGGTTGAAATATTTACATTCCATTCATGAGAAAAGGAAGAACATATAAACTTGCGACTGTTACACAAGGGTAAGAATTCATCAACTGCGGCTACTGTCCTATTACTTATACCACATACTGTCACGCATTTGCTGTAAAATGCACAACCATAAACCTATAGTAATCCATCTGACTTTTAATTGCATACACTTATGTGATCAATAAACATGACCAAAAATACAAATAAAATGTGATGCCGTCCATCCTAAAAGATACATGAACACAAACACACTTCAGATTCAACACACTTAAGATTAACAATTTTGTCTAAATCTTTAATCAGCTAAACAGGCTTGTTACAAAATATAGGTCTTCGTCACAATTCAATCAATGACTTGTTTATATACACTATCACTTTAAATAGGCTACATAATGTGTACATTTGTATCAGTGTTGGTGCACAGACAAAAAGCTAATAATAGGGAAGGCAAATGGGCATCATCCAATATTTACCTCTTTATAGCCAACAAAACTACAGTGAACACATCCTACATAAATATAGCCAACAAAAACATGAGGAAAAAGGTCTCCAAATGATTGTTTCCTTATATGAAAAAAACCCATAATGTCATCCCTGAGAACAAGATTTGGTTCAGTACGGAGTGCATCTGAGATTTACTGGGAATATTACATCCTCAAGAAACCTGTCTTTTACCTCGTCAATACGCTAAAAAAGGTCCAAGACAGTGTTGATGTTATAGATGATAAGTATTGATAAATGTTTCTGACTGGACCACTTGCAAACATACCCACACACTGGCAGTTAAATCAGGTAAGGTGTGAGACAATTTACACCTCCAGGTAGCTATTATATTATTGGCTCCCTAGTTGTTTGAGACCTAAGGTCTTGGGAATCTTATTTTGGACACATGATACAAGACTGCACCAAAATATGTAGATAATGTACTTCTGTATAAAACAGTGGCGTCAATGTGGTGCCCTGACTTTTTTGTAATTTCACCCTGAATAAAAAATACATTTAGAATCAAATGGAAACAATTTAGTTTTTGTGCATAACAACAGGAACATTGTGAAGGACATGATTTTAGCTGTGGTCCTCATCCTCATCCACATCGATATCTTCCTCTTCCTGGTCTCTGGCCTCCTGACCCCTTGAGAACTCGTCTACATCTTCAACATCCACCTCTTCATCCTTCTCCCCATAGGACTCCTCCTCCTCCTCTCTGGCCTCCTCGTCACTGTCAGACCCTGGGAGACAAGGAGACGACCATTAGAGCCGTTTCTGGGAGGAGGTAACTGAGGGACTGACTAGGAGACCAGTGGTATGATAAGCATGGCTTAGTCACTGGACTGCACAACCTGCATTCTGAACTGGCGGCCATTGTGGATAGAAGTTTGCAACCTTTCCGCCTGAGGATCAAGTCTTACCGTCAATCACCACCTCTCCATCATCAACCTCCACTGGGCTCTCATCTGGGGAAATATTGTCTGTCTGTTCAGGTTAACCTAGATCATTAAAACATTCACATCTCACTGTGCACTGATGGTCTTCCCTACCAATTAAAAAAGAATGTATTGCTACAATTTTTACTGTAGACAAGACATTGTATTACGTTTGTGCTAAAACTACAAAGTAGTTTTTCTAAGATCATCAGTTCAAGTTGTTGCTGAGTTGGTAATCCAGCAGGCCATTTCATCCTTTTTGGATTTGAGCTATCCACAATTGTATCTGTCAGCTAGGGTATATGTGAATGCCTCTCTTTGACCCTGTCTTCACCAACCTCCAGCACTCCCCCTCTGTTCCTCCTCCTCCTCCTCTTCATCCTCCTCCTCCTCCCGGCTTTGGCCTCGTCCAGACTCCTCCTCGTCATCATCCGAGTCAGAGATTACCACACACTCATCCCCGTTGCTGTTATCCGCTGCCCTGGTACCACTGGCACCACTGCAGAACAACACATAGGACTATAGGTTACACAGCAATACTTCCTTCCATTAAATCAACTCAATGAACTGTCCTAATGGGAGGAGTTGTGGTACTTCATTATAAGGGACCACACCACAGAAACGGGCATATTGCAAAGCTTACCTTCCATTCTCCCTGGGTTCCCACAGTGGAGTCAGGTAGTATCTCAGAGGGTTTCTGTAGAGGTCTTCCTTCAGTATCTGAATATTCACACACACACACACACACACGTCAGGTAAGCCATGTGCTGCGAGGCCAGGCCCGAGTCAGCATATGAGTCGGGCACAGTCTCAGAGCTCAATCATTCCTGCTCATCCCTACCTGTGCAATGTCGTCTCTGCCTGGGCTGCTGTGGTCACTGAACCAGCAGAAGAAGGTCTGATAGACCCCCCGAGCCAGCCGCCGGGGCTCACTGTTGGCCGTCAGGTTCTGGCCACGATGCCACAGTATGGGGTTGGAGAACGACACAGGAGAGCCTGAGAACACAGCCCACCATACGAATGCTGTTCAAATACGCTAAACAGGTTTGCTCTGCTTCCCAAACATATCTTTTAAAATGTAACATAGTTCATGTTAATAATTAATATTTTGTTTCAGTCTCACAACAACAAAAAAGCTGGTTGGTTTGTAAAAACCAGGCAGCAAAACAGTTCAATCAGATGGCTAGCCAGTATCTCTCTCACCTCCCATTCCAAGGTGAAGCTCCTTTACTATGATATTGTTTTGGAAATAAGGGTTCCTCCTAAAGTGGAACCCAATTCTGTAGCCAAGTTTGTTGTTCTTGAATGACTCAATCTGGAGAGATGGTAACAAAAACATTTACATCAATTGCTAGCAATGGATCTTGCTGGATTAGGAAGAACTATGTAAACTTGTCACACATTACAGAGTATCCAGTACTGACCTCAAGATCGGTCATGTAGCTGAGAGCATCCTCATCGGTCTCGTCAATGTGGGCTGAGAGATGAGGGTGGTTCAACAACTATAACGCCTTGAGTTAAGGGAAAAGGAGACACAGCAATTTTCTTGTACACACACACACACACACACACACACACACACACACAACTAGCGCAGACAAGGATACTGCTGTAACCCAGAAGCCAGGGATGGATTTTGCAATGGCGCTGCGTTGGTCCAGGTGAGGGCGGCGCTGCCGACTCATTTTCAATTCCAGTCGCTGGTGAAGTCGCGCACTCTTCTTCTCAAGAGCGTCTAACCTCATTTGTACCTGTGCCAAAAGAGACACTGACTGTCGAATCTCCGGGGCCATCTTCACTGACACAATAGCGCACTCCCCGTCGTCGTTGTCCTCATTATCTGAAGGGAAGGAGGAACTTGGTGTGGAGGAGGATTCAGGTATCGAATCGTCCTCCTCGTCCGCATCTGGCATGTCCTCCGTAACTTCTCTGTCAACATGGGCTGATGTAGAACTGTCTGCAGCAGCTGCCTGTGTTTGAAACGACCTCCCGAGTTTAGAACTTCCCTTGGATGAATCGCGATCACTACGCTTAATTTTGTTTCCTTGTTTCTCAACATCAACTCTTTTGGATGAACAGGGAGTCTCTTTTCTTTTGAGATCACCATCTCCCCCTGTGAGACTAGCAAGTGCTTCTGCGGCTGCTATTGCAGCCGAATCAGACTGATCCAGTGAAGTTGACGGGCGGCAATCAGCAACTGTACCGTCCTTGGCATCAACCTTTGCATCGCCAGATTCATGTGTCTTTTCAGGAATATTTGCACCCACTGGATTACTGACATTGACAGCCGCGCTTCTCTCTTCCCCCTGTCCCGTTAGTAAAGAAAGTCCACTCTCCTCTTTCCCATTCTGCTTTTCTAGATCAGCAGACACAGTACCGTTGTCTTGCTGTTTGTTGTTACCCTGATTATTTACACGCACTTCACACGATGTTTCGTCCAGTTTGGTTAACTTACTCGGAGCAGGAGACTCGCGGCACTGTTCAGGAGACGGACATCGTTTCCTGGGCGCGGAGTCTACGGACTGCTTGCAGTCCGACGACTCGCTCATGTTAGCAAGCTAGCAAACTTAGCAGGTGTGCTAATTATCTCTCCCGCGGAAATAATTCGATATGGAAAATAGCTAGCAAACTATCTGCTAAAGAGTTATTTACCAGAAAACCACACAACAGTGGGCTGCACATATAATAAGCAAACATTCGTTTGTGAACTTACTTGTTAACTAGTTAGCTATCGTCTTGGCTAGCTAGGCAATGGTCGTCTTGTTTTGCTTTTCCGAGGCCTAGCTACTAGCCTAGCTTAGCGCGAAAAGAACAGAGTAGCTTAGCTTCCAACCTTGCGTGTATTGTTCAGGCTGTGCTCCATTTTCTTTACCTACTACAGCTCTGCTAAATATAAATAAATATATATAGTAATAATTAAAATGTATTACATTAAAATCGATGGTACTATTATTACGCTCTTCCTTGTAGTCCTGTAATTATTGTATATGTCCTTTCCTTCACTATTCTTTCTGCGCTACAAGGATGACAGGAAAACAATTCCCTGATTGGCTACAGTACGTCGCGCCGAAACCAATCATATGAACGGACTTGTTTACATGAATCAAATGAACTACTCACACGGGTTGCTGCGCCGAACAATTTTGTCAAATCAGATTTGATTTGCATAATTTTTATAATGCCAACATGTAGTATTTATGTATATTGTAAAATAGACTACAGGAGAGAAAATAGATAAGTTCTCGTGGTTTTGCACTAGGAGACTGGCAGACATGACAATTTGATTGTTGCCAAATTGTTACTAGGTTCAGTGATTCTTTAACTTGATAAGCTGTAGACCCAGTATGTATGGACATTTAAATCCACAAACTAAAGAGTGGTGCAGCAGAGAAGGAGACAAATGAACTTGGCTATATTATAGACGTGGGTTTTTGACAAGTAGAGATTAGATTGATCAGTAAGGGGCACTGATATATATAGGCACATATTATTACGATAGTAATAATCGGTTGGGTGACATTGAATAAACACATTCTAGATTATTTGAATTATATTATCTAGGTACTTAGACGGAGTCCTAATATAATGAGCAAAATAGAAAATGAATAGCTTTGCAAAAAAACACAACAACACCAATAGCAAACAATCGCCCAATCACACTTAAGACGGATAATAATTTAATAACAATCAATTGATCAAAACGTAATTGCTTGCCATTGTGACTGCTATATTTGTAAGCCTGCTATATTTGTAAGCCTATTGGAGAGGGCGCATTGGCGATGTGGGTTGATCAAGGGTGTCACTAGAACTAAACATATTGCTAAATTTAGACGGTTGCTTTCGGAACCATAACACACCACAGCTCTTTCACCTTATCTTTTGAACCAGCACAACTCTGCGAGTCACATGGGCTGTGAGACAGTGATCGCACTTTCTGTTGGGTACTCCATTTCTGCCCAGCTGTAGCCTACAACACGTTTCGAAACTCTGGAGGTTTTTTGCGTAACATTGGACAGTCAGTGGGTTTAAATCTTACTATAGGAGACTCTGATGTCCTCTGTACAGTGCATGGTATTTTCGCAAGAAAAATAGCAGCATCAAAATGTCTTTCTTAACCATACCAGAACCAGAGGGTCTTTTCACCTCGGTGAAGACTGGCAGGGTAACTGAAGAGGGGCACTCCTCCGTGGATGAGGACGATGATGACGATACACAGAATGTGCATCTCATCCCAAGGTCTTCTCCGATACCCAGAAAGCGTGGACAATCAATCTACGACGAGGACGCCGAATATTTACGAATCCGATTGGGGTTGGTGTTACCTGCAAGGAGAGTATCATTCGCCGATACAACAGGTGGAGACCTAGTGGATGTGAAGGAATTTGTCGCATTTGATTCGGACGAGGAAGATGCAACGTATGAAGCAGAAGAAGCAAAGTACCGGCGGCCAGATCGTCACCCAATTTACCGTGTGAGGCCAGAGTTCGACATGCCCACCCCCTCTACATTGACGCACGCCGTTCACACTAATAAGATAGAAGTGGAAATGGTGTCAGCTGTTGAAGACGATCCACTGACATTCAGGGGGGTTATCAGAGTCTTAAACATCAGCTTCAATAAAGCAGTCTATATTCGTTCGACTATGGACAGTTGGGGCACTTATTATGATTATCCAGCCGAATATGTCCAGGGATCACACGATGGAGAGACTGATAAGTTTTCCTTTAGACTGTCCTTTGCCCCACCTTATGTTACCCATGGCTCTCGAATTGAGTTTGTGGTTCGCTTTGAAACGCCTGATGGAGATTACTGGGCGAATAACAATGGTAGGAATTATGTTGTGACCCTTCTCTTGTCCTATGAAGAAGAATTGGCTCAAGCCAGCAGATATGATATGCAAGACATAAAAGGTATCCTGAAACCTGGAAAAATCTACAGGTAGGCCCAAATAAGGCATCCAAGCGTCCATTTCTCAGAGCATGCAAGGAAATTGTCAGATGGCTGAGCGGTTAGGGAATCAGGCTATTAATCAGAAGGTTGCCGGTTCAATTCCCGGTCGTGGAAATGTTGTTGTGTCCGTGGGCAAGGCACTTCACCCTACTTGCCTCAGGGGAATGTCACTGTACTTACTGTAAGTCTCTCTGGATAAGAGCGTCTGCTAAATGTAAATAAAGACAACCAAATTATGAGAGAGTAGTCCTTTTGCACAGTAATATACCACTGTAAGGAATAGCTAAGGCTGAATTCTTATTAGCCAATACAAAAGCATAAGCAGTTCAAACACTGAAGAATATGCTAATTGTAGCTAACTTACATCAGGCCTATTATGTGGGGCTAGTAGCTTTAATGTGCATGAGACAGCCAGGTCCTAGTGTCTCCAGGCATTTTGAAAGGAGACATGTTTGGAAAGAGAACACACCTCTCTCAGAATGCCAGTCATCCAGGGGTGTAAGTGGGGTTCTAAATAGGACAGGGCAGGTGTCACTTTCAGCCTTGCCGTTTCAAGGACCAGGACTTTACCCCTGACCTTTCAATCAGACCAATCTGGTTTCAATGGTATAGGTCATGACCTTGTGTAGCAGCCCAGACAAACACCTCTTCTTTAGCTCTTCATAAAGACCAACTGGATCACTTTCTTTGCCTTTCTTGATTGGCAGGATGGTGATGACATTTTGCTAGGAGCAGAGAACGTGCCCTAATGGCTCTTTCCTATTGAGTGGCACTCACATGATATGTTACCACACTTCCTCAAGAGGTGTTGTCTGCTTGTTGTGCAGACAAGACTTACAGACAAGCCTGTACATAAACTGCCACCTGGCCAACCCAAGCATACACTGTCATAACTAAACCTGGGTAATTTACATTTACATTACATTTATTCATTTAGCAGATACTTTTATCCAAAGCGACTTCCAAGAGAGAGCTTTACAAAAGTGCATAGGTCACTGATCAGGGAGTCAGGTGGCTGAGCGGTGAGGGAATCGGGCTAGTAATCCGAAGGTTGCCAGTTCGATTCCCGGTCATGCCAACTGACGTTGTGTCCTTGGGCAAGGCACTTCACCCTACTTGCCTCGGGGGAATGTCCCTGTACTTACTGTAAGTCGCTCTGGATAAGAGCGTCTACTAAATGTAAATGATCATAACAACGAGATAGCCCCAAACATTGCGGGTAGACAAAACATGAAGCATACATTGTGAAAAGTAATTGGGATTGCATTAGTTTTGCCTCATTGTTTCTCATTTAAACAGTTTGCGACTATTTCAACAATGAATAATTGAGGCTGGGTGAGCTAGGACACCTTGGTGTGGATATAAATGTCAATAAATGATTTATTGTGTGACTTATACCAAGTAAACATGAGATATGATGCATGATGTTTGTCCTGTGACCAGAAATAATCACACACCCCTCCCACCCCTTAAGGAGTTTGTTTTGTTGTTTTGGGGTTTAGGGTACAAACTAATCTAGTTAATGTGGCTGGCTATAGCAATGATCTAATTTTGGCATGTAATGGTTGGGCAGAGTGAGGAAATGTTGAGGTAACATCCAATCAAGGCTTGGCCTTTCTGTCCCATAGGCTTGTCCAGTAATCAAATATTATTTAGTTAATTATTTCAGTGTCAAAACAACCATTGTCAGTGGCCCCACTAGTAAAAAAAAACTAAACATGAGAAGAGTATTTATCACCTACTTGGCAGACTAATGCTAATAAATGGGTATTGATTCAATGACCTTGCCCATCTTTTGACAAGGCTTATGTCACATTTTAGAGTTGTCCTTCCCTTATTAAGTCCTGTCTTCAATTAATGTGTGATCTGTAATAGTAATATTACCTTTATCTTTGTATCTTTGTATTATCTCTGTCTCAGTAACAGTTTGTCAATCAGTCAGACTGCATCTAAGATAATGCAGTTTTATTAAATACTAACTCTGTTTTTTTCCTTTCAGTATGGAGGATGACTTTTACGATGACCCAGACCTGGAAGAAGGTACAATATGGCCACGGTTGTAAATTTCACATTAGCAGTACTATTCAATATGTGTTTTGACAAATTAGTGCTTGTCCTTTTGAATGAATTGGAATGCGATCAGTGTCAATGTGCTTGAAATGATCATAAACAAACTATTTTAGTGGTTCTTGTTGCAGGTGAAACAGAGTGCTCTGTGACAGATTATGTGAGGCCTATTCCCATCTGCCCAGTTATTATCCAACCAGAGATCGATGTGGAGGTAATGCTATACGGTCATGAAGATATATTGAAATGTTGTATTCAATTTATTGTCCCTTTGTTAAAATCTGCTCACTCTGTGCAAGTGTGTTAATTGTCAATGGTCGACACATCTCCCAGCGTAATTAAAATAAGTACATTATGTGTGGAACTCGACACAATTAACAACAAGTGGCCAGGCCTCTGTCCCTTTGTAAAATGTGTATGGGTATAAGCAGGCATTTTTATTCTAATGAAATGAAGACCAAGAAAACATTTATAAAAGTAAACCAAGATATTTTGAAATAGATTTTTTCCGCAATATACTTACATTATTTTGTTTATCTTTCAATGGCTTGGTTGTCTGTTGTTCACAGCTCATTGAAGCTTCAGCAAGAACTTAGGTAATATCTAATTGTCAGATTAAATGCATGATTCTGTTATGTTACTTGCACCAACCATCTCATGCATATCTACATCGTTTTGCTTATGGTGTTTTGGGTTGTTTCTAGTAGCTTGTTCCTGGCTTGGCTTCATCTGTCCACTTTATTGTTGTTTCAAATGTTCTATAAGTCATGCTTGCATCATGAAATTAGCACAGCCAAGTTATGAGGTATTGATATTTGTATTTTATAAAACTGTAAATGCTAACATGTAAACATCAATCTTTATGTATAAACTTAAGATGTTTTAGCAATTAGATTTGTCCCTTTGCATGTTTTTGCAGACATTTGTGAAATGGTCATCTTTAACTAGATATTCACAAAAAATAGTATCTTTATCTGAATACTACATATATCTAGTCTTAGATGTTATTGTATATTTGATAGTGAATATCCCTAAGTACATCATTAAGTCTGTTTAAAGGGAACTCAAACAATGCTTACAGCATGTAATCTACTAAAATAAAAGCATCCTACTGTATGTATTGGTATGCTTTCTCTGAATGGCTATGATACAGATCTCTATCTGACTGATTCCCTTGACTTGACTGAGTTACCATGGCTGTTTCTATCTCTGTCATTCTCCTGCAGATGGTATATGACACAGCCAGTTCTCCTCTCCTACACAACACAGACCTTCCATCAGCTGATGGAACGCTGTCCAGTGCTGCTGTGTCTCTGGGTGAACAATCACCTGACGTGTCTTCCACTGCCTCAACTCCAACCACTGAAGACCCATTGGAAGCCTCTCCAGAAAACCAACCTATACAGCTCTCTGAACCCGAGCCTGAACTAAAACGGGACAATGAATCAGACAACCAAAACCATGACCTAACTATGACTGATACTGAACTGACACTCACTGCTACTGACTCAGCTTGCTTGGACTTGATTCACTCTGTCACAAACTTGAATATAGATCTGCATAATACCAACCTGGATGACACTGTCACTAACCTCAAAGACACAGTACGTGACCCCCTTCATACTGTTAATGAGCTCCCTAACATTGACCCTAGTGACATTGTTACTGATCTTAGTGATACTGTTATTGACATTCATGAATATGTAACTGACCCTACTGACGCTATTACTGACCCTAGTGACACTGTGATGAACTTTAGTGAAGCTGTTACTGACCGTATTGACACCGTGACTGACCCGAGTGATACTGATACTGGGACAGACCCCATTCATACTTTTACTCCCGTGCCACACATTGAGATCCAAGCTAATGTGCCTTTAATGAACAATAAAATAAATGAGAGCAATCTTCTCCCAGAACAGGAGATGGAGGGTGGATCAGAAATGAAAAAAGAAGAACATTTGGGGCTGAAAGAGGAAAAATGGTTGGTAAGCAGAACCCAGAAGCTACCCACCAGCTCCATCAACCTTTCAGAGCAGTCCTCAGACCCTGACCATGGTGAGCTTGGGACTGAGAGTGACATTGAGACCGGAGTTTCTCCAGAGTCATCCCCAACTTCCCCTGAGGAGGGGGGCCTACAGAGAAAGTATGTGAATCTGGTGTTGCGAGCAGAGTGCTGGTCACACAGCCAGCAGGCGTCAGGAGAGTATATACCTGGAGTAGAGGTATCCTCCTGCATGTGGTTGCCACCTGTTGATTCCACACACAGTGCTCCCACTGTAACAAGCCAGACACCTGTGGAAGATGGGCACACAACTGCACTTTCACCTGGATGCACAAACAACCATTCAATGTCTCAAGGTTTCACAGAGATTAGGTCCTCCATGCCCCAATACCCACAGAAGACCACACAAGACCCACATAACATTAGTCCTTGTGAGGCAGCTGAAAAAGAAGAGTCTTACCCGTTTTTCTCTGTTACAGTGGGAGATCAGTCAAGCAATCTATCAGAGAAACACAAGCCTCTGATTCCTGAGTCTGAGCCTACCATGGAAAGGATTCTGATCTCATCAATCATCTTCTTGAGTGTAGTGATCTGCATGACACTGGTGCTCCATCAGCCCAGTGTTTTCCTCTTTGTGGGACTTTTCTTCATCACACTCTGTTTCTAATCACTCAAGAGCCATGTTCCTCCTGCCAGGTGCCTTTTCATGATTCCAAACAAACATAATGATTATTATGTGCACAAGTGGATCTTGTTGTTTTTTGTATTTGTGCTTGTGTGAGGGTGTAAATGTGTGTAGGATTTCTCGCACCAAAAAAAGTTGCTGTTGTATTTCCTCATGATATCCAATATGAGGTCAAGATGATAGTTAATTATTTGCTTTTTACTTAAAGGATTTCAATTGTAAAAACGGTTTTTCAAAAGTGGAAATTAAAACATATGGATATTATAAGGAAGTAACTCATAAACACATGTAATAACACTCTTATTGTTTATACTTGGGTACTAACATTTAACAGGATTGCTACTCATTTGACCACAAATAATAATAATAGATTTTATTTGTAACACACTTTACATTTGAAACAAATCTCAAAGTGCTACAGTTAAGATTATAATAAAAGGTAAGAACATCAATATAAAATACAATTAGATAATGATGTTAATTAAAACTCATAAGCTCTGCTAAAAAGATATGTTTTTAGTCCTTATTTAAAAGTCTCGGTAGTTTGAGACTTGAGCACCTACTGTATCTTCTACTCTTTACTTTATAAATGACATGGCATTACAATTTGTGGTGGGAGAACATGATGTTACTGACAACATTAGTTTTCTTCTTGTGTGTTTGATATCATTAGTATTAATATGTTAGTTATGTTAACATGGGTAATTATGTTTTTCCCCCCTGTAAATCCTTGTAGTCTCTCACTAATATGTAGCAGGGTATCAAGGACATAGCTGTATAACAGATAAGGTACATTAAGGAATCAAAGGTTCTGCAGTAAAATGTTCAATTCTAAAACGATTTATCCACCATTTGAGTCGGAATGACATCTTGGCCATCTTTGGCTAATAGACCATTAAGATAATCTTTCAAATTAATGTACAGTACAGACCTATAGAATTTTTACGTGAAACACTTTGATGTCAAAGTCTGTACATGCATGTTCGGGGAAAAAAAGCTTTCCCAAACTTCTATAGCACAGTCATGACCATTTAGATTTAGAAAATGAATTAATATATATTTGAAGTGATAGATATGTATGTTTGCAGTGTGTGTATTTGTGAATGTAAGTGGACCATAAAATTAGGTCTTTAACTCTTATTTCCCTATGTTTATGTTCTACAGTTTTTATGCAAAACATTAGTATTAGCATTATCAGTATCCTGCTGTATCAATCACTACATCTCATTGTCATTCAGAATCAACAGAAAAACTATCTTATGTGCATGTACAATCATGGGATTAAGATCTTTATGATACATAAGATACTGAACTATATCTGCAGAGTTAATCAGAGTTTTCGTGTTTGAGACTTAAGACAGGCCGCAGGCTGTGTACAAGCTTGGAATAAATGGAAATAACCAGAGGCAACATGAGCCGCTGATATTAGCTAAAAGGTCAGGCATTGCACTGAAGTCATGGTGTCATACTTCAGTACAGAGGGCAGAGCCGTCATTGTAAACTTAGATCAGTGTTTAGAGGCCGACAATTCCCCCGTGAAGCCCCTTTAAAAACTTGGCCATACTGCTGACAGGTCATGAATTGTTTTATATAGGGTCTATCTATTGTGTAATCACAGCTTTACTTATGCAATATCAGTGTATACTTTTGTTGTTCAGTCATTGTAAGGCAGTATTCTGCCTTTTTTTGCAGTAGAACATACAAACCGCAAACAGTCCACAACAGGGATTATGACCGATACGTTTGATGTCAATTAATAATTTCATTCTGAAACTAGTTTACTTTTTTGGGGACAAATTTTGACTTGTATACGGCCATTCATACCATATTCTCTCTCTCTAGCTTTCTCTTTTTCTCCGTCCCGAATCGAACCGAATGGACTCCGCGAAGAGGCGAACCGCTTTCGAGCAAGCAGCCATTTGATTGGAGAATGAATATATTTTACAAATCTAACGTTTTTACGTTTTAGTGTGTTTCATAGATATTTATCTCTTCAATCCGAATGTTATGATTTTTTGTTGTCAATTATGCATGTGTTGAAATTATCTAATGTCTTGTTGGACAAGCTACCTTCGCTGGACGTCATAACACAGACTGCAAATAACTGTTCGTGATAAATAGAGAGCGTGCATAGCTAAATAATGCAAACAGAAATTTGTCATGGTTATTTTCAGTCTTCAAAACCGCGTGAAACGATTATTGGACGAGCAGTATGATTGTCAAGATCATTTTTGCAGTGGGAAATATATTTATTGTATAAACGTTTCTGGGTGGGTAACCGTTGACAATCTGACATCATTTGGATAGAGGAATAGAGAACAAGATTGTGTTTTTCCACATCCGAATTTTCCTTAGACCCTTTTCGACCTGATGATGCGACGTGGAAGTCGGGAGTTTTATGAAAATGGATGGATGACATGACATGGACATGGACACGAACACAAACAACACAACCTTTGGTCTGTGAAACTACAAAATGATAATAGATCATAACCAGGGACTCAACTGAACGGAGATCGCACTCAATGGTTGGATCAATAGTTCATTTATTAGACATTTTGGATTCTACATTATCATTTATTCTCGTGTCACAGTGCCTACCCGAGGAAAATGGCTTGCATATAACAGGTGTTGGGCCAGGCAACAAAGGAGAATGCCGCTCTTCAATATTTTTCCTCTCATTTTAATAAACTGTAATACCAAACTAAAACGGTCAATTATAGAGCAGTGCATAAATGAAAGGTAAGTTATTTTTGGATGGCCACTAGATGATTAGGCCTACTCTACAGGCCTGGTCAGACTGATGGAATTATAAAGCAGACTAGGCCGACTGTTTATTATTGTTATCATAATCAACATCTACCTATTATTCACCTTATTGCAATGTTTTCGTCATGTATTGTTTAAAATGAAAATTAGATATGTTGGGACCTACAATCCTCAGGGCCAACTAACTCACTGCAATGTGATAACATGTAAACCACTTTTTAAGTATTGGCATAGATTTAATATTTAGAATAGTGTGACAACAGGTGATACATCTCTCTCTCAAGCAACTAAACACAGACAAACCCACAAACATAGCATGAAACAGAATGCTAGTTTTTCAGACTGTCTCTGCCTCCTGATATCTACTTAGATGTGCTCTGTCTGCTCCATCCATACACCCCCATGCATGCACTCAAACACCCACACTTGCACAAAGTATGTGAGCTGTTGTATCTTAGCAACGGGCAAGGTAATTACTGAGAGAGCCAAGGAGCTGGCATGTTGTAGAGCTGCTGATCTGATCCCAGACATAGAGAGACAGCAAGGCACAGATTGTTGCCCAACAGAAGCCATTGAAAGCCAGGATTTTATTTTCTAAATACCCTTATGTGGGTGATCATTTCAAGACAAGGATGTTGCAATGACTGCCAGCATCATCTCCCTCACGCTGTCTGTCTCTAATTTACAGGTGGTAAACGTCAGAGAAGAGGGACATTTTTCAAGTCTGTCATGTAGAATGGATCCTCCCTGTTCCTCCCTGTAAGAGGAGAGGAGGAGACAGAAAGTCCCCAGGACGAGGAAGAGGAGGGCTGCAGGAGGTGGAAGAGTTGAGCTGTGTGCACAGTGAAGAGAGAGGGAGTCCATAGATCTAGGTAGTGGAAGAATATGGCTAACCAGAGCTTGGGCATTGATGGCCCTGGGAGTCTACTAGCTGTACTGGCCTCACAGAGTGGACTGGCAAGGGGCAGCACCAGTAGTGGAGGAATCACGGCCTCAGATGTGTCAGCCTACTTCAAGCTCATCTTCTTGGGGCTGATCATCTGTATCAGCCTGGCAGGCAATTTGTTGGTGTCCCTACTTATCCTCCGTGACAGGACCCTCCACCAAGCCCCCTATTTCTTCCTCCTAGATCTGTGCCTGGCCGATGCTGTTCGCTCTGCCGCCTGCTTTCCCTTCGTCCTGGTTTCTGTCCACAACAGCTCAGCCTGGACCTACAGCACCTTGAGTTGTAAGGTGGTGGCCTTTTTGGCTGTGCTCTTCTGTTTTCATGCTGCCTTCATGTTATTCTGTGTGGCTGTCACTCGCTACCTGGCCATCGCTCACCACCGCTTCTATGCCAAGCGCATGACGGTCTGGACCTGCGCCGCCATCATCTGCATGGTCTGGACTCTGGCTATTGCTATGGCATTCCCGCCTGTATTTGATGTGGGGACCTACAAGTTCATCCATGATGAAGACCAGTGCATTTTTGAGCACCGCTACCTGAAGACCAATGACACTCTGGGCTTCATGCTGATGTTGGCTGTTGTGGTTCTGGCCACTCATGGCTTCTATGCCAAGCTCCTTCTCTTTGAATATCGGCATCGCAAGATGAAGCCTGTTCAACTGGTGCCGGCCATCAGCCAAAACTGGACCTTTCACGGGCCTGGGGCGACAGGTCAGGCTGCAGCCAACTGGATTGCAGGGTTTGGTCGGGGTCCCATGCCACCCACCCTCCTGGGCATCCGGCAGAATCTACACACCCAACACCGGCGCCTGCTAGGCATGGAGGAGGTGAGGTCAGAGAGGAGGCTGGGAAGGATGTTCTACACCATCACTCTGCTCTTCCTGGTCCTCTGGGCTCCCTACATAGTGGCCTGCTTCTGGAGGGTGTTCGTGAAGTCCTGCTCTATCCCTCACAGGTACCTCACCATCACAGTGTGGATGAGTTTTGTCCAGGCTGGGGTCAACCCCATCTTCTGTCTCTTACTCAACGAGGACCTGAGGAAAGTTCTGAGGGCCCACCTGCCCGCCTACTGGAGGACCAAACAACACCTGCCACAAGACGAGGCATACTGCATCATGTGATGAGGAGGGGGCTTAAAGTGTGTATGGAGGAGTTGTTCATTCGTTCAGAGAGCGTTCAGAGAGCTTATAGTGGGCCGTGACAAACAAGATGTTCCAGGAAGGTGTTAAGGCAGATACAGTGTATAAGTCTACTCTTAAGGTCATACTGAAATGAGCTAGACATTAGAGGAACACTTGTACTGTACATGATTAGAGTAGGGTGTGTATTTTCACATGTACGGTAATGATGCATGAACAAGTTGCATTCGAGCAACAATGACATTGTAGGCTACCAAGTCAGTAATAGGCCTGATAATCAAATGCCACTTCAAGATTTGATTGCCTTACACTTAAGATGGATACACCTGCTAAATGGAAGTATTGCTCACAAAGCTGTACATGGGACGATAATTCTACATTCTGTACACAGGACTTTACCAAATGGAGAGACATGCACTGGACTATTGATATAATTGTGGGCTTGTTTCTGTTTTTGAAAAATTATACAGCTAAAACTTCTCAGAGGATTCTTAAACCGTGGACGCCTTCTTCATGTGGCTCAGAGAAGACTGAAAAATATCAAGTGGACATCTTCCTGTTTGTATAAAACACGAATGCCTGTTTTACTTTCTTTATAAACAAAACACATGTTGCAGATGCCACTATTTTTACAAAGGAATTGTGAATTTGATTCATAATGTACAGTGGATGAACTTAAGTCAAGAAAGGAAAAATATATTCCTACTCATGGTGTTTTTTTATTAACGTGTGTGTGTGTGTGTCAGGGAGTTAGCGTGTGCGCTTGTTTGTTTAAAGTATGGGAGCGAAAAAGAGAAGAAGATGATGACAGATTACAGCAAAAGAATGGTCTCATTGTATGGCTTGGAATGATGATAAAATATATAGTGAGATGTCCTATGAATGCAAGGGACTGCAACTGATGGGCAGGTTCAGGTAGACTACAGACAATGATTAAGAGTGAAAAATAAACTGAAAACCCTATCTTGTGCATTGTAGGAGGTCCCATGAGATTCATTTTGGCCCCAATGATGATGTATTCGATAGAGCTGAATCAGATCAAGTTGGTAAACAACCCAACACATTTGTTCGAAAAATTACTCTCTAGGGAATGCATCCCAAGTATTTTGGTGTTTCATTAGACATTTCTTAATATTCAGCACTCCAGAACCTAAATAATTCAACCATTCCAATGGCTGCCCCCTTAACATACTAGAGTGCATATTTCAAACTAAAAAGTGAAACATGGTCAATTATTTCAGATATGGCGTTATTTTCTATTGTCTTGTTTCTGTACAGTATAATTGAAGTGGTTATTTTGTCCACACATCAATAAAGAGTCTACTTTTGCTGCATTTGGATCCCACTGTCAATGCACTTTCATTTCTGGCCTACATTTGACGACACTGGCAATAATACAGGTTACATGTAAAATATTACATTTGAGATAGAGAAAACCTTGTACAATTATGTTGGAATACACAAATTATAATATTTTGAAAATCTGTTAGTCTGGAAAGGCAGTTATAGTTATATATAAACCTTTAATGCTACTTAAATGTCTTCACAAAAAGAGTGTATTATCACTCAGCTGTGGGTATTCTACCTTTGGATAATAAGGTATTGAAAAATATTCATAAAACCGAATCAAGTATGGGTTCATAACACTGAACAGTACAAACTAGCTGTTGATATTATAAATAAATTAGCAACCAACTGCTGGATTGATAATTTTGGAAGATTCTTTCTGATATAATCAAATCAGACTTAGTTACAATAACGTTATAGGGTATCTTATGGAGTTAACAATTATTTGGTCAAAAAGCTAAAGCTCTGCACACCAGGGCTCCCTGGTTGTAAGATGTTTTATATCAGAACATGTAAACAAAACCAAACTACACAACCGTTTTAACATTACAGTAGGCTAGGGTTTATTCAATGTACGTGTATAATAAATATATTAATCTGCAGTCATTTCATCTAGAATGAAACACAAACTAGCATATAGAACACATAAAATACACACACTTAAGACACGCATAATGTTTCATTACAGTAACATCACTTTCCTCAGTCTTTTTCTGTGTTGTTTTACAGTGAATTTGATATGCCAGTACTAATTTAGTTCGATCTGTGATTTAGTGCCATGCACATCATACCAACCCATGACACACTGAGGAATGCTTAATAGGCAAAGATTAAGGGACTGGTAAGATTTAAGGAAATAAGGCTGTCAGGTCACTCATTACTGCTTCTTAACTGTTACATAACAGGTTAGCTAGCGCCCCAACAGTCTGACAGAACAGGTTATGCAATAAACATAGTGAAGGAATTGCCTTTGAAAGATAACATTTCATGCTGCACATATGTGCACACCAGGTTAAGTTGACATCTTAATAGTACAAGCCCTGGCACATGCATGTTTCTCCGGGTTAGTGTTCTTCAGTTTGCAAAGACACAGCTGTTGCATGTAGAAGTGTTTACCTACGCAGAAGTCCTAATATTACCAACACCCTTGACAATAAGCCAACATAAAAATGTCAGGTTGTAACTGTCCATTAATGCTGCCTCAGCAGTCTAGTACAGTTGTAAGAACTAAGTGTTGGATGGACAAGAGCTTTATCAGTAGTTGTTTCCCGAGCATGGAACCATTTGGTTGGTGGACTACTTCTGCTCACGCCTCCAAATGATGACCATGCCTGTAGAGTCAGCAGAGGCCAGCAGACTCTCATCACAGTTGAAGCTGACATCTAGCACCGGCCCTCCATGGCCCTGCAGCTTGTTGACTATGGCCTTGGTGTTGCGTTCCACGTCAAAGAAGTACACACAGGCATCCTCACTGCCAGTCACTGAGACAGACATGGAGTTCATGAGAAGAAAGGTAGAGGGGAGTGGAAAGAGGAAAAAAAGAGTAAGAATATAAAACCTGACAAAAACATGGAAAAAGGTTAGTTGTAAGGCTGGTTTTATGTTCAAATAAAGATGAATATATGACTGTGACAGAGTGTGCTGACTATGTAGTAATAAGGATCTCAAAGAATGAAGCTATCGATGAAGAATCAATCTAAATCTTAGCAGGGCGTAGGACAGCATGACTAAAACCTCCTACCGACACAGGCACCCTGTCTGAAGGACATGAGAGGGCAGAAGATGCTGTGGAGGGGCTGGGAGCCATGCTGGATGGGGAAACTTCTCTTCAGCTGCAGAGTGCCCTCGTTGTCCACCACTCTGTAGATAGCAGCACAACACCCAAATCATTCGAATCCAAAAGTAACACTTCCCAACCTGGGAAATACGACTGATTCAGGAATTCCTTTCTATGCGTTCTTTAACAAAGGGCCACCATTGACCCCTCTTAGACACTGACCTGTAGAGTAACAGCTTGTTGACACAGGCGTTCACGAGCAGAGAGGGGTCCCGCGCCTCGCGACTGATCCATGAGCGGGCTGATATACTGCAGATGGAGCTGCCCTCACTCACCACCAGACGCTTGGCCTTGGTCAGCTTCCCTGTGTGGGTAGAAGGGTCCCATCTGTTTCATAGATCCTAGCATACTGACAGGCTACTCATGTAGCACCTTACCTAGAGTATGATTTGATACACAGGGGTTGGGATGTTTGGTCTATGTACCTGTGGCCATGTCGAACAGGAAAGAGAAGATACTGCCTCTGTCATCTCCAGCCCAAAGGATTTTCCCTGGGGCATCAAAGGACATAGACAGCACCCGACCCGTCAGTTTACTGGACCCACCCTTAACCTTCTTTCCAGTGGAGATGTTGACCACCTGCAGCAGGTGCTTACTGCTTCCCACCTGCACAACACAACAAAGACCGACCATAGATGGTAGTTACAGACTGTGGTCAGAGCAGCATAGAGAGAACTAAAAAGTTCTTGTCCCAAGAATTTCAGTGCCCAGTCTGACCTTGTGTTGTTCTGTGCACCTGATAATAAAAACGTGAAACTCGAGAACAGGGGCTACAGCTGTAGATTTGTTACTCACAACAGTCAGGTTGTTGTTCATGGGCTGGAAGGTGCAGCAGAGGAGCTCGCTGGCCTCAGGGTCTCGGACCTCTCTGATGCACCGGCCGTCCTCTGTGTTCCAGATACGCAGAGTCCCGTCCAGAGATGTGGACACTATTATGTCATTACTGAGGGACCAGGCGAAGTCAGTGACGGGGCCGCCATGGCCTTTCAAAGTGACCTTCACGCTGGGAGGAGACGGGGACAAGGTCATGATGGAAAGCGTGCCGTCCAGTGAGCAGCAGGCCAGCAGGTGCTTGTCATCGTTGGCAAACTGCAGCCGAGGGACTAGAGAAAACAACCAGATAAATTACAGGATGTTTCTGTTTCACTCGTGTTTTTTTTCCCTTGTCTTGAACCCATATGCTCCCTTCTCCTTACCAGCAGAGTCCACATGTTGGTCAAATATGTGATGCATGCCAGCAAAAGCATAATTTTCACTCAGAGTGGTGTCTCCAGCCATGGCCCGGCTGGCCTCTGCCACCGAGGTGGGAACCAAGCTGCCTGGAGGCCTGTAAGCACAAACCAACCCAAGCACAATTTCAATGGCATGTCATTAATCGTAACTGAACTAGGAAACAGATGTGATTGAAGAAAGTGTCTGTAGCTCTCTGGCTCTATGTGAATTGGGGTGGAGAGTGAGGAAGGTTCCTTGGTACCTCTCATCATAGACTGCCCTGTTCATCTGGGCCTGTAGCTGGTAGGAGCCTCTGCTGACAGAACGCCTGTGGCCACGAGCCCCCTGTGCACGGGGGTCCTCCTCAAAGTCCTGAGAGAGGAGGTGAAAGAGAGATAAAGACAATCTCTAGAAATTAGTGTAGTTCAACAAAGCACCGCAGCTCACATTTCTTTAATCAACCTGAAATGACCAAATTCACACTGTTGTCTTTCTCTGTGACCTGTAATTCTCCTTCACTCCCTTATATAAGACAGTAATACCATCCCTCCCACTCATACTCAGTGCACCTACACAACCTGTGACCATATGATTGTGTGAGCTAGTCTTCCAAACTCTCTTCAAACGCTCCAGTAGCGCAGCTGTCTCTCCCTGTAGCTGACCCTCCCTCTCTGTCCTGTTCTCTGTGTCTGAGTCTGACCTCCATACGGTCCAGTGTGGTGCGGGAACTGCGCACACTGCTGGCTCTGAAGCTGCTCTGTTCAGACAGGGGCCCGTAGCGTAGGCCCAGCAGCTGGCTGCGCAGCTTCAGGTACTGCCTGCGCAGACCAGGCTCAAAGCCACACTTGGCGTTTTCTCTGAGAAGCTGGCTGCGCCGACGGATGTATTGCGTGCGGAACTGTGGAAACGTAGGCGTGCGGTAAGCATTGTACCTGTGGGATGGAGAGAAATGGGGAGAAAGGCGTATTTGTCAAAAAAAATATTTGCAAACATTGTATGCATGTTTACCTAAACGGTATAAATATCCATTGAAGTTCACCTTGCGTCCACGGCCAACACTTGCTGCCAAACTGCAGCCATTCCACAAACACTCAGGGTTGAGGGAAAGCCACTGCCTTAGCAGATGTCAGATTCTACAGACATAAACAAGACATGAATACCTTATATTCAAAGACAATCTGATCATAAGAATTTAGTGTGTGTGTAGAGTGGGACCCAGGAATCGTTGTGTGTGCGTGCGTGTATTTGTGTGTGAGTGTCTGTCTGCCCTACATGGCTACGTAGAAATTGTGAACACCATCACCTATAACGTAGCTAGCAACAAAAAGGACACATAGAAAGCTGGTGTGCATATGGACATCATTAAATTATATTGCCTCGATCTTACAATTAGACTTTAGCAGCAATAGTTTGTCTCATCGCGACAGAATGATTTGCTAACCCGCTAACTACAGTACAGCTGGCTGGCGTTAGCTAGCTCAATACTGTCTGTACAAGGAAAAGAAACTGAGCTGAAAATGAGATTGTCTTTTGTACTTCATTGCTACTATCTAATTCTACATAGAGTACTTCTTATGGTTTCTCTTGCGTTGACACTATAATGAAATTCACCAATGTTAGCTCACATCTCATACCTTCCTTCCTTAGCTTCGCTCCATCGTTGGTTGGTATCTGTCAAATTTAGTCATGTGACACATGTAGATCCTGCCCAGTTGCCGGATACACTAACATGTACACCAGTAAACTGCTACGTTGCACTGTAAAAACGAATCCCCATGATTTAGCAGTCAAATATGACCACTGGTGGCAAACTTTCTAAGATATTTGATGATACTGGAAACCAATAGCAAGACTCGATGAAAGAAAACGATGTGCAATGAGTTCACTTCAATTACTAATATCAAATTATACGAAATTGTTCTCCTACCCCCCATCACAAATACACTGAGGGCAAACTTACTCACTAAGAAATACTTTAGGATTTTTTAATGATTACAATATAATGACATTTCTTCCTTGTTGTTGATAACAATAAGTCATTGTTTGTCCTCACAGTCACACAATACTGGGATTAGAAAATATGGTCGCGCGCTCAGAGGTTTCGCCTGAGCTCAGCAAAGGCCCTTAGAACGGTCCTCATGCGCAGCTGACGGGGCTCTTTGCTTGTTCCGGATGGTCTTTCTGGAAGGGGCCCCGGTGACAGGAGCATTCAGCACCCAGAGCCATAAATGAGCGAGTTGAGCGCCACATAAGCACTCGCCTACATTTTCTAATAGAAGCACGGACTTTGGAACGCAGCCAAGATGCCCGGAAAAGGTGAGAAGACATTTAATTAAACATAATTCATTTAATTTGCATTGCATCTGATTGCCAAACTTGTTTTTCCATCATTGATTGCATTGCATTATCAAGAAAGATCATTTTATTCTGGCCAATTTAGAAAAATAGCCTCTAGACTTTGTCACAAACCTGTATCGATTGGAACCATTGCCAACCTCAGCAGTAGGCTATTTTTCAATAATGGATAAAATATCGGAATTAAGGAAGACATTTTTGAGCTGTTTCAATTCTAGTTTCTCTCAAATTGACATTCTTAGGTAATAAATCGGACAAGAAATCAGCTACCAAGGTAAGAAAATCTACACAAAAAATCAGTCTTTATGTCTGTATTATTTCTGTCATCAACCTCTGTAAAAAATTTTTTTGAGAATGTTCCAATTTTACTCTGACTAAACAGTTTAATATTTCCTGTAAAGCAACCTCAGAGTCCTAAGGAACAGCCGAAGAAAGGTGATCAGAAAGGAGATGATAACAAACAAAAGCAAGGAGGTAAGTATTTACATGATGTATGATTCCTAAACTAGTTGAGGAATAACTGCACAACTGGTTGGGGTTCAGTTATAAGCTATATAGCCTTTAAAAATAAAATGTAGGTGACCATTATGATTTAAGTAACTTTAACTTTTCAAGCCACTTATTCTCAGTAGGCTACCAGTCATCTGTTTGCAGAGCTTGTAGGTGTTTGCTGTGTGTTTCCAGTAAATGTATCTGTCTGTGTTTCATCCCCTTGCAGGAGAGCCGAAGGGAGAGAAGCAATAACTTCCAGGCATTCGTAAAGATGGCTTTGGAGACATTGCTGGGATCCTGCCACCGCAAGCATGGGGGTCCTCCGGGCAGGCAAGGATGAGAACAAGCTCTCCTCCCTTCCCCTCTTTTTTCCCGGACCTGCAGACAAGGCTTCTCTCTTGTCTAGTCTAACAACAGCACTCATCTGGTCTCCTCACTCTGAGGCAGAACATGAACTTGATCTCCATCCATCACTGTTGTTCACCTACCCAGTGCCAGTCCCCTCACCTTCCATCCTATCTCCTTCCCTCCAACGCTCTGCTCTGGCCAGACTGAAGCTTGGGAAAACACACAACGTCATGTCATGCTCAGGATCTGAGCTTTAAACTGAAACCTTAACCCAAACTGTCTTTCCCTATCTTAGCCCCCCTCTCCTCCAAACTCCATTATTTGTCTAATGGTCCAATCCATTTGTATAAATACATAAGATAATAAATGACTATTTCATAAAGCAGTCCAGCAGTTGCTTCATAAATATGTTATGTCATGTGGCCGTAAAAAAAACAAGGATGGCAATTTAGATTTCTTATAAAACTTTATTAAAAGCTCCTGTCAGTAACTTAATATCTAAAGTAAAAGTTCCACAACAAAGAAACTAAATTTGATCAATATTTTAGAACAGTGGAAAGAGGATGTGTGGTAAGGCTGTACACTTTATCATTTGTAACATGAATAATGAAACATGCCTATAGTCCGCAGCATACTGAATAGTCACTTTATAACCACGGAGATACAGGGGAGTCCTACATTTAATGTTACAACATTAAAATGGGAACATATCTTGAACATTTTCTGATGAACAATTACTGATCAGACAACCACATTGAAAGGATCAAATAACACATACTAAACGTAAAATAACATACCACAAGAAATTATTCTATAATTGAAATAATTAAATAACACCAGCCTGTCATTTGCAAAAACATTCTGGATTGTAAATTACACTACCTTAAACCTCTTATCTGTGCTTTGTCTACACAATGATAAACGGTCTCTTATTTGAAACTAGGGATTGCATGCTAAAGAAATAAGTGTTTAATACACATAGCAAATATTTCTTTATATACAAAAAAGGAACAACCATAGAGGAAGAGCATCCTTTACCAGTCAACTGTAAACTGGGTAGCAAGATAACAAGTACATAGGATGGCGTGGGAGGCTGATCACCTCCATACTGACAGTTACTGATTGCGAATCGCAGAGGCATATGCAACGTCTGTCACAAATCCAGTTCAGGTAGAACGATGTTCTGAGGACGGAGAAGGGCATTATTTCAAGTGTATCAAAAATAGTCACCAGCAGGATGTAGAGTAGATTGGATAGGCCATGTCCTGAGCACTTTTGGTTTTGAGGAGAAAGTTGAAAGCCATGAGCTCTACGTGTCCCGTGCACAAGGATTTCACAGTGCAGGAGGGACGCCCCTGTTCCATCAAGCCCCTCTCATTATTGCTCGCCTTCTTTCTCCCTCAGTCCACAGCTCTATTAAAGGGTGATCCGGTAGACCACCCAGCAACCAAAAGTCAGCCAGTGAGACATCCAGCTCAGGTCAGTCCACTTCTGAATCGTGTGGTTGGCCACATCGCCCTGTAGAAGGAGACGGAGGGAGGAACCTCTATGAAGAGCTGGAAGTAAAGGCTAGCGGTTCTGCGTGTGATCTGCACAGTCCCATACTGTGTAGTCTTGAAATTGTACCTACCTCATCATCATCCATATAGTCCACACTGGAGTTAAAGACAGAGCCCAGGTAGGCCAGGTGGAGCACTGCCAGGGCACTGAAGGCAATATTAATGATGTATACCCACAGGGTCTGTTCAGAGGGAGGGGGAAACGTCATGGAGAAAGACATGGACAGAGAGGCAAAGGTATTCTCGGATCGGTAAGATCCACATAGATTAAATTATTGCAATACCTTTTTGTTCTGGTGATTGCAGTTTGCCCCGCATTTCTTTGACAGAATACATGCGTTGAAAATTGTTGCTAGTCTCTTCCGCAAAACTGAAAAGACAGAAATACAATGAGACAGAGCTACGCTTGCCATATCCCACCAACACAGGTCTTTACAAAAATGTATGAGGGACCAAGTGAGGTCAATTGAATTGTCACTAGAACATCTCTCTTGTGCAAAGTGCAGAAAACCGAGGACTAGGTCACATGGCATCTTACCGTGCTCGATGTATGTGATGAACCCCAGAGACAGCAGGACTGCACCCAGATGGAAGCTCAGACCCTTCACATCAAAAGTTTCAAGAGTCAGGAACACAGGAGGTTAAGTCATACTTGGCTGGAATAGAGTACAAAAACATACTCACATGCAACAGTGCACTGGCTGTGTATGTCACCAGGATGGCAGGAAACGTTCCAAGACTGAGAGCACTTGTGAAAACATCTGTTCAATCAGAAACAATTTTTTCAGTTCTCAAGCCAGGACATGCGGTTATTATTATGAAGAAACTATACATTCAAAAACATGAAAATAAAAACATTAGCTACATACATGTAGTACAGTTGCACGGTTATCAAATGAAGAAGAACATTTTTGAAATGCACAGCCCCATGTTCACATTAAAACTTACAGGTGTTTAGCCATCTGGACATGGGCAGATTCCAGGAAGTTACCACTTCCACCATAGACCTTGGGATCTCAACATTCAGGGGCTTGGCCACAGTCATATCCCTGAAGAATAAAGGGCAGTCATGTATACTGGGAAATCTGACGGCTGAATTGAATGAATGTGTACTGATTAGTCCGGTATCAAGCTGCTTTCATGGCACTGACCATTTGAGGTTGTCCTTATCCTCAGTGAAGCCTGCTCCTGCCAGAGTAGTGGTTGTTTCACTTAGGTAACTGACAAAATAGTTGCTGAAGTGAAAGGAGACTGCATTTTCATAGGCCAGCAGCCACCTAAACAAAGTTCAGAAGAAGGCCATACCCTTCGGTTACAACGTAAACACAAAGGTTACACATCACCATGTGTAAAATAAACTTTGTCGTTAATGAGTGAGGAATGAAAAACATACCTTGCCCCAAAGCCTCTGAGAACCACATCATTAAAAGAGAATGTTGAGCGATTAATCACTTATCAACACTTATGTAACTAACACACATTTGAAAGTCTTACCATGTTTGTGTGCATCATGGTGTGTGTGGGCAAGGGAGAGACAGTAAGTAGGATGTGGAAATTCTGGGGTGGGTTTGATGGGGGTACAGACGTGCAGGTGATGGGGGAGGTGTCCCAGCTGGTAAATTGGGAATGCACATGCAGTACAGAAACAGATGAAACAGGACACATAAAACAAAAATGCAATGAGAGATATAGTATATTATTAATAAAATACATAATTACCTGATCTTCCTTTTCTTTTTGCTGGAGCCCAGAAACAGTGAGAGAATGTGGAAGCGTTAAAAACGAATGCAAAACTAATGAGGCAGTAAGCAAGAACTATGGAGTTAGGAAGTCAACCAACCTGCGTAGCAGCTTATCCCCATAGATGGGGATGAAGTAAGGAAAAAGGTAGGGGGCGACACAGTTAGAGATGACCAGACAAAGCTGGCTTTTCACCCAGCTGATGCACACTTTGGCTGTCCAGGAGAAACTCTGTCAACGAGGAGAGAAACACAGACACCAGAATTTGTCCTTCTTTTTCTACTACCTCATTGATCTATCCTAACACCCCTCATTACGTTTAGGATCTTACCAGCTTGTGCCCTTCTAGGGCCTCTCTGTAGCTATTGAAGCTGATCCAGGGACCAAAGATGACAGTTCCCACAAAATAGATATAGCCCATGAACTCTATAGGTGACGGCACATTGGTCACAACGCCCCTGTCCAGGTCAAAGGCCAGAGATACGGCCTTCATCGCAACAACCATTTGGGAACCTGGACCAACAGATTACAGTTATGAAACATTCACTGAATACCAATTGTTTTGTTCACCTACCAAAGACATCAGACACAACAACATAAGACTTAAGGCATGTGACTTGCCTCTCATTTTGTGCCAGGTGGTGGTGTCCATCATATGCAACTCTCTGGAGAAAAGAAGAGAAGAGGAACGCATCCTTTCAGTCCGGATTCGAATTTACAGTTAAACAAATAGGAAAACAAACACAATATCGTATATCTGCTTTCACTTCATAAGACAGGTGACTTAGTGCCAGAGAGGGCTGAGCCCAGGGCTCACTTACCCCAGCAGCAGGTATATGAGCACAGTGATTGATATGAAGGAGCCTCGACAGCTGGAGTGTCGGCACAGGAAGAGGATGAGGTAGCAGAGGAGGCTGAGCAGCACCACCCACACCATGTGGAGCTCAAAGAACAAGTAGAGGGTGTAAAAACCTCCTGCAACTGTGCTTAGGTGCTTTACATAGGATGGGAGACCTGGCCACAGGCAAAAACAAAGGAGTATACTTTCAGTCATTCTTAGGCATCTTACAAATCCTTATTTCATGAATGTCAAAAGGACCTGGGTCAAACACCAAAAACCTGCTACTTTTTAAATGAATAAAGTGGAATCTCACCCAACATCCAGAGGATTCGACAAAGCAGACAGATGACCAGAAGCTGCCACACCTGTTCCAGGCCCTGCTGAGCCGTGGGCAGCAGGCAGCCCTCTGCAAGCTCTTGGAAGAACTCCTGTCT
Source organism: Osmerus eperlanus (assembly GCF_963692335.1). Lineage (NCBI taxonomy): Eukaryota > Metazoa > Chordata > Actinopteri > Osmeriformes > Osmeridae > Osmerus > Osmerus eperlanus. The sequence continues at coordinate 14,996,365 of NC_085021.1, forward strand.
GCTAAAGGCTGCCATCACACCATGCACTCACACACCTGACAGGAAAAACAAATCAGTGTAACTCATATGGTACCAACCCTTCAGTTGTCACTTACCCATCTCAATGTGAAATGTGCCAGCAGCCAGACGACAAACTACATATCCCACCATGCACCGCGACTGACACCAGACATCCCCCCCACATCCGTGCTGTGCACTAACCATCCACTGCGGGGTTTAACGATGTCAACGATCTCATATGACTACAAATGCTATTGTTGGGGTGTTTTTACCCACTTATGTGAGTGAATCCATTAAAGAACAGAGCTATAAATTGACGATATCGCAGGGGAGACACATTGCTCACTGTAAAGATCATGAGCTAGCTTCCCTGTTTTATGCGCAGTGCAGTTATCTTCATATCTGTTTTCCTATAACTAGACCCTTTGGCTTTAGAACGGTTACTGACTATTACTGGTGACAATGGTCAATCGTGAACCCAGACAACCGCTCTCACAGAAGCAAGCAGTTCAAATAGTATACGTGACCCCTCATCATGTGCCTGCTGTCCCTCAGCACATCACTGTCACAGACACTCATTGCTGCGCTTTCAGTGCTTCTTACCCCAATGAATCTGCAGCAAGTTATTCCGTAAAACGTGTAATTCAGCCCGTCTCATAAAACATAACTTGTCACATCTGTTTCATTAACATTATATCCAGATGCTGGTAATCTGAAGAACTCCAATGGTCAACAGCATCAGCAGCTTCTGTCACTCATGATCGTACTCATTCAGAGCTGCCCTAGGATAGATACGGTCCAATCATTTTCTTGGCTCGAGAAATGTAACCAATCGTTGCTGTCGTTGGCACCAAGTGCACCCGCAGAGCGAATCATAAACGATATGAATCAACGGTAGTTGGTTTGAACCAATGAGATATGTACACCAAATAACATGTTCCGCCCTCTAACCCAAACCGATACGGGACTAGTTTCGATGAGTGGTGTGCCATAGTAGTCTATAATTTAATCAAACTGAACTGATTTACTTCTTTACGCAACTATACGCTCTTTAACCCTAGTGTTATCTTCGGGTCATTCTGACCCATCAGTCATTGTGACCCACCGTCGTATTGCGACAGATTTACCGCATACAAAGACAAAGTGAAGCATTTTCTTTTAACCGTTGGGCTGTCTCAGACCCCCCACATTGCAAAGGTTAAAAGAAAATTATTTTAATTTGTTTTTGTATTGGGTAAAATTGGGTAAACACAACGATGGTTCGTTATGAACCTTTGGGTCATGTGACCCGAAGGCAGCACGAGGGTTAAAGAATGATTACCTCTGTGAATAACATTAGGTGAAAAAGTTTACAATCTGTGAGACACATTTTACACGTGGGTGATATTTTTATTTGTTTTGAAATGTAACTGTCCAATTTGAATCTTTGAACGAAGTTGCATGTCTCTTCTATTATATACGGTGTAACATCAAGGACATAAGGAAAATCTTTAATCAAGTAATTATTCAACAAACCATAATTACATTTACATAGAGGAGTCTCCTACTACAATTGCTTGACAGTAATTGACTTGTGTGAACATGGAGTTAAAGCCACTGAAATATGATATACTGATGCAATCTATTGTCTGGGGCAGTGGGTAATTCAGTTTCATCATCAACATCATGTGTTACTGAGTGAATTATTTGGTTTCCTCCTTTAACATGTATTACAAAACAACAAGATTGTAATCCTTGGAGGTGGTGAACAGGCACACACATCAGGTAGAGGTGTCAAGGTCAGTAGTCTACTAGCCCACTGCATTACCATGTGGCTGTACAAATAGGCATCTATAAAGCATATTTACATGATGCTTTACAGATTGGCAACATTTACAAGGTTATCATGGTTACATTCATTGTATACAATGGATACAGGCACTAGGAATGTTTCAATGACAGCCTAAATGAAACTGCCTATGTTGTGATGAAGAACAGAAGACAAGTTATTTTAAACAATGAGTAGCCCTCAACTTCCAATGCCCCCAAAAAAGAGAAGAAGAGACGCCACATAAAAGAAAAAATATGGAATTCGAAAAATGGAACACTAAAGTGCAGCTCAGAATGTTTTCATATCATGGTCTCTAGTAGACTTCCATTAAAATGTTATCAAAATAACTCATGCAAACATTTTTGCATGAAAACACATTTGCATGATACAATACAATATTACATACATCTGTGGATGCATTGACAAAGTATGTGTGAAGATACAGTATTATAATCTATAACTTTGACGATAATAACGATCATTAATTCAACAAAATGTGTCATCACAGCACAACCTCTATGTCATAAGCTATTCGATGCATTTTGGGTGGTTTCTTGTGCACAGACCATAACTCCTCTTCCTGCCCCAAGGCTGAAGTCATAGGAACAGAAAGATGCCTTTTCATCTCTTTCTTTTCTTTCTTCTTCTTCTTCTTCTTCTTGGACACATTGAAATTTACTGGCGAAAAGCGGTTTGAGTTGAATGAACTCTGATTAGTCAACCTAGGCATTTGACTGAGTTTTTGTTCAAGTTGCTGTTGCAGTTTGTCCTGAAGCCTATACTGACGCAGGACATCAGACTTAGGAGCTATGTGATTAGGCATGGCAGGTGTTTGGTTTAAAGCCAAAACCACAGTCTGAGTTTCAGTCTCCTGTGAAGGAATAGGCTCTGGGTCAGAGTCGGAGTCATGCTCCAAGTCAGGAGGAAGTAGAGTTGGGCCTTCCACGAATGGGAGCACATGCTTCTGGCAGAACAGCACACCGCATGTCTTGCAGCGGTACATCTCTTCTTTACAATGGATAGACTGATGGCGCTTTAGGTTGTGGTGTGTGGTAAAGGAGCGCTCGCACTGGTCACAAGGGTAAGGGCGCTCACCTGTGTGGACACGCTGGTGCTCGTTGTAGTGGCTGCGGCTCAAGAAGCGTTTACCACACACACCACAGGGAAAAGGCCTCTCTTCATCATGAAACTGCTTGTGTCTCACAAGTTGAGGGAAGGTAAAGAAGTTCTGTTGGCATTTGTCACAGTGATAGTAGCCCCCAGGAGCGTCCATTGTGGGTGGTATCAGTACCGGGAGGGGGCGCTTGAATACTTGAGGCAGCAGTGCTGGTATTTTGAATGTTGGTGTTGACAACCCTTTCTTAATCACTGGCAGTTTGTGCTGCTCTGTTCCAGTAACAGAAAGCAAAGTATCGTTCACTTTCACTGCTGACGCCATCTCCTCCGCCATGTCTCCTCAAACTCTGGAGGGAAAACGAAAGAAATGATATACATTAGTGACGTTACGCTCGAAGCCGTGCTCATGAAGCGGTATCGACTTTTCGAAGCAATGGGTACCGATTCAAGTGTCGAGCGGGGCTTCAAATGGGCAAATAACACGTGATCACCCATCGAAGCTTCGGACGTCACACGAGCAGCTGACAGTGTCGTGCTACAGTCCATTAGGATCCGAAACAAACAGCGTTTGATTCAAACACTTAAGACATCAGAAATCAGTAATATTCGTAGGTTATAGAGAGGAGACATTTACGGATGCTATAGAATACATTAATTGACAGAGCCAGAGATACAGATATATTGCCAGTGCTAGATAGACAGAGATAGATACAGATGTGAGAGAGTAGGTGTAATCAAGCACATACAACTTTCTCTAGTTTTGCCAGCCTTCAAATGTGGCCATCCCTTTCCCGGTTGCAATATATACTTCCACTAAAACGAGGTCAAAGGTTTTGATCTCAATCTTAGACTGAGGGGCAGCGCTCCCACCACAAGGCCATACTCAACCTAGCTGACCATGTGAATAATGCTACCAGAACCTAAATATAAATGTTATGAATGTAAAGTAGCAAAGACGTTACGTTGTTTATAATACAAGATATACGATAACAGATTTTTGACACTTGCACATCGAAACATTTGCCACATAACGGCTAAAGACGCACTTGTTCCAGGAGTACAACGGTACTTAAGAAAGATTTGTCGGATCAGATGTCAGTTCATTTCCTCCAGGAACACAATGACAATTATTGAGGGACTTGTTGCACTTGTTGGTTAGTTGTAACTGATTTAACTACTTGTACTCGTTGTAAATTATATTATTGTTGCTTGCTCCAGGTTTACTCTAGCACTTTCAAGGATCATGTTGTTTAATTGTAATTTGTTTAACTACATGCTCTTCTGGTTCTAGCCATTGGCACTTAATTGCTTTTCAGTGTATGCTTCATGTTTTGGCTACCCACAATGTTTTTGGGGCTATCTCGTTGTTTATGATCATGGACTTATGCACTTTTTGTAAAGTTATTTTTTGTAAGTCGCTTTGGATAAAAGCGTCTGCTAAATGAATAAATGTAAATAACCTTAATTTATCAAATGGATGACGATTGTGACACTAACGTGTCGAGGACTTGACGTCACTCGATTCCTTCAATCTCTCGATACACTCGCCATACCATGAACTGACCAGCAGATGTCCCTATGAAGAAGATGTATCAAACACTTCGAAAAAGCGATACTTTTTTGATACAATTCTTTCAAATAGCTCGTTGCTTCGGAAAGCTTCGTTTCCCCCATCACTAATATACATATATAGGCCTACCTACAACGTATACTTGTAATGCACTAAGATAAGATATACATTTATTCGTCGCACAATGGAGAAATTCGGGATAAGAGGGACTACCAAGATAAGAGTTGAACACAACACTATAGGCTATTCGCGTTCATAGGCTGTATGAACATAACGCTAATGCTTAAAAGCTATTTGGCTGTAATATTAGTAACTTGACAGATTGTTCTTAAGTACACCTCTCCATGTATCTCTAGTTACTTTGCAGGTAAAAGTAACTCGGTACGCTTATTTATGGTTAGCTAGCCATCAGCCCACCAAGCAAACGGTGAACCAGGGCACATGGTAGGGGACGCAAAGCACACAGCGAGGGTGACGGATGTTTTACAGGATATACAGTAGTTCATAAAAGGAAATAACGTGCAAAAGTGATTTTAAATCATAGCCACATTTGTCCGGGTCTTACCGCTATATCGACGATTCAAAAGCAACAGCTGCAAACTTGAGGTGGCTTTGTTTGGGTGCGACGGCTGTAGGCTACTTGCATATTTCTGGTGCAACTACACAATCCGCGTGAAACCAAGATGCAATGTAGGTTCCTATGTGCAATAGTTCCTGTTGAAACTAATCTTACTTAATAGAAAAGCATCAATACACACAATAGTTCTGCCGTGAAATCGTTGACATTGATTTTATTTGTATCTGTTGACACCGACAGAAAAAAGCACGCGTGTAAATATAATTAGTCTAGGGACTACTGTACTTAATTTACTGTCCAAAATAGGTTACAATAGCCGACGACACTGACTATCTGGTTGTAGATATAGCCTACTGATTTGAAATTAGAACTGTGTATCCCACTATAAATCAGTAACATACGAACATGCTTTGCATTTCACATTCACATAATCGTTGTTGTTGCATTAAGAAGAAAATGTTGCTAGGTGTCGCTGTAGCCTAAATTAATTCATTCAGACATGCTTGTTTGTAGCATATGAGTGAGAAGTGGTAAAAGACTGATCATAGACTGCAGTCCAGACACAATCGTGGACATTTCTCAGCCATGCTTTTTCAGAGCCGGATCAATATTGTATCATATAATTGTTTTACTCTACTGAGAGAAACAGACCTCAACACCACTCACTCACTCTGCTTTAACATTTGTTATATGATTGAACTTGTGAGCTGTGGCAGCAGGATCGGTTACCTGTGGAGTGAACTAGTCTGTAAATGGTTCTTTGTTTGGCTTGTGTCTCAAGTATTTGGCATTAGCTGTTTTCCTCCCCCCTCTTCCTCACTCCTCCCCTCAAGGTGACTCTACTCCATCTGCCCCTTTCTTTCTCTTGCCAATCCCCCTTTAAAAGTCTTCTCTACAACAACAATTCTGGGATACCTTTCAGATTGTGACTCCTTTGTCAACACCGATATCTGTCAATATCTCACATGCTTATCTCGTGTCTTGTGTTTGGAGAGTGTAACAAGGCACTTTAATGTTGAAACAATCAGGTTGTGTGTGTCTGTGTGTGTGTGAGAGAGAGTGAGAGATAGAGAGAGATAGAGAGAGTGAGAGGGATGTGAGTGTGTGAGAGAAAAGAGACCTAGCAACGCAATAGAGTGATGTAAAAGGTATTTGAAATAACCAATTTCATCTCTCTTACTCTGACCAGACAGTACCCTCAATCTGTCATTTAATGTTAGCATCATCTAAGCCACTGCCAAGGTGACTTTCTTTACTCTCTAGGACAGATCGTGCAATGTAATAGTTTATCTGTTGCCTCCTTCATCTACCCACTCAACATCCCCAGTCTAATTACCCTTAACTTCACCCCTCCTTGCATCAGTCCCTTGTCTAAGGGATAGAGGTGATGTATGTGGTTGGTCGTGTTGGGGTGAAGGCAGAGTGGTGGGGAGGGAAGGAGAGGGGACAGACAGGCTAAGAATGGTCCTATCATGGTTCACAGTCTGCTGATACCCTCACTGCTTATCTAGGACGTGTACAGTCTCAATACCCTGCCTCTCTGGTGTGTTACAGTTAAGAGCATAATTGTCCTATCAATGGCTAAAGCGACCCGTATTCATTTACCACTTGTGCCCATTAGCTGTGAATGGGGGCTTTTCCGTGCTTAGTCCCACAGTCCCATGTTTGACTCCTCTGCGGCTCAGACATGGCGTGTTGTTACCTATGTTGTATTATTGTTGTCAGCCTCCTCTGTTCATATAGAGCCACTCCGCCCACGGGCTCAAGCTTGTCCAGGTTTGGAAAGTCGGAGCTGTCTGCAACACCATCACTCAGCCGTGTGGTGAAGGGTTGAGCCACTACAACACAATTACACATTTATTTCTGCTAGTCTCCCCTCCCCCACTTCATCTCTCCCCCACGCTACACCTCCCTCTCCCTCCCTCTCTCTTTCAGTCTGCCTCTCTTTCTCTGCTCTTCATACCCTGCTGCACACACAATTCCTCTCTATAGTCTCTCCCTCTCTATAGTCTCTCCCTCCTTTCCTTCATTCCCTTCCATCACCTCTTGACATGGTTCAAATTCCTCCTATCAAGTCTTACTCTGTCTTTCCCTCTGTCTTTCTTTCCCGCCCTTTCATTTTCTGCCTCTCATCCTCTCTTCTCCCTTCTCTCTCTCTGTATAGTGCAGGGGCAGAGGAGAAAAATGAAAGAGGCACTGAACTGAGGGGTTGGCGAGAGAGGAAAGAGAGAAAAAGAAAAAGGAAAAAGAACATGAAGTAATGTGGTGAGGAGAGAGGAAGACAGTGGGGTGGGTATAGCTCAACTAACTGGGGTCCTCTCACCGAGGAATAGAGAGTGAAGGAAAGACTGGCTAATGATGTATTGATCTGGCTCAGCCCGGGGCCACATAACTCTAATTGTGTGTGTGTGTGTGTGTCTCTCTCTGTGTGTGTGGGTGCACAAGACAGATAAAAAAAAATAGATAAAAGGGGTTTACTTGTACCTGAGTTGGATACTTTGTGTCCTATTGTGTTTTTAGGGATTCACTTTGTGTCCGGGACAGTACAGAGGCCTGTGCTTTCATTTAGTTTCAGCAGTGGAATTGTGATGTGTGTCAATGGTATGTCATGCATATTCATACTACACTTCACCTCTTAGATTACCTATCCTCCACCGTCATTAGATACACAGCTGTCACTGTCTTGATCATACAGTAAACTGTTTTATTTTTCCAGTCGATTGGTTCCTTGAGGTAGAGCTAAGGCTTGAGAACAGTGTTAGTATGACCAGTAATATTGCCTGATCAAGAGCAGAAAGGCCATGTAACATCACTGAGGATGGATAGATAGGGAGAAGGAAAGAAATGTACTTATTTACTTTTTTATTCTGTGTGTAGGTGTATCTAGGATGTGTGTGTGTGTGTGTGTGTGTATATGTGCATAAGTGTATGTGTGTGTAGTGTAGGCGTGCGTGCGTTTGGAGTATGCATAAACCAGTGAAGGGTTTGTCGAATGCCAATAGAATATTGAATATCCAGCACTTCATCCTCCTTCCTGCTACTGTGGTAATATCTATCCCCGTCTGACAAGACCACACACAAATACATACACAAATTCTTTTTTTATTCCTGGGCAGTGTCTGCCTTCTACGTCTCTCATGCCACCTTCTCAGTTTCAACCATATTTCTCCCAAAATATCCACCTATCCCTCTTCTCATGCTCTCTTGGCCCTCTATCACCCACACATTCCCACAGCTCATCCTCTGCTGCTCTCTCTGCTCCTTGTAATGCCACGGACATGGTGTTCTCTCTGCTGGATCCTAATTAAGGAAATGTAGTCCAGTAGCATATTGGATATTGGAGAAGCTTTCTTCTTCAATGAAAATAAAGCCTCTCTCTCTGTATCTCTCTCCATGTCTCTCTTTCTCTATCTCTCTCTTGCACTCACATGCCCTCACATGCACTCACATGCACTCGCACGCACACACGCACACACACACACACACAGTCAGTGCTAATCCATCCCCTCACTCGTCCTTCCCTTGTGTGCTCCTCTGCTCCTACTCCACCTCCTCCATGTTAAGTCTGTTGTGACATGATAATGGAATGAGCTGGGAATTAGGAGAGGAGGAGAGGGAGTGGTGATGTGTGGACCAGAGACTGATGGGCTGACAGTAGGGAATAGAGCCAGAGGCCCCTCCTCCTCCTCATCTGATTTCCACAAAGAGCCATTTATGAAAGCAAGCAGTGCCTTGTGTATGATGAATACTAGATTTAGCCTAGTCCACCCTCTTTCCCTAGTCTTCCCTCCAATAATATTACATTGATAGACCATGGTTTATAGCATCTTTGGTCAACTTTGATCCATTCCACTTTCTGCCAACGAAGTAATGTCTCTCTCATCTTCCGACTAAATCTCCCTTAATATATTGGATTAAAGCCACACAATCGCTCTCATAACCATCCTCCCTCTCATCATTCCACTCAGTATTTCCCTTTCATCCTCATCCTTTGTCCCGCTCCCTCAATATTTCTATGTCCCCACCTCACACCCTCCGTCATTGGCTGTCTCCCGGGGCTATCGCCGCTCATGTCATCCCCTCCTCTGTGAAACCAGCTCTCCCTGCTCTGCGCCTCTGGAATGTAGATGATGCAGCTTCAAGGAAAACCTCCTTTGGTCCTCCCAGTTTCCCCTGCCTCCCTGCCCCCCTCCCCCCACTCTCTCACACCACTCACCTATTCAGTGACAGTATATATTCTTCAATTGACAGGTGAGTCGTCACACACAGGTATACATGGTTGGTAGATAGCCTGCTAGTCTCATTGAAGTGTATTATTTACCGACAGCCTATCCCTCGAAGCAGTAAATAAATAATGAGAACATTGTTAAAATTCTTCGGGTATTCCATCGCTCCCTCTTTCTTTGCCAGCCCTTCTCTTCCCTGCTCCCTCCAAAGCAAAGAGAAATCTTCAGAAAGGGATGGAAACCACTTTTATATGTGCCTATCCCACCTTTTCTTTAATCTATCCTGCCTTCTCTCAATTCTATTTAGTCAAATGCAGCTCATTCTGCTCATTTCCTTTTCTCAAATATACATGCATGGCATTTTCAATAAATGTTGACAAGACATAATTGGTTCTCTCCATAGGACTTTCACAGTTCCCTAGCCTTGTATATCATTGTCTGTTTATGTTATTTATTCAACATCTACACTGGTTTTGGTCTAGATTTACAAATACATAACGAGAGACAAGCAGGTGCAGAATTCAATAACTGATCAAATGTGTGTTAAGGTCATCTCTGTAGCACAGCTGGAGCCCTAGTGACAACATCTGCCCTTTGTAAAGATGCAAGAGTGAAAGGGATGGTGAGATGGCAGCCCCTGATATTTAGACTTGCCTATAGACTGTGGCAGTACTGCTGCCCCAGACTACTACATGTCATGAAGAGGAGACCACTATTTTCCACTATTTCTCTTTGCTGGTTGGTCTGACCTTTTCTGTGGAGATAGAGATCCACTGCAGCCTAGTTTATTAGGGCAGGATGTGACTGTGTGTGTGCATGTGTGTGTCTGTCTGTAATTGTGTGTGTGTATGTGTGTATGTACGTGTGTGTTCAGTAGAAAATGAACCCTACAATGTAGTCCAACATGGTGAACTGATGGTAAGCCTGTTGAGTCAGACACAGACACCGTGAAATCCTGTTTCTAACTGGCTCCCTGAGAGGGTCTAAGGTTCAATACACCACACAGAAGGTGTGACTACAAGTGGAGTTATCTACACAAGGAGGGAAGTGTGTCTGTGTCTGAGTGAGAAAAAGAGTGAAAGAGAGAGAGAGAGTTGGGGGGAAAGAGTTGACTGGCAGTGTGCTGACAAAGCAATGGCATGTTCTCTGCGCCTTGGTCAACTGATAAATTACTTTGAGGTAAATGGGAGGGTGAGAGTGATGACAGCTAATGATGATGGAAGACAGATAATGATGGGGAGAAAGGAATGCGGAAGGAGAAAGATAGCAGAACTTTTATTTTATAAAATGACCAAACAGAAGCCCAACCCGACAAGAGCATAGAACTGCTATTTTGATATTGTTTTTCTGATGTTAACACCACCATGCTTTGTGTCTGGCCTGACTGAACTAATCCCCGGTCCCCAAGACTGTCTCGTAATGCTGGCAGTACTTGGCAGTGAGATGGCTACAAATGTGCCATCCAAGCTCTTTTAAATAGAAAATTAGTATTGAGTTTGGAAATGTAGCTGGCTATTCAGAGGGGAGACATACGTGCTGGGAGAGCAAATCGAAAAGAAAAATACTAAAGGCAAAATAGAGGACGTGCATAGCTGTGCTAATGTGACCCACTGTCCTTATGTGTAGCCCAAATAAGCAAATGCTTTTTGTTATTGCGCATACTGCTAAATACACTCTGTCCACCCCACCACATCCATCCCCCCTCCACCACTCCCACACATCTCTTGGCATCATTCCATATCTGTAGATTCATCCCGTCACACCTGTTATACACTTTCTCTGTCTCCCTCCCGTTTCCCTCTCCTCTTCCCACTGTCTGTGTGCCAACCTTTCTCCTCATTTAAATTCACAGGCAGTCATGAGTGCTTTACCTGCTTTAGGCATTTATATCTACAGTGTATCCAAGCACTTCCTGCTTCCTTATGTATCCAATTGAATCTCAACTCCCAGGGACTTAAGGTGACTCTGAATTGCCTGTTTGTGTCACAGATAACTCAGAACTTAACACATGTTTCCTGATAGTGATACGGCATGAGTGCCTTTATACTGCATTCGCTTTAATCTACATCATTTGCCTCCTGCATAATTCCCAGTCCACCTGTACTGGCTGGAATAAAATAAAAGACATACTGGAGCTTGCCCCTACTAGCCTGTGGAGAGGCAGACAGAAAGAAAAAGAGAGGTGCATAAAGAGAGAGAGGGAGAGAGAGGTAGGGGTAGCATGTAGGAGGAGGAGGACAAGGAGGAGGGTGGGAGGGTAGCAAATGAGGTGAGGGCAAAAATATGGGGGGCCAGAGGAGGGAGCGGTTGCCTATTCTGTAAAGAGAGAGAGAGGAAGAGAAACTAAGGGAGGGTGGAATAGAAATAGAAACACAGAGAGAGAGGGGGAGAGGGATAGAAGGAGAGGACAGTGTTGCATCCAGAAGAATTCAGCAGCAGTCATGCTTCATGGTGCGACGTGCAGATCAGCAGGCTCCTTACCGCTGGGCAGAACCGCCTTTGTGTTCCCCGCTGCAGTGGGGGAGCACATTTACCGTCGCGCCTGAGGGGAGAAGCCAAGAAGTCTCCTCCAATCAGTCGCCAGTTATTTCTCTCATCTTCAGAGTCTGGCTGATGGTGATTTATGATCAACCTAACAGATGCTCTGCTCTCTCCTCAACATAGCAACCACCTGGAATAATCCCAGCACTGTTGTTCTTCAAGACAAACATTGGATTCTTACTGAATGTTCAGCAGACAGACGGTGGATTACTACAGAGTCAATGCTTTGGGGGTTTTCCTCTGCAAGAGGAAGAAGGAAGAACTTTTTTCAAGCCTAGCACAGGACACAATGTGACAGAAGTCCTTCATCGCTTACATACTACTCCTGTCTGAAAGAGGACAATACTTTTTCCCATATAATTGATCATCCCCACATTTCCCATGTTCTCTCTCCTTCTTTAGTTTATTTCCCCTGTTCCAGGTCCTGACCCCAGGCCAGTGACATAGCAGGCAATGTGTGACAGCAGATATCTGACTCTAGAAAGCAGGTAGGTGTAGTGTTCACATCCAATTTTCACATGGTGATGGAGAGAGTAGAGAAGCCTTGGGACATTTGACACGCCTGCTTGATTTGTAGCACCTGCTGTGGCTGTCTGACACAGTTCTGGAGCTAGACAGACTAATGTGTGCTATCTAGTCTACAGGCTGCAATGCTGTCTGGGAAACAAGCTGGGAGTGGTTCTTACTAGGAGTGTGATTTGTGTTGATGGTTTCTGGGAGAGAGCTGGTGGTACATAGTGTGCTGGAGCCCGGGAGGGACTCCAGTGTGGGATTACACAATCTATCTGGGGAGCATGCAGGTGTAGAAAAGCTTTGAATGAGGATTACACTAACACCTTGTTGCTAAGAGCAGGGATACAGTAATGTACTTGGCTCTCACTGCTCAGTGATGTCCAGGCTGCAGGGTCTATCTGGGGGACCAAAGATAAGAGTTACAACCTCAGCAAAGGTGATGAGAGGGAGAGGAGGGCAGAAGTGGGTTGAGATAGACACAAGGAAAGGTTACAGTGTGTCTTTTCCATGCATGAATTAGCCCTAAGGACGCAAGAAAGCACAGCCTGAAGGGAAGAGAGATAGCCTTCTAGCCTTCTAGACCAGGTGAGGATTGTTTCAAATAAGACAATTGTATGAGAGCAAGCTGTAGAAGAGAAAACATGTTTTAGTGTTAGAAAGGACAGGACGCACAATTACAAAGGAGACACTGGGATGAACAAGCACATGGCACAGCAAACACAATGTCCAATTCATAGACTTGATATAGATTTTTTACACATGGCCAGTTTGGAGGGCTGTGTGATCTCTGCTTAAGAGGTCCGTAATTTGATTATAATCTTCTGTTCACTAACACCCTTAAGCAATAGCCCTGAAGTGTTTGGTTAAATAAAAATTCTGTGGCTTCCATAATCAATGAATTAATCGATCTTATTATATCCAACTGAATCTCTCAGCCTATCTCAGTTAGTCTTTCACAGACAGCTGTGCTTCTGATAAACACCATGTTGTTCACATGAAACACACATGCATTTTGAATACAGCCATTCAGTGTGGAAACAGTTTTAAGTGGTTGTCAGTGACAGTTGGGGTGACAGCTACAGAACGTAAGACAGAGTTGTTGAGAGAACAGCCGTAGCTGTTGTGCTTTCTTGCGTGTGCATGTGTGCGTGTTATTAGGTTTTGTCTGTCTTGCGAATACGGCTTATCTAGGCAGCACAGCCTGGGCTCAGATCCAGGGAGTGAATGCTTCAGTGGGCAGGCCCCCTACTCTTTCTCAGCCTAGCCTAGCCAAGCCCACACACCCCACCTCTCCTTCTGGAGGGTTTCAATGGACCTAAATAAGGAGATGTCAGTGACCGCCCCAACACCAGGGGGAGGAAAGTGCTGAGCAGGTAACAGTCCTGGTGAGAGAGCTGACAGAGCCCTGTCAGAGCCTGAGCAAAGAGAGGTTATCTCAGGAGCCGGTCCCAGCCATCCCCCTGTGAACCTAGAGAGCTGGGAAACTCGGTGTGGGAGTCGGGAAGAAAAAAGAAACGCGGAGAGGCTCTTTGATACCAGCGCGGTTGGTATCTGAAACTTTGAAAGTGTTTCGTACAGAGCGCTGTAGAACAGATTAGAGCTCAGAGGACGAAACCTGGGGGTGAGCGTGGGCGAGTTCAGTGGAAGTTGTACTGGGAAAAGCTCCCCTCTCTCAGCACATAGAGTCAGACTCTGTGCTGTATACCAAATAAGAACACGACACAGCCACGCCCTCATGTAGCTGCAGGGGAGGTCAAGCAGCCATCACTGACAAGTCATCTAAAACTGTTACATTGCATTCAGTCTAATGTACATACACATCATAAAAGGAAAAAACTGCTGTTGGTACTCAACCTCATTCTCTGTTTCCACCTATTCCTACAAACCTCCTTTTTTTACCTGTGACTCAGCAGTGCAAAAGCAGTTGCCGACAACGTGATTTGAGACTGAAGCTACTCTGTCCACATGAACTTATCAGCACTTTGTCACTCTGCAATGGAGACAGAGACTGATGGATGGACTGCTGTATTTGTTTCGCTACTGCCTCTGAGAACACTTTGTACAGGATCTCCTCTCAATTGTAAAACGTGAAATCGGACTGAAAAGATAGAAGAACCAACTGGGAAACTCTGCTGTCCAGGCCTGAGAGGAGAGAGTCCAGGTGACAAGTGTCTCCACACAAAGCGACACCCCAACTCTTTTGGTCTGGGTGGGACAAACGTGTTGATTTGGGCATCGGTGTTGATCATCTGGGTGAGCCAGATCCAGGTCACCATGGGCTGCAACATGTGTGTGGTCCAGAAGCCTGAGGAGCAGTACCGGGTCATGTTCCAGGTGAGTGGGTCTGTTTCCTCCCTTGGTTCTTTTACCAGCATCTAAACACCCAGACCGTTCTGTTAAGCTGATGACATCTCTTTGCACTAGTTATCCATCACAATCAGCCCACCAGCATCAGCATGCTCACTGGTTTGGAGATCCCATCCCACCATACATATTAATCACCATAATCATTCCTAAGGATTGATGAACATGTCTGAACAATAATATCAACAACTCATTACTGAACAACTCATTACTGAATTTGGCTGAGTAAATCATTGTTCACAATGTCATTGAAATGATGATTGAAGAATTAGTAGACCCTAGATAGGAAATGCGTGATAACAAAAACATAGATAAGATCATAAAAGGATGCGGAAATTATACATCGCAACTTCTTATGCATCCTCAAAATAATACTGATATTATACTAATTAATATTTTAATACTTTCATCAAAGCCTGTGTGAAGGGCTAAAGTGAGTGTGAGAGGGAGATTGGAAGAGATTAGAACATGCATCCTCTGGGACTGAGCGAGGCCCAGAGAGAGAGAGAAGGAAGCAGGGGGATGGTTACAGGCTGGCTGAAGAGTTATAGTAGGGGGTGCTCTCTAAGGTTGCCACGGTTACAACCTCAGCTGTGTCTGCTAAGTGAAACCAGACTGTACAGTCCCTGTTTAAGCACATATAGCAGAACAATTCTACTGAAAGGATTCTGTCTGGTGTTGCATATGTAAAAAATAAAAAAAATAAAGATTGTTCTGGTGGATCCCAGCTTTGGGATTCTGTGTGTGCCAGTTAGCAGAGCTGCATCTGGTAACTGAGGCCACGCCAAGACAGAGGAAAGGACAGAAGGAGGCTGGGCACCGCCAGAGGTACAGTAATGAGGCTGAGGGGAAGGAAAGATTGAAGAAGGTGGCTGAGCGGTGAGGGAATCGGGCTAGTAATCCGAAGGTTGCCAGTTCGATTCCCGGTCATGCCAACTGACGTTGTGTCCTTGGGCAAGGCACTTCACCCTACTTGCCTCGGGGGAATGTCCCTGTACTTACTGTAAGTCGCTCTGGATAAGAGCGTCTGCTAAATGACTAAATGTAAATGTAAGAAAAAACTGGGGGAAAGAAGGATGGAGAGGGCTATTTTTCTGATGTTTGCCCTCAGATGACAGAAGTAATTGATTGCAGAGAGAGAAAGAGAGAGAGAGGGAGAGGGAGAGGGAGAGGGAGAGGGAGAGGGAGAGGGAGAGGGAGAGGGAGAGAGAGAGAGAGAGAGAGAGAGAGAGAGAGAGAGAGAGAGAGAGAGAGAGAGAGAGAGAGAGAGAGAGAGAGAGAGAGAGAGAGAGAGAGAGAGCATGTAGTAGTTTGAAAGGCCTGGCAGTGTTTTCAGCATTCAGCGACCCCTATTTAACAGGAGTCAGATATAAAGGCACGGACCATATGCAGGTCACACGACTCAAAATAGAAATGAAATCATGCCACCGATCAGGTGCTTAAACTTCTGTGAAGTCAGCAGTGCAGAAGGGTGTGTCTGCCTATGGGCTCCAGCAGCCCACAATGCACCCTGCTCCTCCAGACAACCGCATCCCCAGACTGACTGTGGTTCCCAGACATGGGTGTGGTTGGGAGCCGAGCACGGAAGATAGTTGTGTCTACATGTCTGTGATTGTTTTATTTTGGGGTGAATGAGATTCAATCAAGGTGAATAAGGTTCCTTTAAGGTGGTGAAGGGGTGTGTGTGCTTGTGTATTATCAGATCTAAAACTCTGGATCCAATCCTCACAAAGAACACAAAGTGCATTTCTCTACTCTGAAGTGTTTGTAAAGAGTAAAACAACTACAAAAAGGAGCCTTTGTCAATTTAAAGCAAAAAAAGTCAAAAAGGCTAACAAATTGAACTGAAATGTAATTACCATGGAGTCTGTTACTCTGACAGTAATTTAGAAACAAAACAGATGGTTGTTTGGCTCAAACACCATGCCAAAAACACAGTACAGAGAGATTCTCTTCATCAAAAACACTTCATTACATTTCCTCCACATTTCACGGGTTTGTGCAACACTGCATGCCTCTTTTGAGGTTTACAGCTTTGTGTCGCATATTTTACAAACATGCCCAATTACACAACCAAATTAGACTCAGTCCACTGAGTGTTATATTCTCTCACAGTTACATTAAAATGGACTGGGTCTATCTAGACTTTGTAGGAGCAGATTTTGTAATTTATTGCACTTTCGTTTGCCAGAGGATGTAATAATTACAGACTGCTGCACATTTTCACAAGGGAACACGCCCAGAATAATAAATGCCATCACTTCTGCCTCCTCTTTCCCTAGATTAAAGAGATACATGGTACTGGATACCAGCCAGCCTATAATATTTAGAGGCCTTGGTTAGAGGACATCACATGGGTGCAGTGCATGACTAACAAACTAACCAGAAGATCAATGTTCCCCAGTAACCATTTTGTGTTGCACCCCCCACACCAGAGTCTCCCTCACCACCCCTAAGCCCCTCAGACTCTTTCCCCTCTACTCTACTCTCTGTAGAATGGGTTTCGATGGGAGGTAGTTGCCACGGCAACTGAAGTCATTAAACAAGCCTAATGTGTTTTTTCTCGACACTGACAGAAAGACACTGACATGCACAGAGTGAAATCAGCGAGCACCCATACATATCAATAACATGCTGACACAAACATGTATTAGATCAACACACACAGACTGGAACACACCCACCAAAACAATGGATATACTCAAAAACACCTCCCTCGGCTGGATCTCAATATGCAGCCATATCAATGTATTAATAAGTGAAATGAATTGATAAATGATTTGATAAATAATATGTGCATGATGTCGATACCATCGATATCTTAATCACTCCTGCCTCACCTCCTGGGCCTTTTGCCTGGATAGTTAAATGCAGTAGACATACCTGTTAATATGGAGTCTAGCGTTGCTGGACTGAAAGAATCATCATTACTATCTGCTTGTCATCCTGTTTATGAACTGTATTTGATGAAATCTGCCTCAGAGTGTGTTTACTGTGTAAGTGTTAGTGTGTTAGTTTGTTTGTGCATGTGTGTGTATAAGTGGACAGATGTGCTCCAGTTCTTTCACCTTCAGCCTTGTCATGCTTATGATCGGGTGAAGGGCAGATGGAGAGAGTTTGTGGGCTGCACATCTCTCCCATTCCTGCATTGAACAGGAGACAGAGACAGGGAGAAAGAGATGGAGACAGAATTTTTAATAAGAGGGGGTGCTAGGAAGACAGAATTACAGACAGATAGACACCATTAAATAGTACATTATGAAGATAGATGGTGAAGTATCAATTTACTGTACATTGACAGAAGAGTTACGTACCCTGGTTGGACTTGATGCCAAACCAACTCTCCTCTCATTCCTTTGTTTTGATTGGGTATCCCTTCCCTTCCCTGTCTGGTCATTTTCTTGCCTAAATGTTTTGTCTAAATGTCTGACTTGTCCTTAAATCAATAGTAGCTTGAATTTGTCAATTTCTGATATCCAGTGGCCTACATAAATGTCCCCCAGTGATATCAAACAACTGGGGTTAGCAGTGGTGGAGACGAGCTGTGTCTCTGGATTAATTGATTTTCTGAAGAGGTGCAAGCTGTACCCTTCAAAGCATGGGAGATGAGAAAAATCAATTACTGAACAAGTAGAATTCAATATGTGGGGGGCAGGCCTGGGGCACTGTGGAGCATCTGCAATAAAATAAAAAACTCTGGATGTTCACAATATGCCATTGTTAAGCATTATGCTAAAATGTGATGCAGAATTTTGGATTCTGTGTGAACCCCTCTGTGAACTACATATGTGTGTGTGTTTTGGTGTCTGGTGTACTGTAGACCTGAGTCTGCACATTAGGAGCTTAGCTAATACTCTCATGTATCCCTCAGCCACTAGGACCTACCCATTGGGCTTCCTTTGCGTGTTCCTACAATTTGCAAAACAAATGTAGAACTGTAAGTCACTCTCACTCAATATTTACCGCACACACTAACATTCCTCAAAAGCTCCATGTCTCTCTTTGTCCCACTATTTCATTACTCTTTACTCACCTCCCTTCACCCTTCCTCCCCTTCCCCCTGTTCTCTCCATCAGCATCTACCCAGAATTTTTCTCGCTCCTGCCTTTGAACCTGCTTCTCTTTCATCTTCCCCCTCCCACTATCTCCACTGCCTCCACCTCCACCCCCTGCCGTGTAACTCAGAATAAGGTAGGCAACGCCATGACAGGAATATACATCAGAGCTAATATCAATTCAGTCCCGTATAGTACACACCCTTACTGAAGGATTGGGCATGACTGTAGAGTGGCATGAGCAGAACAATTCAGTGGTCAGACTGGAGGTGTTGACCTCCTAACCTCTGTGTTTGCTAACAGGCCAGTGAGGTGTACAATGCATTCCACCTGTCAAGATTGTCCGTCTAATGCACCACAACCATTACCTTGTATGAAGTCATCCTCAGAGCAATCTCAGTAGCTCTCATAGATAATGAATGAGACCCCCCTCAGTCCTAGTGCTCTCAGACCTGTCAGTCATGTCCTAAGGGCAATCTGCTAATAGGCCCAGCCTCTCGCCGCTACTCAAGACAGTGTTGGAAAAACAACTCATGGTTTTCCTGTGGATACAAGCTGGAGGAACAATGGGCAACACCCATTCTGAGGGAGACCAGCGAGAGGTGGAGAGCGGAAAAGATAGAGGTAGAGGTAGACAGTGAAAATCGAAAGCCAATGTCTCCTCCTAAAGAATTACAAGCTATTTGACTGAAACAATTTCATTACACCTTGAAATTAAAATCGCTGCATTGCTTTATGTAAATTCCTTTTCACTGTGAATGAGAAGTGAAGAAGCATTCTACTTATTTGTCTTCAAGTGAGAGAAGCCATTAAGACAGAAGGACAGCAAGAGATTTATGGAAGGCCATTAGCATGAGGAAGGACAAACAGGCAAGGAGAGGGGGAAAGAGAGGAGAGAGGACAGGGGGAAGGAGAGGAGAGAGGAGAGGGGGAAGGAGAGGAGAGAGGAGAGGGGGAAGGAGAGGAGAGAGGAGAGGGGGAAGGAGAGGTACTGGAATACAGTATTGTGCTCATGCCATCTCTAGGGAGGGGCTAGGGAAGGAAAAGTGCTGAGACAGCACTGAAAGGAACGAGACAGAGTCAGGACACAGGATGTGAAACAGCGAGAATGCACAGACAGAGATACCGAGAACAGCAGAGCAGAGGGGAGACAATTGGAGGTGAGGGGTGTGAACGAGGAATTCTAGGCGAAACGGATGAGAGAAATGGAAGGACGGACAGGGGGAGGGAAGAACAGGGGCAAGAACACCAAATGGAAAGGCGAATGTGGCAAGAAAGTTTTTGTGGTTGGCTGCACAGGGGAACATCAATTTGACATGCAATTATATGAAGGGGACAAGAAACGGGAGAGGAATGGGGGTTGGGGGGAGGCAAGAGAGGGGGCGGTACAAGGGAGACAGAGGGAGAGAGGGAAGGTAGTGAAGATGTGGACCCCCTCAGACAGCCAAGGTCAGTGTATGCACTGTGTACTTACACAATGGCAGTCTGGCTATGTGGCTGTTTCTCAAGGCTGTGTACAGCTCTCCATAAAACAAATGGAAGCGCTAACATTTACACACACATGTACGAGCACAATCACATGCAACATACTGTCATTCTGACAAGTCTCTAGAATAGTCTTATATTCTGCCAATATCGTTACCATTTCATGGGAACAGTAATGTAAATAGATATTTCACCTTTAAACAGATTAAGGTTAGAAGTCTGGTTCCCTTTGACCAGGATCACTACTGTACATGCTGTCCTCTGAACACAGCTCAGTCACCCCACAGCAACATCCCTGCTGTTTAAATGTGACTTCTTCAGCAGATTTGCACTCACTAATCCCTAATTATGAATCACTCTCTCTGGCTCTCCCTGTGTGAACTGGCAGGGGGCATTCAGGAGATATAGGCACAAAGATAGAGAGATACTGAAAAGACTTTCACAAGCTTTTATATTGAAATAATATTTACTTTCAATTCTCATATCATGAGGACTGAAAATGGCCACCTGTGTAATACAGACTGTGTCTTTTATGCTGTGACAGGACCTGCAGGTATCGGGTTATTTAGCGTATGTAAACTGTGTGGATCCACACTTTGAGAGTCATGTAGACCACTGCCTGGCCAGACTACTGCAGTATGCCAGGGATTCTCAACAGTTATTAACTGATTATAACCTGGTCTCCTCCAGGGTTTCTCACAGATTAACATTTAAACTCTTAATTTCTCCTCCCTCTTTTCCTCTCTCTCCTCCTCTCTCCACAGAAGAGTCAAATCAGTAGCATGCTGTGTTCTTTTGATGCAGACGGTCGATTGAAGGTTATAGTATACATATTTACTATCCCCCTGCTCTGTGTGATGTCATGTATGAACCACTCCTAGGTGATACATGTGTAGCTATTTAAAGCTACTTAGATACTACTGTATGTAGTATTATGTGTTCCGGGTGTTCTGAACACATTCTTTTTTCCTTTTTGCCTGATAGACTAACCACTCTACAGTAGATCTCTGTTTTAGGTCTGTATGTGTATACTGCTATAGTAACAGCATTTCTCTCTTTATGTTGTGCGAGTGATGTTTGTGTTTATGTGGGTCAGCTCGACACACCGTGAACTAACCTTGCCTGTCTGAAAGTACAGCTGATGAGGGTCGATTCATCTGCTCACCTAACCCTCTGCAAATTATAGGCTGTCCTTGCACCAGTTCAAGACCTGTCCTGTCTCATTACCGTGTCTGCCTCCTCACTTTTCAATGTGGTGCCTTGCTTTCTGTACGCTCTTTCTCTCCCTCTCCACCAATCTCTCCCCTCCCCTCCTCTCCTCTCTGATCTGTGTTATCGCTGTGATCCAGGTGAATGGTAAGGAGCTGACTCGTCTGTCTGGGGAGCCCAGCCTGGACGTGCGGGACCCCCTGCTGTCCCACATGCTGAGGCGGGGGGCCAGGCGGAGGGCTGGGCTGGCCGCGGGACTAGGGGGGCCAGGGGCCCTGACTGTGTCCATGGCTGACTGTGTGGACAGCTGCACCCAGACTGACATCAGCTTCCAGCACATGCTGACCCTGGGCAAGAGCAGCCACCACCCCTGTGGGGCCCCACCTCCTCCCCACCCACCCCCCTCCCCTCCTCTTCCGCCCCTGCTGGAGCCCTACCTGCTCAACGAGCTGTGAGTACACTGTGTGTCCGCGTGTGTATGTTTGAATGTGTGTGTGTGAGACAGAGAGATACAGAGAGACAGAAAGATAGAGAGCCTAATGCAAGTGTCAAATCCCTGACATTAGTGGATGTGAAGAGTCTCATCCCATCCATTCATGGAGTCTGAGTAAAGGGCAGCCTGTTGGTCTCCATTACTGAAACCCCCTCTCCCATGATTCCCTCATAGGCTCATAGAGCCTGAATATTATGATCCCAACGACTACTTTGACATCGCTCATCATGAGGTGGACAGACAGGATGATCTGGAGTATGAGGTATTGCTTAATTTTCTCTTCAGATTGTCCAACCTAGACCATTATCAACCTGTTTATCTTCTGCTTCAGTACCTCAGCGTGTTCTCAACTCAGACCCTATGTGTGTCATGGTGTGTTTGAATTAGGAGGTGGAGTTGTATAAGTCTCGCCAGCAGGACAAGTTGGGGCTGACAGTGTGCTATAGGACAGATGAGGAGGAGGATCTGGGCATATATGTAGGAGAGGTGAGGAAGCCTTCAAGGTTAAAGAGACACATATCATCTCTACGATATTCAAGACGCTTATCACCCAGCATTCACACTATCACCCTTTGTCTAGGTCAACCCAAACAGTATAGCTGCAATAGATGGCCGCATTCGTGAGGGAGACAGAATCCTGCAGGTACATCCCTTTGTACTGAACCGGTGAATCACCGCTGTTCACTGTGACATTTACACCCAGTAAAAATGCCACAATTCAACAGACAACTGGTCTTAATAATGAACAGGTGTCATAGCTCTGTTTCATATCGTGGTCTTTGTCTCAGATCAACGGGGTGGACATCCAGAACCGGGAAGAGGCCGTGGCCATTCTGACCCGGGAGGACAGCACCAACATCTCCCTGCTGCTGGCCCGGCCTGAGATTGAGGTGAGGCACACTTTCACTCCTGCTATGTTCCTGGGAAAGGGGCTGCTACCATGACATGAGAAGGGATGCATTGCAGTAACAGATCACAGATTATCTACAGTATACTGATGCTCAGCTACACTGCACCACCATCTTTATTTACACAAATATCTAGCTGTGCCTCCCTTCCCTCCAAGTGCACTTGAAAGTAGATGAGAAAGGTGAAAGGAGTAAAGACAAGGAGTAAGGGGAAAGAACTGATAGAGAGGGAGAGGCAAGGAAAGATAACGAGCATAAAGAGGAGAAACGGCTGGTTTTCACTGAGCTAAGAACATGTTGCTTTGTTTCCCTCAAGGTCACCCTGCTCAACAAATTTGAGAACACAGTCCCGCTCTCAGGACATCCCATAATACTCACTCCCAAACAGCTCGTCACTGAGCTCACACACAACCAGATGGGGCGGCACTGTTTACCATTTTAATACTGAGTACACACACATCAAAATGCGTGCATGGGTATTGAACACATAGAAATCGGAATTCTATTCACATGGGCAGACAAGAAAAAGCTAGAGGGCAGATTTAAGAGGCCATTAAAATGTAGTCTTCTCCCCAATCCAGACAGTCACGCACAGAGCCACGTGCATACAAATTCACACACACACGCATGCACGCACACGCACGCACGCACACACACACACACACTTTACTGCAGGGATGTTCAGAGCTTTCGTATCTGGGGAGCATTGTGCTGTGTAGTATGTTAACATTGAGATATGATTACAAGATCTACTGAATCAACCTAGTCTCACACCTAACAAACCAAGGTAGGGAGGCGGAGGGAGAATGATCAGGATAAATATATGAGCAGAGATTAGGGGCTTAGTTCACTGTCTGGGGAGCAAGAGAGAGATGGAGCAAAGGGCCTTCTAGACTACAAATGAAGATGAAGACAATCAATGCTATTGTCTCGCAGCCTGAAAACAATTCCAATTAGAATCAAATCAATTAGGCGTGATCAACTTTGATTAGAGTAGTGAATTGTTTGCCAAATTAAACTAGATTATTTGCATATACATTTGATCAGCATCTCTGGGGAGGCCAATCACAATGCTATGCAGAAACAACAAACAACATTAAAAAGATCACACATAACATACACCAACAACATCATATTGACAGTTGTTTGGCCATTGTGTTCTCCTACAGATACCAGTTTCAAAGGAGATAGTTCAGTTCCTTCTTGTTGATTTTGTATATCATATGTATTTCATTGATGATAAATTCACTCTTACCCAGTCAACCCATTCAGAGAAAACAGCCTACGCCACAGAATCGTTAAGCGATGTTTAGGTTTCACATTATTCTGGCTCCACCTAGTGATGGAAATGTGGTAGAGAAACATTAGACGTGGGCAGTGAAAATGATATCATAATACATTTATCTCAATGTCTTTTTCTCCCTTTCCCTAAACACTCCACAATGAATATGATCTACAATCAACTCCATAAACCATTCATCTTAGAATGACAACCAGCTGGACCCAGACGAACTGGACCTGGAGCCTCTGGACAATTCTGTCCACCTGCCAAGCCCACACAGGCTGAGGAACAGCCCCTCCATGCTGGGCACGGGACCAGGAGGTGTGGGGGGCAGTGTGATGGGGGTACGAGGACGCCCCCTGAACAGGGACTCTCCCGGCCTGCTGCAGACCGTGCTGAGTAACAGCCAGGAGCTGGACAGCGGCGTGGGCCGGACCGACGAGAGCACACGCAACGAAGAGTCGTCCGAGCACGACCTCCTGGGAGACGACCAGACCAGCACGTCCAACACCAACGCCACCAACACGCCCGGCAGCATGCGCAAGTTTCTGTCCGGCCGAGGGGACACCCCACCCCTGATGCACTCTCGCGACCTCCACTTCAGTGCCGACTCACTGCTGGGGCTGGACTGTGTGGGAGGAGGGGTTCTGGAGCAGGCGGAGAGAGGGGAGAGGGCCTACACGGGAGACCCTGTGATGATGATGATGCCTGGGCTGACAGATGAGGAGTACGAGAGGTACAGGGAGCTGCTGGAGATCAAGTGCTACTATGAGAAGAACGGTAACGCCCTGCTGCCGCTGGGGGGCCCAGGAGGGGGCGGCGGGGGGCCGTTGCCTCTGGACGTGAACCGCAACGAGAGCATGATGCAGCATGAGATGGCCCTACTGGAGGAGGAGCTGCGCCACCTGGAGTTCAAGTGCCGCAACATCCTGAGGGCGCAGAAGATGCAGCAGCTCCGGGAGCGCTGCCTGAAGGCCTGGCCCCTGGAGGAGGAGGAGGCCGGGGCGGCACGGGTGGCCGGGCCCTCTCTGGTCATTGAGGAGTCCTGTCACCACGAGCTGTCGGACATTAACGAGGTCCCTGAGAGAGAGCGCTCCGACAAGGACAGCACCAGCGCATACAACACTGGAGGAGAGAGCTGTAGGAGCACCCCTCTGGTCAACGATCATGGACACAGCCTGGAGGGGGCAGACTCCCAGCTGCAGCCTCGCATCCCCAGCCGCCACAGAGAGAGGGTGGGGAGGGGAGAGAGGGCCGAGAGGGGACAGGCTAACCTGAACCAGCCGTATTCTCCAACCAGCCACAGGAGAGGAGTGGGGGCTAAGACCTCCAGCCCAGGGGCCAAGTTCAGATCCTTGTCCCGTGACAGTGGGGTCAGGAGGGGTTCAGACGGAGCGGCCAAGAGGAGCCCCAAGGCTAACGGCACACCAGAGGGCGGAGGGGGCCGCAGTGCAGAGAACAGCCCCTATCTGTCTCGCCGCCAGTCAGGCTCCAGGCTGCCCCAGCGCTACCAGAGCTGCATGCAGCTGCACTCCCCCTCTGCCTCTGAGGGTCTGGGGAGCACAGCCAGAGAGGGCAGCCTGGGGACTGAGGGTGATGCCAGCCCCATGAGCCTGGGCAGCACCTGCAAGGACATCCCCCAGGGCCCAGCACCTGTCCCCCTGCCTGTCCCCCCGCCCCTGCCGCCAGCCTCCCCCCGTATGGAGTGGAAGGTGAAGGTGCGCAGCGACGGCTCGCGCTACGTGGCCAAGCGTCCCGTGAGAGACCGCCTGCTGAAGGCCCGCGCCATCAAGATCCGAGAGGAGCGCAGCGGCATGACCACGGACGACGACGCCGTGAGCGAGATGAAGATGGGCCGCTACTGGAGCAAGGAGGAGCGCAAGCAGCAGCTGCTGCGGGCCCGCGAGCACCGCCGCCGCAGGGAGTTCATGGTGCAGAGCCGTCTGGACTGCCTGAGGGAGCGCGACAGGGAGCAGGGCGGTGGAGGCCAGCAGGGGGCGCCACAGCCACAGGAGCCTGCCACCATCCTGGAGCTCTGCCACCGGAGGAGCATGAAGAAACGAAGTCGCAGGATCCTCGACAACTGGATCACCATCCAGGAGCTCCTGGCTCACGGCACCAGGTCACCTGATGGGAAGAAGGTTTACAACCCCCTGCTGTCAGTCACCACCGTCTGACGGACAGGACACACTGACGGACAGAGAGCGGAGGAGGAGAGGGAGGGGGAAGCGGTAGAAATGCGGGACAAATTCTTGAGAAGGGCTGTGAAGCTCACAGCACCGCCATCTGTGCTCTGTCACTGTAGATAGGAGAGAGAGAGGTGGTGTGAGAGAGACAACACCAGCTGCTCCTGCTTAGTCATCACAGCCTGGAAGAGAGGACGGTACGGCACAGAGAGAACAACCACAGTTAAGCAGAATGATTAGAAGCTGCCTGAGTGATGAAGCAGGTGAGGAACAGATCAAGCCCACAGAGCCTTCAGAGTGTGTGGTGACTGTGGGTGATCCGCCATGTTAGAAGCACACTGGGTACCAAAGGAGGGAATGCTAACTATTTCTAGGTACTTGATGAAAAATGCCAACAAAATAGACGGGACATTTAAAGGCACACAATAATCAGTCTGGGCACACTGAGCAGGAGGAACAGGGAAGCACATGCCTGCTGGGTACGGCACAGTACAAAGGTACTCCCTAGGCACAGGTCACATGACTGCTACAGGTCACATGACTGCTACAGGTCACATGACTGCTACAGGACATGCGTCTTCGGGAAGGCTGAACATTGTGCACCTTGCAGATAGAAGTGAATAGAATTTCCTAATTACTTCCATGACAGATACTGTCCTTCGAAAAGGTACGCCAAACTCCCAGCTGTCAGAATTACTTTTAATCACCAGAGATGTTTGCTCAGGTCCAGAAAGACAACACCAGGATCTGGAGATGGATAGGTACAGATGTACTCTGTGGACCAACCAGACAGTTAGGGACATCTTGGGTAAAATACTACAATACTGCTGGTCATTTTCTGTGGTACAAAGGAACAATCAAAGGTTTGAAAGGGGTTCTTCAACAGACTTGTTACCTGCATGTTCAATAAATGTTAAAAACAACTTTTCATATACTGTACGTAAGAAAATATGAGTCAAATCAGTGTGAAATTGTGGACGTGCCTGTGTTTTACTTTTTATGAACGTGAAAACTGTTAAGACTATAAATATAATGTGACGTTTGTTCAGTAGTGTTTGTGATGAGTTCAATAAACATTTCACAAAATGTTTTCTAATGAAATAGTTTAATTCAGGGTGTTTCAATATAATTCCAGAAACTTGCTGTGTGAATACATTTCATTTTCAGAATAGGAATAAGGATTTCCAAAAGAGGACAGGAGTCAAGACATCCTAAAACAACTCTAAACCTTTATTTTCTAACAAGAGTGAAAAGAAACAAAAGGCAACATTGAAATGAAAAGTTTATACACAAACTCACGACATCTGCGTGTCTGCAATATCAATATCAATAATAATAATAATAATATAATCTGAACCCAGAGAACAAGTAAATTGTGATAAAGTGAGTTACAGTGAAACTTTAATTTAGTTCTGAGAGTGAAAGCGCGAGAGCAAATGAAAGAGCGAGAACGAGGATCAGACTGTAAAAGACAGAATGAGTCAGAATGAGTCAAGATGGGGGTGAAAACTAATACACAAAATGAGAGACTGACGAAGGAGAGAAAGAGGTCCAGAAGTCTATTTTGGGAAAGTAGCACCAAAAACATGAATGCCTGTTTTTCACACTTCCCAAAATATTCTATGAATTCATTCAAAATGCAAGTCCCCTCAAATACCCTTAACAAACACAAGAGTCAATACAAAAAATACAAGTGTTACCACGGTGCTGTTATCTAAAACCGCCCCGCCAAGAAATTCGCTGTAGAACTCATGACCCATGAACGGACTAAAGGAAACCAAGGATTCATGTCTACTTCAGTAAGACGGGGAGATCAACTGAACGGCACTGTCCTGCGTCGACAGGCGCCAGTCGGACTTCCGTGTAATACAGCTGAGAACACATATCATACTGACGACTGACCTCTGAGACAGCTTCCCTATTAAGACCGAGAGCCTCTCTCTCCTGTGACAATGCCAGCTCACACACTCCAAACACGTTCACTGGGAGGGGGGGGGGGGATTGGCTGGAGAGCACTGGGGAGGAGAGGGAGGAGTGGATAGAGATCGGGTAGGGTAAGATGGGCGGAGTGTAGACGATGTGGATCTGTCAGTTAGTGTTTGAAGGGGAAACGTGTGAGAGAGGGATGAACAGGGGAGAGGGGGACAGGGGGGGGGGGGGTGTCCTGCATCTTTTCAACATTTTGACACCGTCTCCTGGCCCGTAATGATCTGTCCATTCCATCTCTCTTCCAACGCTTGATCCGTTCCTTCCCTCTAGAGCTGCATCCCTAACCACATCACAATATCTGAGGGAGAGAGGGAGAGAGGTTAGGAGGGCAGAGGTGAGGTGGACATTGGGGGAGATGAACAGAGAGGGAGAGTTACCTCAGGGGGCGTCTGGGCAGGTAGATGAGGTGAGGGGGTGTGGCTGAGGGGGCGGGTTTTCTTGGACTCTGAGGCGTCCTGGGAACGTGGCCCCCCCTCTCCCCCTGAGTCGCCCCGCTGGCTCTTCCTCTTCCTCTTGGAGTCCTTGGCTCGCCCCCCGCGACCTGCCCCCTTCTGCTCCTGGAGCTCAATCTGGCAGGGGAGGAGAGAGAGGGCACAGGACATGACTCCACAGAGAACTGCACTGCACTGAAACCTCACTGGAGTCAAAGACAACTATTTGTGTACAGCAGCTGGGCTGTGAGGTGGCTGGCGTGTCCTCCTGGTCTCTCACCTGTATGAGTGTGCGCAGCGCAGGGCGCGGGGGCGTGGATGCGGCCTGCAGGACGCGGTACAGGGTGTGGGTCTGGTCCAGGGTCACCTCCAGGAGGTCTCCTTCCAGCTGCAGCTCCTCCAGCTGGTCCTTGGTGCTTGGGGACAGCTCCACCACAGGACCCTTTAGGGAGGGGAGGAGGCCCAGCAGGGAGCCCACGTCTGGGGGGGGGAGGAGAGGGGGGGGGGGGCAGTCAGACACAGGACTGGCTGGCTAGGGGACCAGAGCGATGGAGACGCCTGCTGGCAGCTTACCTGTAACGTGCGTCTTCTTACTGATGCCATTTTCACATCCAGTCTGCAGGTACACACACACACACACACACACAGGTTATTAGGGCACTAGAAACTGGCTGACAGTTCTCACCGCCTATAACAGCAGACTCAACTGGATGTATGTCAACTAAATTCCTGAGGGACTTTTAGCAAGGGAGGTCAAGTGGTAACATTCAAGTCCTTTACCCGACTGCCGTTCAACTCCTTGGCACTCTTCTTGGGAGAGTTCCCCTCCTCCGTCAGATCGATCACGCCGTCCTCTCCCTCTCCTCCTTCCGAGTCTGAAAGCACAATCACCGAGTTCCCTTTGCCTTTCTCCTCTTCCTTGTCCTGCTGCTGCTGCTGCTGCTCCTGCTGCTCTCCCTGCCGGCTCTCCCTGCGCTCCTCCAGCCTCTGCAGCAGCCCCTGCAGCTCGGGAGTGTCCAGGGCCTTCTTGGCCCGGCCCTGCCAGGTGATGACCCTCTCGGTCAGACACTGCAGGGCCTCGCCCTCGGGCAGGCGCACAGGAAGCCTCTGCAGAGCCACCAGGAGAGCCAGGATGGTCTCGAGGCGCGGGCGCCGCGAGCGCTGGCACCGTGGGCACAAGAAACGAGTGTCCCAATCCCACCAGCAGAGGGGGTCGGCGGGCAGCCCCGACGAGGGCAGTACGGCGGGGAAGGCGACGCACCCGCCGTGGAAGCAGTCTTTGCACAGGTGGCAGCGGAGCTGGGGGGCGCGGGGACGCCCGCCGCACACGCACACTGTCTGGGGAGGGGCGGGGCCCGTGCGGGCGCCGCTCCCGTTCTCCTTCACAGAGTTCTCGGGGCAGAGGGGCGTGTCCAGCTCCATGGCGTCCTTGCCCCAGCAGCCGTTCTCCTTGTCCTCGTGGTGGGGGAGCTCCTCCGGGCCAGCCTTGGCCAGGTTCGCCTTCTGGAGCCGCAGCATGCCAGCCTTCTCCTGGTGCTCCCCCTCTTTGAAAGCCATCACCTTCACAGAGGCACAGGCAACACGCATGTTACACACACAGGAAGCACACTCCCCTCTTCCTCTTTCTGGGTGAGAGAAGGGTTGAAAGGTTGGAGAGTGGGGCAGGGCTTGAGGCAGGGCTAGAGGCAGGGCTAGAGGCAGGGCTTGAGGCAGGGTACTCACGATGGCTCCAGGGTCTCTCAGGTCCTGAGCAGACAGGCCCAGGGTGTTGACGTCAGACTCCTCCAAGGGCCCAGACTCCTCCCCGCGCTCCTTCCTCTTCTCCACACAGGGACACAACACCTGCAGGGCAGCGAGGGCGTTAGAGAGACACACACACACACACGATAACCCAAGATGGATCACAAAAGGTCAACCTACTACATTTATTGAAACTCTACTAATCTGACTTGGCCTCTGCAGTCATGAAAGTACAGGTGGGTTGTGTACCCCCCGCCCCTCCTCCCCCCGCCCCCCCTGACCTCCAGCAGGCTGTGCTGGCTGCTCTTCTTCAGGAAGGTCTTGGTGGCCTTGTCCCTCCAGGAGTGTGCGCTGGCCACCTGCAGCTCCAGCTGCCTCAGCTCCTCCATGCAGACAGGCAGGTCCCTGCCGATGGCCACCAGGCCCTCCAGGTCATCCAGACACGGGTAGTGTTCCCCGTTCTACACACACACACACACACACACACACACACACACACACACACACACACACACACACACACACACACACACACACACACACACACACACACACACACACACACACACACACACACACACACACACACACACACACACACACACACACACACACACACACACACACACACACACGAGTCAGCAGGAGACAAGCTAATAGGATGCTTTTACAATTCACAAGGAGATATAACAGGGATGTAAGAACTAGTCAGTGTTGTTAGTTATGGAGCGCGGTGTGACGGGGTACCTGGATCTCCTCCAGGTCTGTGACCCAGGCACGTGCCCGGCTGAGGCAGCCCTGCAGAGACAGGATGTTGGGCAGCTTGACTGGGATCAGCTGGGCCTCGTTCACGATGGCCTCCAGGGTGGAGAGAGGGTGCTTCTGCCTGCAGGCCACCAGAAGACAGAGAGAGTGGGGGTGTAAGAGGTCTACAGCAGAAAAGCTGACCCCAGTGTATGACCCGACTCATGACTGAGAGTGTGTGTGTGTGTGTCAGTCCCACCGTTGCTCCAGGCAGATCTGGGCCTTCTCCTCCCAGCGCTCCGCGATGGTCAGCAGCTCCTGCAGCTCCGCCATGGCCGTCTCCACGGAGACGCTCTGCGTCACGTTGCACCCCGTCTCCATCAGGTTCCTGAGGACGGCCAGGGTGACCTCGCCCCCCAGGGTCCGCCTCACCTCGCCCAGCCAGCGGCCCTGCTCCTGCAGGCCGCGCAGCTGCTCGCACTCCGGGGCCTCGACCCGCAGGCCCGTCCCCTGCTCCAGCAGGGCCTGCAGCCGCTCCGCGGGAGGGGAGTCCCTGCGCCAGTCCCGGTCACTGACCACGGCCTGAACCTGCTGCTGGAACTCCTCCACCGTCCGCAGGACCGCCTAGCAGGGAGGAGACGGAGCGATGAACCGACAATTTGGGCGCCACAGTGGAAGAGAGGTGTGGCGGCTGCTGTGTCGGGCGGGTCAACAGGCCCCGGCGGTGGGTCTCTGCTCACCTGCACCTCCTCCAGCTGGGTCATCACGCAGGGCAGGTTCTGCATACGCTCTACCAGGGCCTTCAGCTCAGCCAGGGTCATCCGCTGCTCACTGAAACACGACCACACAACGGTCGGTCACTCCCTGCGCAGCGTCTGCTGCGTGTGCAGAAGGCGGCTGTGACACTTTGGAAGGTGTGCGTGCGCGTGCGTGTGAGTAACCTGGTTTGAGGGTTGCTGAGGAGGTCAGTGCTGGTCTTCTGGCAGTGTTGAGTGTCAGTGAGAACAGTGTTGAGTCTCTGCAGTAGCTCGTTGTCGGGGAACTTCTTCTCTGCGGCCTCCTGCTTCAGCACCTCCAGGTCCTGGATGCCTGCACGGCAGCAAACAAACTCTCAGTATCTACCGTGCTACTTTCTTGGCCCATGCTGAGGGGCATTGGTGTCTACAGGAAATGCATTGGTGTCTACAGGGCGATCCTCTCGTACCGATCTTGTTCCCCTCTTCCTGCTCCAGGGCCTCCTTCACCCGGTTGGCCCACGAGTCAAAGGACTCCGCTCGGACCTTGAGCCGGTGCAGCATGGACAGCAGCTCGTCCAGAGTGTACCGGTACCTGGGAGAGAGAAGACCGGAGTGTGAGGAGTAGGCCAAAATTTGAGGGAGGAGAGAGTTAGAGAGAAAGAGATGGTGGTAGGGGTGAGCACCTGAGGTAGAGTTTGCTTGTGGGGCAGCTGCACAGGTCCTGGGTGTGGTAGAGACAGACGAGGCGCTCAGGACAGTTCTGACACGCCAGCGCAGACAGGAAGCACGTGGTTTTACACTTGTCACACTGCCTCTCATCGTCAGGAAGCAGCTCAAAGGCCTCCCGCTCCGCCTCTGTGATGCCCTGACCACACACACACACACACACACACATCCGGCTTCAGGAAACCACAACCCCACTGCTGCTCCCCATCCTACGACAGCCACAGTCTTAATGAAAATGTCTCACGCCGACCACAGGCAGTGAGACTACCAACCAAAACAAACATTCACACAGAAACCATGTCCCTTGTCCCTTGTCTCTAGCACCTTCTCTAGGAGCCCCTTGCGCAGCTTCCTCTCTTCCTGGACGATGGTGAACATTTCCTTGTGGGTGGCTGCTGCAAGGTTCAGGTCCAGCTTCTCTGGGCAGGCGGCCATCTTGCAGGTGAGCTCCTCGTGGGAGAACACGCAGTACCTCCTGAGGCGCCGGTAGTGCTCGATACAGGAGCGGCCCGCAGGGAGCTGGTACCGATGGAGACGGGGAGAAAAACATGACCCACTTGACCCAAATATCAGGACACAGGGGAGCCGTTTGTGAAGACCCAAGGAGAGGAAGCTCACCCAGTCTGCGGTGCAGAAGTTGACAGCCTCGGCGAAGTTGTATCCCTGGTTGAAGCCGCTGTGGTACGCTCTGGGGAAGGTGATGACAAACTCACCAGCACACTGGTTGGTACGCACAACCTGCAAATACGCATAGAAACAAACACATCCCTCAGTCTAAAAGGTCCAATCCTAGGACGAGCTCTGTGAATGTGACAGAGACTGACCGGGACCCCATGGCCCATGAGTATGTTGGGGTTCATGATGGTGACCAGCTGGTGGAGGAGGTCAGGCTGGAACTCAAACAGCTCAGGGGTCAGCTTCTTCATCACCTCCTCCAGACGCTCGGCCGCAAACGAGGGAACCCCGTACCACGTTTTGGGCTCGCCCCTGCACCACACACACACACACGTTAACCATCACCCACTAACTATACACCTTCTGCTGCAACTCGTCTAAATCCCAACAACCTTTCTTCAGTTAAAACCCTGTTAAACAGCCCTGGTGTCTCACCAGTGCAGGTAGTTGATGGAGTAGCTCCAGTGGTCTTCAATGTGCCAGCAGAAGGCTGAGAAGCACATGCCCACGTACAGCCAGGGCACCTTCATGCCCGAGATGTCAGCGTTGATGTGGCACAGCACCGACTGCTCCAGCACCGGCATCACATTCAGGTTCCAGCCGCTCCGGGCGTACTCCTGGTCCAACCCAGCACGCGGCACCGTTTGATGGTTCGGTGAAAAATAAACACATCGCATTTGTAAGTAAGAAGGTATTGACATACTTATGGATGGTGGGGGAGGGATATGGTGCAGCTGGTACCTCCTCCTCCGGGGTGAGCTCCTTCAAGCCGTTGTTTATTGGGAAGCCGCTGCCAAACTCTTTGGAGTGAATGTCTGCTCCGTACTCCACTGTCACGTCCTCCTCTATACTGCTGACCAGACGCCAGAACTCCCTCTCCACCAGCTCTGTGGGAACCATCTACACACACACACAGTTAGATAAGACTGTGTCACAGATTTATATATTGCTTAGTTAGTTAGGTATTACTATGCTATGTATCAGGGTATATAGGGTAGACAGCTGAACTCACATGGACGGGCATGTTGAAGTAGTCTGCTTTAAAAGTGTCTGCCATCTCCCCAAAGCTCTGCAGAGTGTACTCCCGCGTGGCCTGCTCAAACCCAAAGGCCTCCGAAGGCCTCTTGCACTCCTGAGGAGACATCAGACAGATGCGTCACAGGCTGTGGTCTGCTAGTCACCAGCCAGGCCCAGAGGGTCGTGCACTGAGAAACTGTCAGAAATACTTGTCTCCACAAACACAGAATGCGCATAAAGGGTTGCATGAGTTTGATCGTGGTCCTCACCTCAGCCACACACTTGGGACAGCGCCAGTTGCCTTTAGGGGGGTCGGTGAGGGGCGGCAGCAGGCAGAAGGTGTGGTAGTTGTCATCACAACCGTCACACAACAGAAGCTTCTCATCCTCGTCACCACGACCACACATTCGACACACAAACGAGTCCACCTGGGACAGGACAGAGGGGGGATTGTGTGAAGATAGGAGGTCTTTGTTCACTGAGGCCGGCTCTTTAACATGTATCAGGTGAAGGAGACGTAATGTTCATACTACGCCCCTGATTAAACCAGAGCAACGATTACCCTCATACTACAAAAATAGAACTTTCACAAATTTTTCAAACATGCGCCTGCTTTTGTAACAACAATCTATCCAATCTAGGTCCGCTGTACTCTAGTTCCCACCATGAGACTGCAGAGAGCAGTGGAGACGCAGTGAAGGATGCAGGAGGTGTCTGCTACTTACAAACTGGGGGTTGTTGATGTTGCGCCTGAGCCTCATGGTCATCTTGGTGCAGGGCCCCTCTCCTTCCCCATCCTCCTCCTTCCCATCTCCTCTCTCCTCCTCCGGCTCCTCCTTCACCTCACTTTTCACCGTGACGTCAGAGGGAGGCGCAGGGGGAGGCGCCGTGCTCGCGTCGCCCTCCTTGGCGGGGACCTCCCCCGGCTCCTCCTTGACCGGGCCGGCGGCGGCGGGGTCTCGGACGGTCACTGTCTGAGGCAGCTCTTCTACGGGAGCAACAGTGTGACCGTCAACATACTGACTGACTGGATCATAGGCTACGTAGCATTACTGTGGTTAAAACCAGCTGTCTTATAAGGGACTCTGCATGGTTCAGCCCTTAGTACGCCCATCGAAATCGACTCATTAAACTTGTGCGCTGTCATTGTGCTGAAACAAGAACCTGCGCTCCCCTATGTTTCACCTTTCTTCCTGACGCCCTTGTCTCTGGGCACCAGCCCCAGGCCCATCATCTTGGGGCCCGCGCCGTAGATCTGCAGCTTCTTCAGCTCCGGGTTCTTCTCTATGTCCTCCTCTGTGGGGTCCGGCTGAGGAGCAGAGGTCAGAATGGGCTCATCTCTGACACCTTGCCGAGAGAACAAGTGTAGCTAGAGGATGGATACAGGGTGTGGAAGGACAATGCGTAGCTCTGGACCACTGGAGGCTGTGATGCTAGCTTAGCTCAGAAGGGGAACTATAGGCTCTCCTTTGCAAAGCTGGGAAACCTGGGGTAGCATCCACCACTGGGATAGAGAAGAAGGCCATCCAGAGACACACACACACTTACCAACGGATGACTAGAAGAACAAGGAGCAATAATGGGGGTACGCTGTCTAAAATGATCTTCAACAGACTAACTGGTAAATTAATTATTGGAGCATCTTCTGCACTCTGAACTTATGTATCAAAACGATTTGCATTACAGAGGAACCACACAAAAACCTTCCCCTTTCCAACTGTGACAGATGCTTTGAATAGAACACATGCAGTCACACGGTGATGCTGCAACACTGAGCGACTAGGAGCTTCACTAACAGGCATATTAGCACAGCACAGAGGCACACAAGACTGCCTAGCAGTAAAGCAACCCAAGCAGAGTTCACCCAGGGACCGAGAGGGAGAGAGAGTGAGAGAAAGCACCGTGTGAGTGTGTGTGAGTGAGAAAGAGAAGCAGACTTGGACAGACAGGTGAGCTGGTGCCGTAACACAGAAGGACTGAAGCAACACAGTGAGACAACCACACACAAAAACAGCTCCAGTAAGCCAGGTTGCTGTTGAACCATTCTTGTTGTTAGTTGTGGGTAAGAGTAGCTGTCTGCCATCAATGATAAGGTAAGAAGGGGGGGGGGGGGGGGGGGCTGTGTCTAAAAGCAGACACAGCTAGACATAAGAGCGAAAAGCAGGAGAGCGAGCACACACGTGCGCTCTAGAGAGAGGCAGTACCGCAGAGATGTGTTGAGAGCCAGTGGTGAGAGGGTGGGGTGCCAGATCCTCTGGACCCTGCATGGGGAGACAATAACAGCAACAATGGACTAAGACATGGGGAGGGGGGAGGGGACCAGGAGATGGGGAGAGGTACACAGAAGAAAAAGAATCTGGAAATATACAGTATGGGGAAGGGATCTCATTTGACATATCAACCTAGATGTGTGTGACTATTTATAGCCTAGTAGTGAGGGTGCTGGCAAGAGGCTTCTGATACCTACAAAAGGATTCTTGTCAAACATGGTTATGCTTATTTTGACAATGCAAGCCCCTCTTAGTTCATTACAAAAACTAAGAGAATGCACAGCTAGTTAAAAGAATGAGAGCAAAAATGGAGGAATCAAGTACATGAAGCCTACTTGAACCCTATCATCAGATATGTATGGACGAAAATGAATCATCTGATGATTTCTCAGTGAAAAAGCTTTCCGGTTATTTTTATCCTTTATATGACATTTATTTGATATGTTCTATCAACTTGAGTTAGGTTCATGGGAAGTAAATCAAAGTTCCCAACACACCACAAACAAATAGACCAATGCTGTATGGGGGGGGGGGGGGAGAAAAGGGGAAGAGAGAGAGAGAGAGAGAGAGAGAGAGAGACAGAGAGACAGAGAGACAGAGAGAGAGAGAGAGAGACAGAGAGACAGAGAGACAGAGAGACAGAGAGACAGAGACACAGAGACAGACAGAGTGAGAGAGAGATGGTGTGTATAGTAGGCCTTTATAATTTGTGTGCTTAACCGTGTGTGTCTGCTTGGCCCATTTCCAAATGAAGACAAGAGAGTCGAAGACAGAGAGACATGAGGCAGACGGCAGAAGTAGCAGACAGAATGCATTGCAGCAGCATGGCAGCACATGGAGCAAGGCATGCTGGGATGTGCTCTGAGTGCCTCATCACACCCCTACGTATTGGATCTCTCCATTTGGCACTAGAGCTGGAAGGATTGGGTTTATTGCATTTGGGTTAGCTACCAATTTAGAATTAAGACAGTCAGTCAACACCACAATTACACTTAGAAGAGGGAAGATTGGTCCACTGACTGCAACATGTCTAAAAATGGAAACCAATATAGCAAGAGCAGGTGCTTGTTCTTCAGCTGTTAACAGATCAGTGTTAGAAAGTTTCGATACCCAGTTTCAGAAGCTAGACTATTAGACTATTAACCCTTGTGCTGCCTTCGGGTCACATGACCCAAAGGTTCATAACGAACCATCGTTGTGTTTACCCAATTTTACCCAATACAAAAACAAATAAAAATAATTTTCTTTTAACCTTTGCAATGTGGGGGGTCTGAGACAGCCCATCAGTTAAAAGAAAATGCTTCACTTTGTTTTTGTATGAGGTAAATTTGTCGCAATACGACGGTGGGTCACAATGACTGATGGGTCGGAATGACCCGAAGATAACACAAGGGTTAAACATGTATAGCTCTCCCCTTGAATGAGTCTATGTGATCGTCCTTGCTTTAAAAACAAAAGGGGAAGTGATCTGGGACAGAACATAATGCATTGTGGGGAAACAGATTCATGTGGGGTTCTACAGGTTGAGGGTTAAATATGGGTCACTGTTGTCACGGTGCCACTCACGTCTGGCTGGAGGCGATTGGCTCTGCGTCCGTAGCTGCTGGTCTTGGAAGGCTGGACCGACTGGCGCAGGGGGATGGAGTGAGGCTTGTACTCCTTATCCACCTCCTCACTGTCGTACAGCTTTGGCTTACATTGCTGTATGGAGACAAACACAGCGGTAAACCTTCCACAACCATCAAAGCTCAACGGGCATCAGCCATGAACATTGCCAAACATTGTGTGAAAGTCATCTATGATCTGATAGATGACCCTTGCAAGCCCCCCCAAAAAAGATAAGGGGAGGGGGACAGTATAAAGTTACCGTCAGACTGGCACCAGAGTGGGACATTTCAAAGGGGTAGACGATCCTCTCGTAGTGCGAGCGCAGGAGGGAGCCGATGTTCTTGCCTGGGGGGTAGCCAAGCTTCTGGGCCACACGAGCCCAACGGCGCTCCTTACTGACCGTCTCAAAGCCCCCCTCCTCAATTACAATCTGCAACAGACCACACTCCATTTGTTATTTGTTTAGCGCAGTTTCATGAGGGAACAGTTTATAGCTAGCTGGCACAGGTCTGCATATGCAGGAGGTTTTGTGCATTTATGTGTCTGCAGCACCTTGGATAGGCTGAAGAGGTCCAGGATACGCCTCTCAATGTTTGGAATCTTCAAAGAAGATCCCTGGATCTCCCAGAACTTGGCGATCCGATCTAAGTAGTTGAGTTTCACTCTGGTTTCGGCCTATGGGAGGACAGAGGGGCAAGGTCAGTATGAATTGAAATCTTCTGAACAGACTGAAACTGAGTCCTGGGGTCCTCCACATATATCAGAAGTAGAAGAGAGACAAACCTCCAGCTCGTTGAGCCTCTGTATGCGAGGTGTGAAGCGGAAGTTGTCCACCTCTACAGCAAAAGGGGGCTGCCAGTTCTGTGGGGTACACAGTCCTCTTTTAACTCTACATTAATTCAAACACCATTTACTTCAAAACACAAAAGGCTTAAGAATACCATCAGTTCAAAATGACTCAGGGTTCACTTAAAGGTGTGTGAAAGTAAAGCACTTACAGCAGGTGGGCGAATCTTGCAGATTCCAGACTTTTCTGCTATTGGACGGATCTTGGCAATGTAGCCCAGGGGATCCTGAAACTCCTCCCATGAGGGCTCAAATACTGGGCACTCCGGTGGAGGCACAAAGTCTTCCCCCTCCATCGCCCTGGCAACAATAAGGCAAAAAGACCCAAGTGAGCTGAGTGCATCACTATTAGTTAAGATATGGAAACAACTATATTGTTGACTCCTGCACAATGTAGATACATTTTACTAGTTCACCTTCTAATCAACTGTTTGGACTGGACGGTGGAGTGGGCTTAATTGAGCCACACTTAAAGCCTTACAGAGGTTTCAAGTTTTTCCAATTGGAAGAAACAATTGTTACTAGTAATGTTTACTCAATCTTACATTACACAACTTAACACTCCAATTTAATTTCAAAATAAATACAATTCCAGACCTTGGTTAACCCCAATCGGGGCAGGAGTTCACGTAACTACTCCCTTTTCTTACCCCTCCCCCACACTACAGACAACAATCAAATTAATTTAATTTCGCTTGCTTGTAATTGGATTTATATCCATCCCATTAAAGGGTATTGGACATCAACCCAAATAAACACTTGCATAGAAAATCTATGGCTGTTTATATGTGGTTTAACCCCCTTATGAAGTTTGTTTTGTGAGATCCAACTGAATGCCTAATCGTACCACGGTGGTCTAGACTCCTCGATATTTATAAGCCAACAAACGCAGACATTGAGCGTATCCACTCCAATCTGATTTTCTAATTAACACCTGGGCCTATTGAATCACAGTGGCAGGAAAGCCATTTAAACACCTACACAAACCACAGCAAAATACAAACAAGCGGAATCTTGATATTGGTCTATTTCTTGATTACATCGCAACCACTACTAAAAGACGTTGGCTAAACTACTGCCAAAAGAAGGACATTCCAAAGTAAAACGTCCACGACAACGCACTAAATATTCCAAAACAAGCTAGCAAGCATACTGACCAGACGTTACACTGATTAGTTTAGATTGGCTAGCTGGCTTATTTACATTATTAGGGACCCGGCCACGTATTAGTCATATTAAGTTCAGTCAAATAGGGCCAAAGGTAATGAAAACTTGGTGATAATATGGTGTATCCAATTCGTGTCTTGCGAGCTCGAGGGGTCTTTTGTTCAGCTCTGGGTCACGATAAGGTGGCTGCAGCTAACGTTACGGCCTCCACTTCATAGCAGCCCATCCCAGCAGCCCCGTCTCTCGGGCAGCAATGCAAACTTTGCAATCAGCTGCATTAGATACCAAAGAACTATCCCAGGTCTGTTAACAACTGACGTTTAATGGTAACAGTAGTTATCCATTTGGTTCAATTGACTCCATACAATCACACTTCCTTCTCCTTGCACTCTGACGCTAGCTAGCGTAGCTACTGTCTTACCTCACTCTGTTGTTGTTTGATAGAGAACTAGCAGGCTTGCTTGGTCCAGTTAAGCTAGTTAGCTAGCTAGCAGTAGCGCTAGCTACCGACGAAGTTGGCCGTTTTCAGCTTATTTTACAAGTGTACTCCGTTCCGTTTATTTATGAACTGAAAAACATTCACTTAGTAAACTCATTTGGATGTTAATGAGTGTGCCTGAGCTCATTGGATATGTCCCCATCGAATGAATATGTGACCAACATCACTATCCCCCGTTCATCCTGTCTAAGCTAAACGCCATCTTAGTTTCATCACAGCCGAAGCACAGCCGAAAGTCTCTAGACGCCCACAAGGTAGCGTAGCTAGAGCTAGCACTACTACGCATACTACTAAGACGAGCTAGCTAGCTGACTACTAGTCGGACATTTTTGAAGGCTAGGGGCATCCGGTTCTCTGCACATTGGGTTAGGATTTAATTTGATCAAGTGTTTATTCCATCGTAACGTGAGTTTCAGAAAGTATGTGTACATGGATTAGGCTATCTGTTAACTTTTCCTCAAAATATCCAAACAAATTGGTACTATTTGCAATCCCGGGTTTTTAGTACATGATTACGATTCTGAATCAAGGAGTTGTGGCGATCGCCGGCGTATAAAACACGCTTACCTTGAACAGAGTGGTGATTAATCCTTCCACATTGTCGTTTATCAAAAAATAGTCCGTATATTCTATTGATACCGGTTCAACTTTTGCCTCACCAATCGTTATAATATGAGGGGGGAGTTACATACATTATTTTGTTATTATACAAATTTCAATTGAAATAAAGGTCGACATTTTTCACTGCAAGGACACTTTTTAATATATATCAGAAGCAATAAATAGAACATCTCAATCCTCTATTCTTTCAGAACACTTACTACATAAAAATATGTTTCAGAAATCATACTTTTTGTAGGATGTGACTTAAATAATATCAATAAATCCTCAAACATACAAACACTTGTACACATAGCACTCTTTCACCTTCACCTCTAAAATATAAAATAATAAAATTGTATTTGCCATCCATTATTAGCCATCTCTCTCTCTCTCTCTCTCTCTCTCTCTCTCTCTCTCTCTCTCTTTCTCTCTCACACACATGCACACACACACACACACACACACACACACACACGCACACAAACACACAAACCTTGTAAATCATACACACTCACCAAAATAACAGAATAAGAATAATTAATCCTGTAGACATTATGTATTTGTATAGTATATACACTCAGGTTTATACAGTACAATCCATTCAATAAGTGCAGATATATTCATGCAAAAAGTGACACTACAGAGGAATAGCAAACACATAAAATCTTCCTATAACACCCAATCTTTACCCAGCTTTTTTTGTTTTGTTTAGTGGATCTGTATTTCTGTTCTCCATTGTCGTTGGACTAACAAAGCTCAATTCTGAAGCTTTCACTTCTCAACTAAATGTCCAATCTCACTCAGGTCTACTGGCACTGGCCTGGGTCCCCCTAGGACCCTTGATATTCTAGAGAGGTGGATAGTATGTGAAAAGAAGAGAGGAACTGAATTGTAGAGAAGCAGGATGTGTTAGTGTTTGTTCTATTTACAAGACTATAGGCATACTAGGGTGTCAGAGAATGAAGGGAGAGATATCTGAGATTTACATGGGGAGTTGGTGAATAAAAGAAGGCCATTATTGACTTAAGACACCACATGTGTGCAAAACCACAAAACTGCATTAAAGAAGCGTGCTTGTTTGAAGACATTGACTGTCCCAAAACACGCTGCATGAGTACATTTCAATATCACTAGATTATTATGAGAGAGTGAGCATGTCAAGGGCCATGGGAGTGTCAGTCACCGATGGAATTGGGGTCATTTTACATGACTAGGTCAAAGCCCTTTCTAATGTTGGGAAGCTGGTCTAAATAAAAATAAATCCTGAAAAGCTATCTATTAAAACATAAGTTC
Organism: Osmerus eperlanus; assembly: GCF_963692335.1. NCBI lineage: Eukaryota > Metazoa > Chordata > Actinopteri > Osmeriformes > Osmeridae > Osmerus > Osmerus eperlanus. The sequence goes on from NC_085021.1 coordinate 15,039,045, forward strand.
AGCTGTCTTTTCTGTTCAGATGACATTGGAAAATGACCCCATTTTAGAAACAGTGCCATTGCTTTCTCACATAATCACCAGTGTTTAAAAAAAAAGGAATAAGTAGAAGATATATAATTCTATCAGAACAAAATAGTAATTAATGTTAACATTTTCAACAATCAATGATAATAGCTATGATAATAGAGGAAATCAATGGCAATCTTCTTAAAGAACAAAAACAAACCACACTCCACATATCATAACAGCCTCATGTCATATCAAGGTATGAGGACATTTCTGTATGTGCATATATTCTGTAATCATATACAACCAAATATACAGTGTGTTTATATCATTAATCACTGGTCAAAACAATTATTAGACAATATTCATCATACTCATAGCAAGTATATATAACATTTAGGCTATACAACAGCAAAAAGCTTGAAAAACATTCAAATATATTATTTGTTGTATCATTAATTTCTACATTCTCTGTAGGGAGTGTGTGTAAATTCTATGAAACCAGATGACTCATGTTGACATGTAAAAGACCATAGAGGCAAAGACTGTCATAAACCGTGCAAAGATCATAAAAGTATGAGACAAAGAAACATTTCTACAGGTCTACATTAGAAAAGGATACCTTTCAGCGATGAAGACCTGTATAAACTGACAAATACATTTTTAAGCTAGGTAAATTATTGCAAAGTCAAGGGACATTTTTTGCAACTTTCCTCTATGGCTGTTTACAATGTACAACCCTGCTGGAATGTATTAAATGGTTGAAGTCTTTTAACATCCATTTGGATGTAGCTGGTCTCTCAGATGTTCAGTTCTGTTCCAGCACTGCACAATGGTAAGTGTGTAAACAGTCTTGCTCATGTCTCTGTGCAGTCTGTTACCCCAACTAAACTTCAGACAGTGAAACACTGGGCTGTACTCTACATTTACATTTACTATCATCATTCATATGGCTATAGAAGTAGTTAATTGTGTATGTGTGTGCCTGTGTGAACGCAATCTGTCTTTACTTTTCACGTCTCTAATACTTTTCCTGCCTGAAGCCGTTTTCATACACCTGAGAAAATGAACACCAATCAGCGTAGATCCGACTACTTTCTCTACATGTGCGGAAAGCGGAGGTGGAAGTAACAGAGGCGAAGTAAGCTGCGTTTCTTCTTGTCACTGGGGCTACTGCTGTTACTGTCCTGCTCCGTCCTAGCCCTGGACCTGACCCTGGCCACCTCCCCCACTCTCCCTTTTGACCTCAGACCTCTGTGTGGCCACATCCTGCTCAGACCACCGTACTGATCCGGTTGATAGGTTTGGATTTGGAACTGCCCCCTGTGCCTGTCGCCCCAGCTCCCGTTACCTGGGGCCCCTGCTGGGGCTGTCCGGGGTGCTGGGGGGGGTGAGGGGAGAGAGGCGTAAGAGGGGTAAGGGGGGAGGAAGGGGGGGGTAAAGGGGAGTGGGGGGGGGGAGGGGGGATGGAAGAGAGAGGAGGGTACTGGGGCAGATACTGGGCGGCGGAGGCTGCGTGATGGGCATTGACGGAGCCGGACGTTGACTGGTGGGGCAGCGTGCCGAAGATGAAATGTGCCTGATGGGTGGGGTGGGTGGCTGGGTGGGGCGTGTGTACGTGTCCGGGGTGGGTGTTGGAGTGTGCGTGGGGGTGGGGGTGCGGGTGGGAGTGAGACAAGGTCAGAGGAGGCTTGGTGCCAGCGGCGATGCCCCCCCTGACAGAGTGTGTGGGCTGTGTGTGGTAGAGGGCGAACTGAGGACTCGGGGAGTGTGGGGAGTGAGGAGAAAGGGGGGGAGGAAAGCCCACCACCATGTTGGCGTAGCGAGCCTGTATGCCATGCTGGGAGAGCTGGGAGAGATGGGCCAGCTGCTGGTGCTGGAAATGTGGGGGGCCAAGCGGAGGGCGACAGTGTAGAGGCCCTCTCTGTAGTGTATGAGAGGCCATGGGTTGCATGGGAGGGGGGCCAGTTTGGACATGGTAGCGATGGTGATGGTAGTAAGGAGGCGGGGGCTGCACGCTGCCCGTGTGACAGTACTGTGCATGAAGTGCCTGGATCTTGGAAGGGCCCCCGTCGGACTGGCAAAGAGATGAAGGGGAGTGAGGAGGGGGCCCTCCAGTGGTGGGTGGGGGGACAGGGGCGGGGTAGGGTGGCCCCGGTGGGATAAGGGGCCCTGGCGGTTTGGCACGTTTGCTGCCGAATAGGGACCCCAGGAAAGAACCGGTGTTGCTCCCCCCAGGGCCGCTCCCCACCCCCCCCCTCTCTACACTGCTGGGTACTCCCCCAACTCCCGTCCCAGCAGGGATGTGTTGTTGCCCCGGCCCACCCCCCACCCCTGTTCCGGGGCTCAGGATGGGGCGGTGAGGCCGGTAATCTTCTGTTCCGTAGCAGCTAGGGACCACTCCTGGCACCGTGTAGCACTGGTGAGGCCGCGGGCTGCTAATTATGGAGCCCTGGGAGCAGGAGAAGAGGAAGAACCATCTGTATCTATGACATCATGTCTGAATACATTATCGCAGACACACACATTACCACATCTGTGACTCAAGGAGAAACCAACCAACAGACAACATTAGTGAGAGCACAGAGGCATGCCAGAGATGCAAGGTCACTCTCATGCATTACACACACACACACACACACACACACTGCATGCTTTGGGTGTGCTAAGTGATTAGGGATGTGTTGGTACATTAGGGGGACAGGTCTATCCACTCAGACTTACTTCCATGGTACTGTCCAGGGAACCAACACTGTTCCTGCGACCACGTTTCCCTGCACCCGCCCAGGAGGAGTCAGGTTAGGAAAGATAGAAAAGATAGCAATAGAATCTTTAAGAAGAGTGATAATGAGTGTGTGTTTGCCTGTGTGTAGGTGTGTGTGTGTTTGTGTGAAAGAGAGATCAGAGTTGCAGCAGCTGCATTTTACTGTGCCGGAGGAAACGGAGCAAAATGTGCCCAGATGAAGCAAAGAAGACAACATGAGCTCTCTCAGTAGACCCCCCTGTCTGTCTACAGATCTATTAGCATCATAGCATGTCCAGTCCTGTTCAGGTATTTCCCAACCAAACCTGGTGACATGATATTAGATGGAGTTGTTTCTGTGTTTAGTGTGTTGCCTCACCTGTGTCTGACAGGTCCCTGAGAGAGGAACTGAGGGCTGTGCGTTTCAGCCCCTCCCCCGCAGAATAGTTGTCATCCAGACTGGGCCTTCCCAGAATGCCATTTACCACATCACTCTTCACACCCACACCTCCTCCAACCCCACCTCCGCTCAGCAAGCTGGGACGCATGACACCTTTCTGCTTCTCCAACTCCGCTAAAGAGAGAGCGAGAAAGAGAGAGAGAGAGAGAGAGAGAGAGAGAGAGAGAGAGAGAGAGAGAGAGAGAGAGAGAGAAAGAAAGAGAAACAAGAGTCAGTGAGCTTCATATTTAGTGTCCATAAATAGCTGTAGTTTCTCATCCAGACCAGCAGGGGGTACCCACACTCCACTCTGTACTTCTCCATCTCCTGCACCTCAGCGATGCTCTCTCTCAAGTCACTGACAAAGCGGGTGCGGTCCTGCTGACTGGGTGCCATGAAGACGATAAGGACCTTCCTCTCCCCACCCAGCACTGCCGAGGTCAGACGGATGCCGTGAGGGTAGTCTGAAAGACACAGGGAGAAATAAAAAACGACCTAGTGCTATTTCCCAGCTGCCAAACACAACATACACCCACAGTCTCAAAAACTGCCACAGTTGGATTATTCTGTGGTCAAGGAGCACATTTTCACTCCAGTATTAGTGATGAGGAAGCTTAGGTATGCCAAAGGGAGACCGTTTCTCACAGGAGTTCTGGAACATGTGGACCTGCATCTCCACCAGAGGGAAGGACTGTCTGAAGCTATATGTCACTGAGGTCTTCTTCTTCTGAAAGATCTTGGTAACCTGAGGAGACACATGGACAGGGCAGGTTTTGACGTGGGAAAAGAAATGGCTGGACTCATGACAACGTACTGTAAACACAATTGGGCCTTGATGCTCAGGTAGAAGTCAAGAGTCGAGGACTATTCACGGGAATTCTTACCACCAGTAGGTCGTTGAAGAGGAAGACCTCTCTTTGGTGCAACCCTGTCCTCTGGGGTCGGTTAGCGTCAGGTACTTCATACAGCTGACAGCAACACACCAACCTGCGGTGGGGCAGGGAGAGCACCTACACACACAAACATGGACAACTAGTCAAATAACTCTTCACAAGGCCATTCATAACCAGCGTCTGGAGTTTATTCTGATCAGGTGACATGACCAGGTGAAACCCCGGACCCAAGTTATAACCTAATAAACAAACACAAAATGTTATGTCCAACAATGGTATTTTTGTTCAGATATCTCACAGGCTTCTTGCCCACAATGACTCTCTCCACAGCCTGCACTTGGGACACATGGTCATCATTGGTCCGTAACTCCCACTTCTGAATGCGCTGGTAGATGCCAACTAGCAAGTCCCTGGGGATATCCTGACCATTGTCCACTCCTGGGAAACGCGTCCACACAGGCATTTACACACACACACACACACGCACGCACATGCACACACACAGCTTATGAGCATCAACCACAAGGGGGAGTCATATCAAATAGGATAGGAAACTAGCTGAACGTCCAGTATGTGTTTTCTTAGTGTGTGTGTGGTGTGTGTACAGTATTTGTCTGTTCCATTTCACCTCTCAGGTTCTTGATGAAGTCCTCTATCTTCATCTTCCTCTCAGCCTTGACATTAGGGCTGTACATATCAGTGTTGAGGAGGATGATGGCAAAGGCCAATATGAAAATGGTGTCTGGGTTCTGGAACTGTCTGACCAGGGTCGGGTTACACACACAGTATCTCTGACTGAAAGACAGAAGGGAATAGGTTAAAAAGCTGTTGCCGTTTAGATACACAAGTAGGCACTTTCTTTCTTTCCCAGACACACACATACACACCTGAAAGCCTCTATAAGCCTTTCTACTTTCTGGGCCTCTCCTTGAACTCTGATCTGGGCTTGGAACTTTCTCAGCGCATCATCCAGGTCCATCCCTGAGAAGTCCATCTCATCCACCACACAGCTACAACACAGGAGACAGGAGAGTGAGTTGCAGACAGAATTCGATGTTGTTTATGTAGTGGCTGTGTTTCCCTTAAATTTGACTCTGTATTAATTCATTTGGTTTCCCTTACTCCAGTACATCCTTGTTGAACTGTTTCTGCCGGTTTCCCAAGAACTCTCCAATCATCTGTCTGCTCAGGCCCTTCCTCTCCAGGATAAAGCGAGCGATCCCGACAGGGGTGTCCGACACAAAGCCTCTCTCGATCAAGTACTGGATCCCCTTCTCCGGCTTCCTGGGAACAGAAGTAAGATCTCAGGTGACGCAAAAAACTTAATCACAACACCCTCCCTACGACACCGAAAGCCATTGTGTGTTCAAACAACGGTGCCTCAAGTATAGCTAACATTTGGCATCCCATACAACAAGACTCTTCCAGTCTGCACAGGTCCATGTTCCCTGTCTTACTTGTTGAAGAGGTTGAGGCCGATGCGGTACTGGCGTCTCTGGACCACGTCGTTGTTGAATGGGGGGGAGTCCCAGCTGTGGCGGCTCTCCCGCTGGTACGTCTGTTTGCCCAGCGGGGGCAGAGGCTCACGCAGGCTGTCCTGGGAGGAGGAGCCGGAGCTGCAGTTCACCGTCTCGTTGGAATTGGTGGTGGAGTTGAGCGAGTCGTTGTCTCCATCGGAGCAGCAGGGCTGCTCCAGGCCACCAGAGGGCAGCGCTGTGGAGGAGGAGGAGGACAGGGGGGTGGTGGGCGGCTGCTGGGGGGAGGAGGAGGAGGAGGGCGTGTCTGGGTACTGGTGGTGGTGGATGGAGTGGTGGTGGTGGTGGTGTGCCACGTGATGGGGGATGTGTGTGGGTAGGGGCCGGCTGGGGGCACGGGTCTGGCCCTGGGCTGCGGGCGTGGAGGAGGGCCGGGGCCCCGTGTTAGGGTTGTGTTTTAGGGTTCCCTGAGGAGAGCCGGCTCCTCCCCCGGGCTCCTGCTCGTAGACCAGCTGTCTGCTGAGGGACCCCCGGTCCGAGCGGTCACTCATGTCCACCGAGCTGTCGCTGGGGGGCTCGATGGTGAGGAGGGGCAGGTGGGCGCCCCTCAGACGGTAGTCCCGACACTCTGTGCAAGGGGTGCTCCGGCGGCTGTTGCTGCTGCCCCCTCCCTCGGTGTCCCTGCTGTCCTCGCGGCCTCCCACGCCCCCCCCGGGCCCCCAGTACTCTGTATCTGTGCTGCTGGGGGCGCGGTCCAGGGAGAGGGGCGAGGAGGGCATACAGTCATCCATGTATAAGGTGACGTCACTGTAGGAGGTGGCAGTGCTGTCACCGTGCATGCTCAGCCCCCCGCCCCCTCCCCGGGGCCTGTCTCCCAGGCCTCTTTGAGAGGACGGGTTGCTGCTGCTGCTCCACACACACTCGCCAAAGTCCTCGCTGAGGCCCCCACCCTCCCGGCTGCCGTCCTGGGAGTCATCCCTCCCGGGGCGGCAGGTCAGGGCGTCATCTATGGAGTCAGCCAGGGACTTCACCTGGGGGAGACAGAGCAGGCAGTCAGAGCTGAGAAAACATACTGGTCTATAACTGGCCTCTCCCCTACTTCACATTATCAACTTTGAATGAACACAAGTACTTTTGCAACATTATAAAAAAACGCCTCCTTCCACAGGCCATCTCATTCATCAAGCCAATACAAGACAAGATGGCTGCTTAAAATGCCAACAGACCTGTTTGGAGAAGGAGTCTTCCAGGTGAGTGTAGTCTGGCCGGTCGGTGTCCCTCTCTGGGCTGCACACGGGTGAGTGGGGCGGCCCAATGCCCACGCTGTGGGCAAAGTGCGTCTGCATCTGGGCCTGCGGCTGCCGCTCGTCAAACGAGTACTGCAGCCGCATGTTGGACAGGATGATGCGTCGCGTCATGCGACTCTCGGAGGCGGAGCTGCGGAGCCGCTCAAAGTTCTTGTTCATGCGGTACTGGCGGAACGCCGTCTGGATGATGCGGGCTGCTCTGCGGCTCATGAAGGACCCACCGTACTTCCTCTCCAACATCTCCACCTGACACACAGGATACAGGAGCTTTACTAACAGCTATATGTTTAGAGGACTGTGTAGTTATTTCTATTAGCCATGCCACACCTCGACCACCATAACCTGTCGCCACTACTATAGCACGAAAGTCGCTACCTTCTTGTCCTGCAGGTCTGTGGAGAGCTCATAGCTGTCTGAGAGGGCCTTGCACCTCTTGTTCTCCTCCTCCTCCTGTTTGCGCAGGGCCAGGCTGGCAGGCTGGTGGCGTGTCCGCAGGGCCCAGGCCAGGCTCGCTGTGCTAGGGGAAGCCACGCACACGGGGCCCCTCGGGCCCGGAGGACCGGCGCTGCTGTCTGTGTAGCGTTCTGAGCCGCGCAGGAAGGGAGTCTGGTTGTAAGGGCTGTTTGTGTGGGTGCCTGTCTCTGGACACTGAGACTGCCCTTCCACACTGGCGGGAGAGAGAGAGAGAGAGAGAGAGAGAGAGAGAGAGAGAGAGAGAGAGAGAGAGAGAGAGAGAGAGAGAGAGAGAGAGAGAGATAAAGACACGTTAGATCAGAGAGTTGGATATACTGTCCCTTTTCTCTTGAGTTGTAGACATGGCAGACATCACTCACATGTACACATGAGACCGGCGCGGCAGAAAACGTCTCTTGCTGGATGACATGAAGGAACACGACTGAACTCAGAAAATCACTTCGAAATGGTAGATCGAGATACTTTCCTTTCAACTTCACATAAACTCCTTGGCAAAGGTCACAAGTGCAATAATATGTAGACTATTACAGGAAAAAGCCTTCAAGTCCAACTGGTGATCATAAAACACCATGTGAGCAGGATGTCCTATGGCTTTACACACAGCTTCTAGCAGAGAGACAACATCACATGCCATTTCCTGCTTTGGAAGCCAAAGTTCTGAAGGGGCCAAGGGTTCTGCCCTCTCTCTGCTCTCTTCCCTCCCTGTCCTGTATGAGGGAGGTTTATGTACTACTGCGTACTACTGTTGGAGTTATCTTGTTTAGAATATCCAGTCGGTCTCTTTCTCTCTATCTCCTCTCATTCAGAACTGGTATTAAACCAGCGAGGGGATTAGTCACTACCACATACCTGTAACTCCACACCTAACTGGAAAAGCCAGGCTGCCACAATAGATCCATCCTATGCCAGTGACATGGATGACCCAGACTGCAGTTCAAACAATGCTTTGTGAAATAACACCAACAACAACACACACCTCACCCACTGTACTGGGCCTATGCTACCCAACCACACAAACACAGATTGTCTCAGAACTGTGAACACCAGCAATTCATGCTCCAACAAAAGATAATCCCATCAATATTTCCCAATTCACTTTTGACAGTCTATTAAGATCTACTGACATCATCCAGGTAATCCAACAAGCTCTCCGTCCTCCTCTCTATCCCAAATCCATGTGTGATATGAAGAGGACGAGTCTCCCAGCCAGTCAGTAAGAGAGTGAGGGCAGCCTAGTCCTCCAGCCCTCCAGCCCAGCCTGACCATGGTCACATGCCCCAGCCCACGTTTCCTCCCTTCCCTAGCCACGCCTCCTTTGTCCCTGAAGACCGACTGGGGTTGGAAATGGAAGAACAGTTTAGGAAAGGAGGAAATCAAAGGCTCAGCCAAAGTGTTTAGCTATTTGCATACTGGAGAAGACAAATAAACTAACTAAGCCTACTAAGCAGGCACCATATAGAGCACATGTGTGAGGAGTCTGTCTTTAGGGTGAAAGTTCTCAATGTTAACATGTTTCTCTTCTCCCCTTCCTGCTCCCTGTCCCTTGGCTGCAGGAACTTCCTGTGTTTCAAATGAGATGAAAGAGGAAGGAAAACTCTTGAGGAGAGAAAAACAGACAAACAACATCATCAGAATCTGATGTGGCTGAGGGAGGGCTGTAATGGAAGGAGAAGTGGGAGCGAAGGAAGCTTTTTATTGCCTAGGGAGCAGTTTTCACTGCACTTCCAATCTGTTAACAGTGAGGTTGTGAGCAGCCCCCCTGAGGGATCACACAGGGGACTGGTGACATAATACAGGAGTCAGACTGGGGCTGTACATCTGAAACTCTGACCTCTATTGGGAGGTTTACTGTACTGCAACTCTGTTCTCTAAAGGCTCCATTTACTTGAAATATAGGAAGTTTTTTTAGTTTTTCTCGATTGACCTGGAATCAAATCATTCAACTGGTTGATTGATTCCTCAACTTCAAGTTGCATCTTCTTCAACGCTGACTAATTCTGTCAACTGTCCTTATGATCAGCTTTCACAGAGTCCACTGTTGACTTCCTCTCCTTCCTCTTACTCACATTTTCCCCTGTGGTTCATTTCTCCCTCCTCCTTCTCTGATCCTTTCTTTCTCTGCCCCCACATCCTCACAAATGGAGAAACTAGGGGGGTTGCTTGGTGACGGTTGCTGTGAGACCTCTGTGGGCGGTGAGGCAGTTGATGGGATGAGGAGCGTTGTTTCCATGGCGATAGATTGACTGTTAACACCGTTTAGGTGGGTGTAGATGTGTTGTGGGTTGTGGCAGTGATGGCTTTATTTCACTCCTACAATACAAATGTGTGTTTGTACGCACAAAACATACACCAACATACACATTGAAGCAGATTATTCTGCACTTTCATAACTGCTGTTAACATGCCTGTGTTTTATTAGAACGTATAAATAGCCCATCTTCTTTCCTCCGTGGTCTAGAGCTCCCTTTAAGGAGTGGAAATCGGAGTCCAAGCTTTACACTAACAGGTAGGGACAGTTCGGGACATCAGCTTGCCACAGCCACCGCACATTAAAGGGAATAGCATTTCTACATTTTTGGCTCTATAATATACAACTCTGTAATATGCCAAAACACAGTTCATATCTGTGGTGATATATTTATTGTCCATGAGTGTGGTTTGGTAGGCCATTGTGGCTATATGAGTAAAATGTTTGTTGTATAAGTCATGAGTAAGGCCATAACACTGGTGGCATCGGAGCCTCATGTTTTATGCAGTAAACAGTGTAGTCCTGTTACAGTGCCACACAGAGGTCCTGCCAGAGAGGCTTCTAGGAACAGACGCCGGTGACATCGTGACGAGAGACACTGTATGGCACTGTGGCTGACAGATAACAAGCTGACAGAGAGGAAAAGTGGAGAAGTAGATAGGAGTGAAAAGTAGAGGAGAGCAGAGAAGAGACGAGGAGAAGTAAGGAGAGGAGTGGTGAGGAGAGGAGAGTTGGGATAACTGAGAGGAGCAGTGTGCACTGAAGCATAATGTCAGCTCCAGCCCTCTACCGCCTGTCCCTCCTTCATCCATTAAAGATGTCCTGTCAGTATGCGTGTGTGTGTGTGTGGTGTGTGTGTAAGGCAGAAGCAGGACAGAACAACACCTTGGGGTCTTGGAGTGTGACCACACTGGCCACTGAAAGGCTCGTATACATCACAGATCTGTCCCTCAGCCCTGGGTGGCCACCTATCAGGACATCCTCATCCCACACCTCATTCACTCCTCTATGTCCCCTCTCTCTCTTTTTGTGTGTCTCCGGAGGCCAACAGCTTTTGGTTCTGTCCCCGGTGTTGACACCCCCACACACAGACACCAGTGGTGAGAGTGTCCAAAGCGTTAGCAACAGTCGCCCTGTGTACAGCTATGTGCGACATCTAGGACAAGTGAAAGAGGAACAGTCACTGTAGTATAGATCAGATGATCTGAGCCGAGCAGTACGACCCTGCTCTTCATATGACATGGCTACCTTCACTCAGCGTTCTTCTGAGACTTACAGAAAGGGATGACGCAGGCCTTGGCTTTATGTAAATAAGGGAATGACTGCAGCATTTTATCATCGCTATTGAGGCCTGCATTGTGAAGGTTCTTCGGAAAACAAAATTAATTTTGTGGAGAGAACAATCCCATCATTCATCTGTCAGATTCCAGCATTCCCTTACCGCCAACTCTAGCTCAAGACATTCTGTCTGTCTGTGCTTTTCACAAAAACCTCTTAGTGTACTAACTGGACCTCTACACCAGAGAACCAGAGGCAATATGCGCATCAGAAGCTTTCATCACATCACATCAGTACTAATACAAGATGTCACTGTCCAGTGCACTATTTCTGTCCATGCACAGTAAATGAAAAGGGGAAACTCTACATTTCCATTTGATTTGTCCTCAGGAAATGAATGTATCACTAACTATATCCACTAACTTTATCCACTGCTTCAGTGGATGACCCATGGGGCAGAATGCATGTGTCCGGGTATGTCTCCACAACAAAATAGATCAAGTGTCAAATACAATGTATGTGCTCAAGTGTGATCTCATGCGCTCTTTTATCTGAGTGTTGGAAACCGTCCCAGGTAACACCCTCATTATCACGCTCCGTCTTTCACTGAATTCCTCTTGCTCTACTTCCTCCCTTAGTTCTATCTATATTAAACACACAACATGGAGTACATGCAGAGTGCACCTCTCACTGACCCTCATCAAAGACTTCTGGATGATTAAAGCATCTAATGGTGTTCAAATAGGAGGTTAAGATGGACATACCTGGTCTGAAACCAAGAACCCACTCAGACAGCATGTCTGATACAGTCCAAAAGACTGAGTTGAACACATGTTGTACATTACCTGACACACACAGCAATTATAGTCCAAACTAGTCACATGAGTAGCAGATACCAGTTGGAGTGTCCCAACTCTTGACATTACTGGAAGCAAAAGACAGAACCCAGGAGTTCTTACCGTGCTGCTGCGGGTGCTAATGCGGCTCCAGTCGGCTCCAGTCCCACAGGGACTGGTGGAGCGTGATAACAAACACACCCTCTGACACACACGCCCTCTCTCTCATTCATTCACACACACACACACATAACCACACACACACACACGCACACACTGACTTTTTCGATCGGTTACTCACCCTGCAGAGCTGTACAGGCAACATTCCTGAAAGTCTTTTGACAGTTCTGGGCTTACTCACCCCACCCTCCACCTTATTTCCTCAAGCCAACTCACGGCAGCGTGCACGCATGGACACACACGTACACACACACACACAAACAAACAAACACACACACACACAGTAATATACATGACATTATGTCAGATGAGAACAGAGTGAGAGGAGGCCAAGCAAGGGGCCAAACATTTATTACAGTCATATATAAATCATATAACATTTATGGATAGAAATAAGTAGACATCAAAAACAGATATCAATCTTATATAATAATCAAGTGGTCATTTCCAAGTGGTCATTTTTCTATAGCTTTCCTTATAATAAACAATGACTGGGTGAAATAAGGACCATCTTTTATAGCGCTATTGTATAGTCAAAACTAAATGTGACTGAACTGACACAACTCAGATGGAACAAGATGTGAAAGACATGAATAGAGAAGTGATAAACTCAGACAAGAGACCAAAGGACACAGCTATGACAATATCAACATTCATGACAGTAAACATTGATAGTTGGAAAAACAAGTACTGTACTGCGTAATCACTGTCAATGAGACAAGAATTCACATGCAACTAGTCTAATTACAAACACCAGACTTAGTTTATATGGTGTGCGATTATCATGTACACAGTGAGTTCTCCATTTCCTCTCAGTCAAGGTGAGGGTCCCTCCAGAGTCCCATAAAGCAGGCCGATTGGCTGAAGGGTTGTGATTGACGTCATGAGAGATCAGTCAAGCTGCGGCTCATCGAGAGGAGGGGCTACTGCACCCTGAGGCGGGACAACAGAACTGATGGGCAGCATCATCCCCAAACTCCTCTCTATGAAACCAACAGGGACGGGCGAAGAAAGGGAGGACAGACAGAAAAGCAGACGGACACAATGGGAAAGGTAGGAAACACGTGGCAACACAGAAAAACAGCAGCGTAAACACAACATAGCAGATAATGCAAACATGAGACAGAAACGTGAGAAGAAGCAGAACGAAGCAGGCGGTAAAAGGAACAGGCTGTTACGGTCGGATCCACTGGGTGGCAGTGTTGGAGCACGAGGCGTTCCCCTCCAGGACAACACCGAGGTGAGCAGAGAGAGTCCCAGCCAGAGGGAGAGCGTGAGGATTCAGTGGGCTCAGATGTGACTCAGCCCACCCTCAGCCGTCTCTCTTATTGAAGATGATTGCTCCCTCTAAGTGAAGGGCTTATTCTCCCTTTAATCTGCTAAAGAGCCCGCCTCCCCCACCTCAATCCCACTGTGCACAAAGCACATAACAGGCTCCTAGTGGAAAGGAGTGAGAGAAGAGGAAGAGGGAGGGGTGACAAGGATGATTGGGCCTGATGATGTGTGGTGATGCGTGGTGATGTGTGGTGATGCGTGGTGAGGTCTGGTGAGGTCTGGTGAGGTCTGGTGAGGTCTGGTGAGGTCTGGTGTGGTCCACAGTGCAGAC